>NW_024070211.1:94187146-94498526 GCF_014754425.2 Oryx dammah | reverse complement strand
CTCTTCTTGCCTACCATCTCTCCACTATTCTATCTGAAATTTCACTTCTCTTTAAATGGGATATGTGTGTGTCTATGTGTATGTTGAATATATGCTGAAGTTAGAAAATTACACGCAATGACGTCAGGGTACCATGTGGAATCTAAAATTAGGAAATGAGCCAAAAGCAGGTACAAAGATAAAGAACAACAATGTCTTGTGACTCAAAGCTGTTCTGGCAATGGTTTTGGGATCAGACCAAAATTAGAGTCAGGCAGAGGAAAGTATGGACCTACAATTTTATCTGGATAAACTATAATTGTACATTTTTTACTCCTTACGTTTGAAATCCCATCAACACTCAGGTGGAAAAAATATGACAAACATCAAACCTGAAACAAAGATTTTTTTAATGCTAAGCCAATTATCCCATAAAAATATGTTCTTTTTTTTAAAGAAAGTAACTTATAGAACGGAATGTAATTTATCTTGTAATAAATTTTTGTGAGGCTTTTATTCCATTCAAATGAAAGAACAGCTTTATAATTCCTTGGGGACCGTTTATGGAATTTATAATAATAACTGTGGATGGGATTTGTAACCCTACTTACACACTGTCCTCCTACTCACCAAACACCCTCAAATCTATCAGGTGTTTTTCCCTGCTTCTCTTCATTGGTTCTTACCTACTGCTGTGTATTTGTGGGTCTTTAGGTCCTTATTTCTGTTCATGCTTTATTCCCCTAAGCACTAGCCACCCTGTACTTCGCAGGAACCATATTAAAAATTAAAAAAAAAAACAAATAAAACAACATATTACTACTATTTAAAAGAAGAAGAAGAATTATAGTCTTTAAAAGGAACACAAGTTCTATACCTATTACAGAATTATTGTACTTGTGTCGGAGAAAGCAAAGCTAGGCTAAATAAGAACTTTTTTAATAAGACATAATAAACCCACCTAAAAAAACCTCACTGACATTAAGATCTAGCCCAAGAGTTCTGGGGTACTCAGTCTTAGACTCCTTGAATCTTTTTATTAGGCACATGTATAATGTTCAGGAGAAGAGTGTTTTTTTTAATAGGTATTCATTTGTGAATTATTTTATTTAAAAGAGATGACTAATAATCTCAAGATTAAACCTAAAGTGCAACCTGGCCAAGATCAACTGGGGAAAAGAGTCAGTCATATAAAATAGGGTCATATAGAGTCAAAAATCATAATTACATTTAAGTGCAAGGTATAGAATGAAGACGAACTAATAAATATATGAAAAAAAATCACGAATTATATGGTCCAGGAATCACTGTGGTTAAAAGATTAAGACATATGAAGAGAATGAAGAGCTTATTAGTTTTGCAGATTCAATTTTGTTTTTTATAGCATCTGCACTGGATCACAATCATATGAGGAAACCAGATAACATCCAATTTTGAGTATCCATATAAATGGAGAACAGAAAACACGACTATAAAAATAATGTAAGTGATATATTAAAAGATAATTGGGAGCCATTACTTTTCACTAAGTGAGAGTTTAAGGGTTACATAGCTGACATCCTAGGAAAGAAAGATGATGACTATTTTGCATGAATAAAAATATGAAAAAATAAAATTATATTTCCATGAGAAAAAAATATCCTTACCACTTGATTTTAAATTATGTATCTAACAATAGTTGACTTTATGTTTACTTTATGTAAACAAGGTTTGACTGAGTATCTATACATGCACACACATATACGCATGTATACATGTAAGTATAACGGCTTCTGGACAGTAAGTGTGCAAGCTCTTACATGATGCATCAAAAAGTTTAAATCTTTCCCTATTAAGATGGAAGTCTGGGGCAGTCAACCTTTAGCATTAGATTTGTGGGAAGGAGTGAGATTACCAAATCTTTTTAATCCAACACTAAATTACAAGGTCCAGTGTATCAACCATTAGTCTCAACTCCCTAACTCAGGCATTTTTATTAAAATTTTAAAGTGGATGTTATGTTAACACAACTGTGCCGTTCATTAGTTCCCATATTTAAAATTTTTGTAAAAAGACAGCTAAAATAAACTGAAAATTCAAGTAAAACATCAATATGGGGATGAAAAGAGGAAAAGAGAAAGACCACTCATCTTAAAAGAGCTTCCTATAGCTGTATTTATAATAATATTATAAATTTTAAAGAATAATTTCCAATTATATTCTAAATTTTTTATTTAATCTACTTTCATTTTTTCCTAAGTAGAAAAGGACTGATCACTCCAAGCATAAAGTTGGAAGATCTATATTTAAATATCAAAATAAATTTCAGGATTTGCAAGCTCAGAAGATAGGAATAGAGTTGAAATAAAATTTGCTTTCATGTAAGTTAACAACAGTTAATAATTAAGCAGAAAAACTATAAAAAACTTCCATCAAGAAAGAGAACCCCCCAAAATGCATGAAAAACCTCATAGTGGCAAGGACTAGAAAGCCACGTGAATGTTCTTACTGTTTTTGCAAGAATAGAAAGCACTTTACAATCATCAAATAGAATTCTTACATTAATATTTACAATAGGCTTTATTCAGCAAATAAGAAAACAGCAATAGAAAAAAATAAAAATGAAATTAAATTAGGTAATAGGAAGAACTCATACAGACTATAATAACTATTGTTAAATATTAAGCTTTTGTTGCCTTAAAAATCTATGTATTTCTTTGTATTAAAGATATATAAATTTTACATTTAAAATACCAAACATGGGTTAAGAGAAGAAACTGAAATGTGTATAATATTTAATAAGAATGCATAAGACTAACATCAAAATATTATTGCTTTAATCTTTTGGTATAGCTTCACTTTAAAAATATAGTTGGCTGCTTTGGGTCACTTCATCTCAGTCCCTAAGAGAAAATAAGAGTCATTTACTAAAGGCAAATCTTCCCTCTAATTTTGCTGAATGTTATCATTTTCCCAGTAAAACATGGCTTCTTTTTAATGAAGTCTAAGGAAATGACAAGAACTCTGAGAATTCATTTTAGTCACCATGGCTACTGGACAAATCAACTTCAAGCAAACTACAGTAAGTAACTGGATGAAGAGTTGCCACTCATCAACGCTCTCCCTTCACAAAAAAATCAGGACAGAATTTCATCATAATTTGGTTTAGATATAAACTGACGCCACATGCCAATCAATTTTACTTTTAACCCTAACCTCTTCCCAACATATAAAAAGTAAAGAATTTTAATAGTATATATATTGCTTTAATTAGATGTTTTTAATCACCTTGTGTTAATATAGCACCTTGCTCCAAATTTGCCAACACTAGAAATCTATTTTTTTAATAAAGACATTTCTTACAGTACGTGCGCTACATGGTCTCATGCAGAAAAATCACTATCAGCGTCCTGAACCACTAAAGACTGCGGCTTCAGATTCACTATAACTTTGTAAAAAGCAAAAACAATAACCAAAACATGCTATGTATATTAATTATATTTATTTCTGACTTCTGATCAATCTAAAAACATCTAAATATGCTTCCTTAAAAAGATATTTGTTTTAATAAATGTATTTATGTGTTTGAAAAACTAGAGAATAGTAATAACTGACCTTTAAGGTCTAATTTTTAATTTCTAGTAGAGCAATCAATATGGTAAACTATTCTTCAGTAAGAATCTCAAAGTGACACACAAACATGGCTTCCACGATAGAGACTTTTGTAATATATTTACAAAATGTTCTCAGTACACCTAACCTAGAGAGAGGTTATGTATCTCGTTCTATACATAGAAACAGGCACATACAACAAACATGTCTACAGCATGTTTAGCCTGATCCAAATAACTCAGTTCAAACAGTGGTCCATAGCAGGATACATTAAGTTAAAATGTTTTAAAAATTACATGCAGCTCATTGGAGTTTTATAAAGAATATGATCTACTCAAATTACTTATTTACAATTATCTTAATTAACATATACATTGGAACTAGGTTAAAAAGTTTTCAGAAAGCTACACACAATTTGTGTATTTACTGTCTGTAGCATAGGAAATATGCATATGATGTGAAGTGACAGGACAACTGAGCTACTTTAATTCTAACACCATACTGAGCAAGATAGTCAAAACTGATTAGGGCAAGACCTTATAAACGAACGATAAAAAAGACACAAGAGCCAAACTTTTTAAAAGCACATGGTACTACTTTAACTGCCATGTAAACTGAAGCTGTATAAAACCGTATAGACCTGGGAATTAGAATTGAAATCTCAAACGTAAAATGTCAACCTAAATACTTTAGATTTTCATTTTATTAGTGCTAAATTGTGAATGGGGCAATAGCTTTCTATGCAATCTCAGATAAATTGTTGAGATTGTATTGGGGTCATCTTTCTTGGTTTAGGAACACTTGAAAACTAAGGAGAATCCCTCAAAAAGATGAACTATAAATAACACAGAGAGAACTGCGCTTGAATCCCTCATTCTAATTGGGTTAGTGAGCACAGTGGGCTTCTCTCCTTGTTTGTAGTGGTGCCCTCTAACGACTAGATGGACCTTGCTTTAAAAATCACTCCAGAAGCGATTTCTTTTAGCATTTACAGGGCTGTTGGTAGGAAGCAATCTTCTTTAATAGATACTAGGAAGTTTCAGGTGAAATCTGTAATTGACAAAGGCTTCATAGAAACAAGCAATTAAGAATAAAATTAATTTAAAACACTGCATGGAAAGGCACTCTACTTTCACAGAATACCTCTCTAGGATAATATTTAGTAAAAATAAAAATTGATAACAACCAGGTGTTACTTTTTCCACTTTATAAACTGCTTCTCCCATCTGTGTACTTGTTAAAAAGATAACCACAGAGTTATTGGGTCTGAAGCAATAATCCACTTGCTGATATTATTAGGGAGGGGAGGGAAGGAGAGAGAGAACTACCAATAAATAAATAAAGCCTTAGGTGAAAATTGAGGCAAGTTCAGCACCTTTTGTCTTCAGACTAAAAGCCTGTTCAGTTTTACTACTTCAAGTTTACTGGAGTGGTGTACTGACAACAAATTCAAATCTCTAAAGAGGAAAAGAGCCAGGGTAGGAAGGAGAACAGGGCCTTCCTGTACCTCAGAGGTCCAGGAGCCAACACCACTCCGTAAGTGTCCAGAAAGCGATACAAGTACGTCCGATGAATATAAATAAGAATAAAACAAACAACTGCAAGAGAATGGGTGGGAAAAGAACAGAACTGTCGACTGTACTCTCTTTGCCCCATCCTCCACCCCGAAAAAACAAGTTTGCCTGTAGCGTAAGACAGACTAGGAGCCTGAGGGTAGCTCTCAGGTGGGTTAATTCCCCCGAGCGTGAGGAATGGCGGCCGCCAGGTGGGGAGGGGGCGGACAGCACTTACTTTGAGCAGCTTACAGCGGATCTGCGCGGAGACCATGTGGCTGTTGCGCAGGTTGCCCACTCGGAACATGAGCGTGAGTTTCCCGTCCCTCATAGAGATCACCGCGTGCTCGCTAAACATCAGGGTCTCCGCGCGCTTCTTGGGCTGGGACATCTTGATGAACATGCAGCCGATGAGGAAGGCGTCCACGATGGAGCCGAGAATGGACTGGAATAGGAAGAGGATGATGCCCTCGGGGCACTTGTCGGTGATGTAGCGGTAGCCATAGCCGATGGTGGCCTCGGTCTCGATGAAGAAGAGGAAGGCCGAAGGGAAGTTATAGACATTGGCCACGCAGGGCGTGTAGTTGCCGACGTGGGCTTTGTTCAGGTCGCCCCGAGTGTAGGCGATCACCCACCACATGGACGCCATGAAGAGCCAGGCCACTGTATAGGTGAGGATGAAGATGAAGAGGTTCCAGCGCCACTTGAGGTCCACCAGGGTGGTGAAAAGGTCCGAGAGGTAGCGGCTCGTCTCACTACCCAGGTTGCCGTGTTGGACATTGCACCGGCCGTTCTTGTCCACGAACCGCTGTCGCTTCTTCTTGGGCACAAGCTGCTGCTGCGGGCCCTGGCCCGGCCCCTGGGGCTGCAAGCCCGAGCCGCTGGACGAGGTGGTCACTACCTGGTAATCGTCCCCAAATTTCCTTCGGAGTGCAGACATAATACGGAGGGGCGAGCCAGATTCAAACGCGAAGCGAAGGCGCAGGAGCCGAGCGCTGCAAACCAGCACCAATAAGGAGGTGGGGGCGGGAGAGAAAGGGGGGACCAAAGCCGGCGCGCCTGGGGTGGGGGGCGCACCCGGCGGTAGCTGCGGTCTCTGCCCCCCGCAGACGTCTCTCCTCCCCTGGGACGGAGGCTTTCTCTCCACGCTGAGTCTTAATACCGAAAAAAGTGTTCTCCCACACTCAAGGCAGGATGGCTGCGAGGACCACGAACCCAAGCGCGAATTCGCCTCCAAGCTTTTCCAGGCTTCTCCTCTCTGCCCCCACCACCGGCATCCCGGGGCCACCTCTCGCCTTCTCACAGCCCCCCTGACTATCCTGCCGCACTCCCAAACTGACTGCTTTAAAATTAACGAGTTGACCAGCGAGTTCCTCCCCACCGGCCAACTCGCCGGGTTGCCCAAGCAGCACTACCTGCTCCGACCAGACCCTCCCCCCCCCCACCCCGCCGCTCCCAGCTCGCCCGCCCCCCACCCCCACCCCCCGGGACGGCTGTCGGCTCCCTCCGGCGCTCCCGCCTCCTATCTTTTGGCCCAAATCCCGCCTAAAGGCATCTCTGCCCGGGCACGGGTGCAGCAGTCCCTACCCACGTCCTCCCGGCTCAGAGTCCCCTCTCCGGACTCTAGAGACGCGTCCGCCTGCCGTCCGCGGGCCGCGGAGTTTCCGCGGGCGCCACCCGGGCCCCCCGGCCGCCCCCGCGCCCGGCAGAGACGTGGCTGTGCGCTACCGCCCGGCACTCACCCGAAGGGAGAGGGCAGGAGTCGGCACCGCGGGCGGCAGCGGCCGCAGGGCCTCGCACTCTGCCCTCAAGGCTCTGCTCGCCTCCACTTTTCCCCGCGCACCACGATGGGCGCCAACGCCGGTCCCCCAAGCTCCGCGCCTTCCTGGGGGCACCGCGCGGCCCCCACTTGGAGGATCCTGGTGCACCGGTCACGGGAGGACTTGGGAGAGGGACTCGAGGGTTCCTAGGCACCGCCGCGCTCTCCTGGCTGGCGACAAAGGTGCTGCTGAAGGGGGTCTGAGCTTCAGGATTCGGGTCAGACTCTCAGGTGAAATATCAGCGCCGCTCCAGCTTTTCCTCGGCTTCGCGGCGCCTGCCTTTTTCCTCTTCCCTCCCTGGCCCCCCACTCCTGGTCCGCGTCTCTGCGGCCCGGGTGGGAAGGAGCGAGGCGCGAGCCGGGGGCGGCGGGAGAGTGGTGTGTGTGCGGGTGCTTGTGATCCGCTGCAGAGCCGCGCTAGCCCCGCCTGTCCTGCTTCCCCCGCTGTTTCACCAGCCTGAATTGCACCTCCGCGCCTCAGTTGAGCCTGCAGTGTCTGGCAGCTCAGGAAAAAGCTAGCCCCTCCAATGAGATGCGACTCTAAATCTGCTCCCCAAAGCCAGCCAACTCTTCTTCCTCGCCAGTCTGCATCAGGCAGAAACCCCCCAACAAGCAGGAAAGGCTTCTCTTTGAAAGGGGAGAAGTATAATGTGTCTGTATAACTAGGGCTCTCCTTTACACGGATGCCTGGGTTTAAGGATGCACCATAAAGAGAGACCGCAACTGGCTTCGTGATAAGCCTGTTCAGAACTCAGAGCTGCAAGTAGCAGAGGAGGCTTAAGATGGGAACAGAAGAGACGGGAGACACTCCTAGGAGAGCTCACAGTCCTGCCTGAGAATGGCTCTACTAGAAAGGCTTACAATGTCCGGAGTTAATGTGTGGCTGTAATTGACGGATGAAGGCTGGATGAAGGCCTGGGAGGTAACTTGATGGAAGGGCAAAGTGCAGAAATAGCTAATATAGTGCCCATGTGGAAACATCAGTTTGTTTACCACATTTCATGTTTGTTCTAAGATGCCATGGTCTCATGGCATATTCCATTCAGTCCAGATCCATAAAATTGAATTGTTGGAAAATCATCAAATCATAGGATTATGAAAACAAAGGGCTGCTGTAAGACTCCCAAGCAAAGGAAAATAAACCTTTCTATTAATTCTCCTCCAATAGGTGCTCTCTTCTAATTCTCTCTCAACCTTAGTGCAGGTCAGCCGTAAGTAGAGGACTCTTGCCCTATGGTTTGGTTAAAACCCCTACCCCAGGTTAAGACTTCTCCTGCAGGCTCTCTGATAAGAGGTCAGTGGCTGTGATTCTTTAGGATTACATAAGAAGGGAAAGTGACCCTGTGGGAAGTGGAAACTTCTCTGGGCCTGGATCATAGACCTGATTTGAGTTTTGGCCCTGCTATTTACAAACTGTGTGACCCTGAACAAGTTGCACACGACATCTTTGACCCTCAGCTTTCTATTCTGGAAAATTGGGAGTTTGAACATTTTCCCAAAGTTGATACCTGAAAACGAGAATGAATGTGGTTTCATTAACACTTCTAGCTGCAAAGGATGTCATAGACTGGGCTGTAAAGTTGCAATGAGGCCAAGAGATGAGGAATGAGTGTTTGGAGTTGGTCTCAAGCTGTGAACTAGCACATATTCTCCTCTCATCTCTGATTGCTCTCCTCCTAAGTCATGATGCCCTTGCCAGGCTGGCTTCTTTCAAATCCTGAAACCCACTGAGGCATCCTTGGACCTTTGTTTATCTGTGTTCTCTTTCTGAAATGTTCTTGCCATGGCACTCCATGCTGCTGATTTCTTCAGTCATTCACCTCAGCTTGAATGTGTCCTCCCTAAGGAGCTCTTTCACTAGCCTCTCAGCTACCCCCTATCACATCAACTTAGTTCATCTTCATGATACTTCTTTTTCCAGCTACTATTTTTCTTAATTTTTTCCTGTTTCTCTCTCAGTCTGTCAGAGTCCTGGAATGGAAAAGCACAGATCTTGTCCCTAACACCTCGAACACTATCTGTCATATACTAGGTCGACAATAAATATTTATTGGATCAATAGCATATACCAATATACATATATCACTAGAAACTCCACATGCACTGAGTAATGCAAAATTAAAAGTTATCACTAAATCAGGTCACTTAAATAATTTAATATAAAAGAGCATGTAAATTAAAGCAATCCTTCCTGTGCTTGTTAGTTTTCAAACTGATATTCAGTCAGTTGCCAAATCCTTTGATTGTCCCTCTGATCTCTCTTTTTAAAATGCTACTTTCTTCAAATCATCATTTCGTTTTAGACCCAAAGTCAAATGATGTTCTTACCTTTAGCCTTTTACTCCTTCAGGCTGTCCTAGGTAATACTACTAGGTCTGTCTCCTTAGAATTGTATCCATTTATCAGTGGCATGGAAACCAAAGAGTTATTTGATTATTTCATTTAATTATGTCATTTCCAAGCATTTAAACATTCCCACTTTAAAAAAAAAAGTTTTTCTATGAAAAGCCTTTGCCATTTTCCAACAACCAATCTTTTTTCCCAAACTTTAAACTTTTATTTTGTATCGCAGTATAGCCAATTAACAATGTTGTGGTAGTTTCAGGTGAACAACGAAGGTACTCAACCATACATATACATATATCTATCCCCCCAAACACCTCTCTCATCCAGGCTGGCATATAACATTGATCGGAGTTCCATGTGCTATACAATAGGTTCTTGTTGGTTATCCATTTTAAATATAGCAGTGTGTACATGACCTTCCCAAAGTCCCTAACCAACAATCAAATTTATAAACAAGTTTATATGTTAACAAGCATAGTCTAGTCTAGAGGCTAGAAGGGGGAAATCACTCGAGTCAATGTCACAGACTTAATATGTAGAAACTTTGAGATTTGAACCCAAACCAATGAATCTTTAGAACCTGGTTGCTCTGCCATCTTTTCCCAGGTGCATAGAAAGGAATCTGGGATTCCTGCTCCATAGCCAGGGACTCCTTCCGATCCACCACACTGCTCATACAGGTTGAGATCTAAGGTCCACCAGAATATAGCCTAACCTATCTTTCCAAAATCATCTCCTCCATTCCCTTTAATGTGGTCTCTGATTCAGACAACTTTGGTTCTGCAATTTCCCAAACATTAACTGCATTTGCTCGTCTGTCCTGTCACTTTAAGTTTTCTTTTTCTATCCCTGAAAAGTCCAAATCACTATCTCTAGTGTATACATAAGCAAAGGGGGAAATTTCTTTAGTTTTTATTTCAAGTGCCATCTCCCCCACCTTTACCTTATGCTCCCACTAGCCACAATCATCCCTTCTCTGAATTCTAATTCCCCTAGATTTGCAATATGGTTTTTACTTTCTGGCCTGTGCCTGAGTTCAGAATTTACCAAGATTTCCCTTGTAAAATGGTAAACACCCTGAACATCCACCTCTTGATATTTAGATACCATCTAGCACTCCAGCTACCCAACCCTGCCTTCCAAAGGTAAATATTTAATACATTTTTAGAAAGAACATAAACTACTGAGCCTACTGTACTGTGCCAGAAAACTTGCTTGAAACTTTATAGTTAGTATTCCTATTTCAGAGCTAGCAAGATGGTATAGATGAGATCCCAAAGCATGTCTCCCCATTTTCAAGGTCTCTCTTGGAGAGAAACAGTACTGCCTGATAAATTAAAGATTTTTCAGGATGCCATTATTGTCACACTTTACATGTGACTGAGCCTTTGACCGGTTTGTGACATCCAGTCCCACTCCTTGAAAATGTTTAAAGATGAACCAAGCACATCCTCCCCTGTCAGGGCGGCTGCTTCCATGATGAGGTTCTGGAGAGCAGCCAGCCCCACGGTGCTGAGATCAGGCAAGACGTGTAGGGAATGGATGACAGAAGGCCACCTAATCAGGTGCTGTCTGATGAACTGAAGTGAAACACCGTGGACAGAATGGGTCAAAGACAGGAGAGGCACAAGTTTCAGCCAAGGCCACTGAGCCAGAGCAATGTGGAAAATAGAACTGGAGAATACACAAGCTTCCATTTAAAGACAGGGTGGTAGATTATCAACAAAACTACCATGCGGTTCTTGGCTGGAGGAGGGGAAGGAATCAAAGCTATATTTAACAACCAACTCAGTTCTAAACAAGCTACACATTTATTCTTCCCAGAAAGTGATTCTGGCAATGTCTTATTTGCTGTGTCCAAAATTAGTAATAACACGAATAACTGTAACTTTAAAAATGAAGGATATGATTCTGTGTTTTAATACTGAAAAAGCATGACTTTGCACTTGCACTCACCCTATTATATAACAGAACAGTGTAGAGAAAAGAGTATATTTAATGTAAAAGAAAAAACCCTCTGCCCCCGAGAAGTCCAAATTCTAAAAATGACTTAGTCTGCCAACTGTGAAAAAAGCAAGGCTTTGAACATTTCAGCATACCTGGGGTTCATCTCCTCGTCATTCACTTATTGTTACTGTGACTCCCACCATGGGACAGTCTGCATGGACAGAAATATTAATTACTCCTGGGTGAAAATGGTATTATATTTAATACTCCTTTACTCCTAATCCTACCATTCTCCAGAGTCTGGTGAAGGGATGGGCAGGCTTGGGATCTGAAGCTCCTATGCTTCAAAAGGTAACACATCCCATTACCACCATAAGCTCTGCTATATTTGGGAAGAGGTCACTCTTTGAAATTCTGTATGCAATTTTGGGCAATAGAATGGTGGTTTTTTTTTTTTTTCAATCCTCCTAAAAAAAGAAATACTGAAGTTATTTTCTCTCTTGCCAAAAAAAGAAGGAAAAAAAATGAAAGGGAGAAATCAGTTTGAGATCTGATTGCACAGACTTGAGAACAGAGGCATTGCCATACCATAGCAGATGACTCATCCAGTCCTTCATCTTGGCTCCAAATCCTGGCCTCTGCCAGAGGATTCAGAGAAAGGCAAGATGCCATTGTCTCTTGGAGACCGTTTATTTAGTGCGAATTTTCCTGACATAAACCTGCTCTTTACTCCAGTCCTGTTCGTGGGAATACTCTGGCTTATGAAAGAATAAAGACTTTTAAAAAGTCTTTTCAAAACTAAGGTCTATTAGAAAAGAAATAAATATCAGACTCAAGGGTTTGTTAAGGATATGAAAGAAAAAATAATTTCCTATTGGAATTATGTCAGTTGAAGTTATATGTCTGAGAATTTCTCCCCTGAAAACACTGATAAAGTCCCAGATGTCAAAATATGTACAAAAATGCTGCTTAGTTCAATACAACGCACACTTAATGTGCATAAACCATGTGCCCAGCACTACGCCAAGGGTTGTGCAGGTCAGAAATGATAACAACATAATGTAAATAAAATATGTTAACAACAGCAATAATAATACAATGTGGTAAGCATCTAAAGGAAAAAGATTGCTTTAGTTAACATTCAGAAGAACGAGTCTCTTTAGGAAATGCTTCTGAAGGTGAGTTTTCCAAACCTATAAATCACTTATATTTTTAGGCATTAAATTATCTCTATCCAAATCGCTTTATTTTAGATATCTGAAGACAGAGTTTTAATGTCCAGAATTCTAAGATTTCTACATAATGAGATAAGAAATCACTTATACTCATAAAAAGTTAAACATTAAAATACTGGAAGAATAATTATGAAGAGTAGCATTTTGGAACGATAGAGTACATTTTTCATGCTAATTTTTGTGCTAATATACACAGAAAAGATTATAATTAGTTTCCACTATAGGAAAATAAAAATGCAACTATTGCCATTTTCATTAAAATTTTAGAAGATTGACAGATTGTGTCAGTACAGTTTATCTGCAATGCAGATACAGAGACAAAGCTAGGAGGGCAAAAGTTTTCTTAGAGGTGACACTTAAAAGAGGAAGAGACAGGATGAAGCAGAAAGAGCCTTTAGGCTGTGATGTTGATCTGATGCTAATAAAAAGAAAGGTGAGAGGAAGTAGAATAGAGAGATACTCAGACTATGATGCAAATTGGCCAGCCCCATGAGGAGCAAAAGTTGACCCCTGGAATAGTGCCCATACAAAGTCAGGCACAGAAAGCCCTGTCCCATGGGCTCACTGAGCTATCATTGGCTAGAAGAACACGTCTCTGGCTGAATGCTGCAGCAGACCAGGAAGATGCTATCACCAGAAGCCAGACCATCCCTTGCGCTCCTTCCAGCTGAAGGCATTCTCCAGGACAGATCAAATGGCAAACCTCCATGGCTGCTAATCGGAGAAGTGGAATCTATCAGAGTCTTTTCAGAAGTTTTGTTACAAATATCCAGAAATACTAGTATAGTCTAAACAACTGTTTACGACTGTGTTCATAAATCTTCAGTTTTGTCCTGGTACAATGACATGAATCTCTCTCTTTTTTTTTGTTTGGCAGGAGTGAGGGGAGTAATAGCCTATGGCCATGTTGATCTTGTCTTCATTTATAGTATTCTAGAGGGTAGGATTATATATATATATAAAACTTCTTTTAGCATCTTCCAAGACTGAGGCAGCTTGACAGAGGGAGAGACAAGAGTCATGAAACAGTTAGGTATAGGACAGGAGAAGAGAGTAAAAAAGAAATTATGAAAGAAAATACATGAGATGATAAAGAGATGGAAGATGGAAATCAAGCAACATTTCATAGCAGGAAACCCAGATTAGAAAGGAAAGTGCTGCTGTGTGTGCTCAGTTATGTCTGACTCTTTGAGACCCTATGTTCTGTAGCCTACCAGTCTCCTCTATTTGTGGAATTTTTCAGGCAAGAATGAGCTGCCATTTCCTTCTTCAGGGGATCTTCCCAACTCAGGAATTGAGCCCGTGTCTCTCACATCTCTTGCATTAACAGGTGGATTCTTTACCACTGTGCCACCTGGGAAGCCCCAGAAAGGAAAGTGGAACAACATGTAGAATTTTCTGAAGTCTAATTATCCTGTTATAGTTTCTATCAATAACTGTGCATTAGCATCGCCTTGTGACCTCACCCCAGGTCACTGTATCAGATTCTCTCTGCATAAGGCCCAGGCATCAGTATTTTTCAAAAGCCCCGTTGGTGGTTCTGACAACACAGCTAGGACTGGGAAACCCTGGTTGTAGGAACTGCTTGCTTATGGTGGAGGAGCTTCCCTGGGAAGTGTCACATGTAGAAGTATCATCACTCTTTCTTCCCCATTCCTCAAACGCCCCATCCTTTGATTAACTGGAAAAAGACAGTTGGGATTAGTCACCTCTTGTTCTATGAACTGTCACAAATCACCAGAGTCCAACACCTGTAGATCTGAATGCAGGAAGATCTTTCCCTCCTTGCAAAAGCACCTGGGCAAAGCAGGACGCAATGCAGGTTGCTTGCAGTTTCATCCAGTCCTACCACCCACACTTGTAAATAATGAAACTAAACAGAAGGATCTGGGGCCACTAAATTCTTAGGCCCATTAGTGTTTTAAGTTTTTTCATTAATAATGTTTCTACAACTTTCCCTGAATGCAGATGTAAATTTAGAAATCCTACCTTTATAATCTCTCTTCACCACTATTTATCATACTTTCCTGAATTAAAATAACTGAAACTAGGAAAGGGAGGGAGAGCGGAAGGAAGAAAAGGAGGGAAGAAGAAAGAGCACAAAAATTAAAACTCTCACAAAGATCACTGATCAACCTGCAGCCGAGCATGTTACCCGTGAAACTAGGTGGCTGCATCAGCTGACAGCCAAGCTGAGATTAGCAGATTTCAGCTAATACATGCTTTGTATTACATGATTAGCTGGAGAAGAGTGGGTAAAGAACAATTACAGAAATAAAGACAATAACAACTAGGAACCAGAATGTCCTTTTTATACACACTTACTTCTAAAATTCCTCCCAGTTTTTTACTCAGAGAAAACTCTCAATATTTTTTTTTTCATTTAGCTTTGCTTTCATTTAGTAAAATGACATCGTAAACTCACCCATGTTAGTGATGATCCAGCCATCCAGGGATCATCTTCATGTTCCCTATGAGATAACAGAAGAGGTCCTCCATGTTAGTAAACTCCAGGGGTAGACTGGAGGAAGTACACTAAAACTCTGCATTTCCCTGTTACATGGTTCCTCCTCCAACTTTCAAAGTGGGTACTTCAGCAATTCAAATTTCTGGTTGGCTAGACTAAGCAATTATTGTCAAAACTGCTCTGAAAGTAAAGATCATATCTAGTTTATTCATAAAGAGCTTCTACCTATTTATTATGAAACCATAGATTATACCGTGGCTCTGAAAGCATCTTGGCATTGAAGTAATAATTAAATGTAATGATTCTCCAAAGCTACTCTTTTTTTCCCTCTCTCATCTCTACTAATTGAAAAGTCTCTCCTCCAAACAGAGCTTAGGTGATTGACACATTTTTTTTTTTTAATTAGTGAATTTCTCTAGAGAGAGTGGATAGGTGTTAGCAATCTATTATGCAGGTAAGATAAAGAAGATGCCTGCTGTTCAAAAGTTACCTTTCTATATTATTTTTGTTTTGCATAAAGATGAGCAACCAAAGAAAGAAATTAAACATACTGTGAAATAACCAAATAATGGATGTATGACCAAATAATGGACCAAATAATTCCATGTATGTAAAAATAAAATTCTTTCAGCAAGTAGTTTTTAGCAAAATCAAAGAACAAGATGCAACAATTAGAGAAGGGGAGAAACAGAGGATGGAATAGGGAGGTCACAGCCCAGTTCTAGCCATCAGTAAAGTACGTATCTTTTTTTGCATTCTGTGAGGCTAAAGTTGCTGCTGATGAAATGTCCTCACATATTCTGTCAATGTCAGAATGCAAACATCACTAAATAAACCCTTGTGTCAAAATGTCACATAGTGATTATTTATGCTTCTTGACAATACCAATGAATGACAAGGCTGCCTCTATAGCTGCAAAAGGTTGCATACCAATTGTTAGAGGTAACACAGATGAAGGACAACGTAGTCAGCAGAATTCATTTAAACTGTGACATTAAATTAGGTGTGTTACCAGCAGCCAACACAGTAGACACAACTGTGATTCTCCTGATTGAAAAAAACATTGACTAAACAACTTAATGCAAAGCGTTTAATGATTAAAATGACTTTCTGAATCCCTGTTATCAAGTGGAGAGTCGTACTGGAGGAGAAAGGTCATTTATTTTTCTCCTTTATTTGCAGGTTGTTTCAGATGTTCTTTCTTCTGGTATTGAATTTGAAGTCCATGAATTTACAGGAGATTGCTATCACCAATAAAGTTTGGATAACACAAAATAAACCCATATGACACAGTGATAAAATCTTTGCAATATATACGCAAAGGGACTGATATTCAGCCCCTTTGGTCCTGAATCCCTTGTCTCCTTTCCCAGCTAAGTGAGATAAGTGAAGTCGCTCAGTCCTGTCTGACTTCTTGTGACCCCATGCACTGTAGCCTACCAGGCTTCTCCATCCATGGAATTTTCCAGGCAAGGGTACCAGAGTGGGTTGCCATTTCCTTCTCTCTAAGGTAGGTCAATGGGATAAAACTAAGTATTGTGAAAATATTTTATCAAATCAATCAGTAAAATCTGAAAGGTGATTATAAATCTGTCACCATACATTTCAAATATTAAAAATAATTTTAAAACATTGTTTTATTGGGGATAACATTCTATTAACATTTTCCTCTAATCATCATCCTGACAGGTACTAATACATTAGATGTTCAAAACACAATTCGATGTTAACTGAATCGCTAGGCTTTTGGGAGGTCTTCACTGTGACCTCTGATACTGCCCCCAGTTGTTGGAATATGAATCCTTGCTTTGAAATTTCCGGCTTTGTGATCTTAGGTAAGTTACTGATCTCTTTGTTTCTGACTTCTCTTACTGTTAAAATGAGATAAAAGTAACTTTTTTTGAGGTAGTATGATGTGAAAATTAACTGATAATCTACATAAATCATAGTGTCTAATATTTGGCACAAAAAATTTTCAAATTCATTGAAAAGCAAATAAAAATTATCTATAAATGAATAAAATATCCACAGGGAGAATATCTCACCGGCTATTAGCCTACAGATGATTTTATGGCCACAGAAATATAATGAAATTAAAGCAACAACTAAAGTCAAAAGATTTTAGTAACATTGTAAGTTACAAGTTACAAACTCTGTTTTCTCAAGTCAACAGAAATGAATGTGCCTGTTTTCATTCCCTGTTGTTGTTTAGTCACTAATTCAGGTACGACTCTTTTGCAACCGCATAGACTGTAGCCCTCCAGGCTTCTCTGTCCACAGAATTTCTCAGGCAAGGATACTGGAGTGGGTTGCCATTTCCTCCTCCTGTGGATCTTCCCAGCCTAGCAACTGAACCTCAGCCTCCTGCATTGGCAGGTGGATTGTTTACTGCTGAGCCACCAGGAAAGCCCTTTCGTTCCCTCCACTCTCCCATTTCCCTGTTTCTCACTCAGTGCTGGCTGTATCTGAAGTTTCGCCACCTGGGTCTACTATTTGTGGTCTAATGGGCACTTGCATTCACTCATTCAAGATACCTTTGCTTATTGATGGAAGAAGCCCACAGGTCACCTCATTCCACCCCCACCCCTACCCAAGTCCTTGCATCAGTATAAGAAAAGAATGGGCTTCTTAGCAGTCCAACAAAAGACAGGCCTCATCCATTCTCCACAACAACAAAACTCCTGCTAGAAGCAAAACAGAATAAAACTTTCCTTAACTTTCTCCTGTAATGAAACAGTGAAAGAAGTATTCACCAGAACACTTTTTGTGATGTGAAAGTATTTGAGCAGAGTCTGAGACATGTGAAAGTGGATGGAACTATTTCAAAGTCAGACCTCAAGAGGTGCTTGTCAGTCTTGAGAGAGCAAGAAGGACAAAAGGAAGAGAGGAAGAATTGAGAGTAGTCTCAGTGCTGATGGGAGACCTCCCAATGACAGTCTTTGAAATTCACAAAGTTCATTGGTCTGATGATTGTTTTTGAACCCAATGAAGTGCTTGAGACACACATTCCTCTTGATATAACATAAAGGAAAGCCAAGATGGTCCTTGCAGCTGCAAGATCTGAAAGATAAAAAGATGCAGGAAGAAATAAGCCCTGAAAACAGACACATCTTGGGAGGGCTTTGGATTGGGTAAGGCTATAAGGGTCAAATCAAGTTGGAATAGTTCTGTGAAGAGTAAGGGGCCTCCAACGTGACCCTTGGTTTACAATCCTGATTTTGTTTTTTGAATTTATTTAAAAACATTTTTCTTATTAAGTCAAAGAGACCAGTGGCTGCACCAGATCAGCTTTAGCACCATTAACCTTTCATTGTGTTCTGTGTGGGTTACAAAGTGACACAAATGAGAAAAGGGCATTTGGAAATTAAGAGATAGCGGTGGGCTAAGTTATTAAAATAACTGTACAAATAACAGTCTGGAAATGCTATCAGAGTATTTCAGATAATGACTTTAGAAAGCAAACCCACCTAACATAATAGTGCACATTTAAATTGGTGCTATTTAAAGGCAAAATAGCTGTACTATACAAAGTGACACTGATACTTCAATTCTACATGCCTTTCAAACAGTATGAAAAGCTATAACTTTAAGGTTTACCTCAAATAAAAGCAAAAACTTGTAGCAGTATATATATTTTATATATACACATATGCATAAATACATATGTGTATATACATAATTTTCTAAGAAACATCTTAATACACACATCTCTAAAGCAAGAGTATTTTATTTTCAAAAGTCAAAACACCTATAAGTAATAAATTAGTTTCATGAAATTGTCACAATGAGTAAATGGAAATAACAAATATTTATATTGTTTTTCAGAATTTGATAGCATTCATCATCTGTTTGCTGTAAGTTTTAATTGGCTCCAGTAATACCAGGGTTACTTTGAAGCGTTTCCAGTGCTAAATAACTCATGACCCTATGTACCATCTAGAACTGTAATTGAAGGTAAGGAAGAATAATATTCTTAGAACTCCTTAAAAGAGAACTCACAAGGAAGGAAAAATAAAGCAGATAAAAGCAGAGCTATTCCTGTTGAGGCTGGGTCGTGGCAGAGAATCTCCTCAACACAAATAGAAACTATAGCACTCAGAAGGGCATATCCTCCATGTCTCTGGAATTTAACTGATAGAATGGAATGGAGATAGGGTGAGGGAGAGATGCCAAATTCATCCCAAACCGAGTCCGCTCCTGGGATGCTCTGAGGAAGGAGGAGGCAGAACTGATGAAAGTGAATTCCTTGAAGGACTTAAAAGTCTCATGAAAGGAAGCCCATTCCTTCTGAGAGAAGAAGGAGTGAGGTTGAGAAGCTAGTAACAAAGCCTTAGTCATAGAGTGATGAGCAATTGTGCCATAGGTTACCTAGCACACCAAATGTCCTCATCCAGGAACTAATGGTCTGATATAATGTAGGAGTCTTGCAGATGTGCAGGTCTGGGGAAGGATTCATGGGAGCCTAAATTCAAAAAGAATAGGCTGTTTCATTAAGAATCCTGTGAGGAAAACAATGTTGAGTATAAACAGCACACTTTGGAACCCTTGTGGAATGGTATTAACATTGCATGAGAGAGCTATTTTTAAAAAGCTTGGTTTCTGAGCATTGGGATATCCAAAAGGTGCCTAGCCTACCTGCTATGAGATGGAGTAATCTTGATCCTAGCTTCAGAACAGGGGCTGTCACAGAGGGAGAGTAAAATGCCCAGAAGAGGCAGCTCCATGTGTGATTCCTCAAGGGGAGAACAGAGTGTCAGAAGTGACAGAGCTGACAGTACACACAGGTTCCTCCCCTGAGTGGAAACTTCCATTCCCTGAGAGGCAGCAGAGCAGGAAAAAATAGGGGGAAAAAAAAAAGCCTCTGTTACTTGACCAGACATAGACTTATATCTCAACAATAGTGAATGACCACCAAAAGATTCCCCACAAAAAATATGATGGATGGTGGAAGTTGCATTAATTGAAAAAGAAAGTGCTAGGATCAAGTGGCAACAACAGAAAAAGAGGTTAACTATAGAGAAGGAGGGGCTTCCCTGGTGGCTCAGTAGCAAAGAATCTGCCTGCAATGCAGGAGAACATGGCTTTGGTCCTGGGGTCACAAAGATCCTCTGGAGAAGGAAATAGCAACTCATTCCAGTATTCCTGCCTGGAGAATCTCAGGGACAGAGGAGTCTGGTGAGCTACAGTCCATGGAGTCTCAAAGAGACTTAGCAACTGGACAGCAACAACAGAGAAGGAGACTGCACAACCTTTTCTCTTTCAAGTATTAAGAAAGTAATTGGTCAAATTATTTCTGTACTTAACTTCTACACTCTGTCTTTGCACCTCCAGAATATTCCAACCATACTTCTCTGTGCTGAGTAGAGCTCAGTGGCCCTCTGGAGCTCACATGTCATAGGTACTTTTCGGTCTGTTCACCTTACATGAAATTAGATGTGTGGACTTCCCTTCTTTTTTCTTTAATGTGAAAAGCTGATGCTACATTACAAGACAGATAAGACAGAAACTTACTGTGGAATCACTGAGGCTAGCATTGCTAAGAAAGGTAATCCATCTTGGAATCACTGGAAATTGCTTTCCTTATGCACAGAGGAGGCCATAGCTTTAGGATGGTAAAGACTGAGGCCCCATATGGTTGAGAGATAATGCAAAAGAAGCCATGTGTTTTGTGTCCATGAGAGGGTAGGAAGCTGGCTTCTACCCTGATCCAGTGCTCATGGGACCAGATTTGCCTTTCTGAGAAGTAGCCTTATATATGATATGAAAATCTTATTCACCAGAACTAGAACCTTGGCTAGAGAAACCAGTCTTCCAGTTGTGCTCCAAAGGCAACCATCAGGGGCTGGTTCAGACAGTGCCTCAACCTGAGCCCCCTAGTGCCCCTCAGCAGCTATAATGCGCTCTGCTACTAGCATCCACCTTAGTCCAAGCCTCACTGTCTCAAGTTCATGAAGTGACAGAGAATTTAAAAGACTCGAACCTCTAGGCATCTGCCTTACTGCTTGAACGTTTTCTTTTTTAAAGGTTTTTTGAGGGTTCTGTTTGAGAACCCTCAGAATTTCTCTGGTGCCTTCTGATTGCAGATGGACAGTGCTGGCTGCCTAGAGTTCTGTCTTTAGCTTCCTGTCTTGGGAGTGCATCTCTTTTCTCTTTTACTTTCCAAGCAGGAACACCCTTGGGGGCTTTTCCAAAATGGTCCTCAGCCAGTTCCACTCCCCACAGATATTTTACAGCTTGTTCCCAGGGATACACCTCTTATTTTGCTGCTTCAGATGTTCCATCAAAGCAAAGCTTTGTTCCACTTTCCTGGTGTGACTCAG
This sequence comes from Oryx dammah, assembly GCF_014754425.2. NCBI lineage: Eukaryota > Metazoa > Chordata > Mammalia > Artiodactyla > Bovidae > Oryx > Oryx dammah. The sequence continues at coordinate 94,477,269 of NW_024070211.1, read as the reverse complement.
ATTCTTGTTCCAGGGTCCCCCAAGCTCCAGGGAAACTATGTCAAGCTTTCCAAAATATTTTCTTGAAAATCCTTCCATCTGGCATTGTCTTTCATTTTTTCCCTCTTGGGAGATTGTGAAGAGGACACACCATAATCTGTCAATTCTTTGAAAAGCTGTCTCACTACAGCCTTTTAAGCAGCAGGTGACATAATTTTGACTGAACCAATTTTATGATCTCTGAGCATGTCTCAAGGTTGTCTGGCCCTTTATTTCAGAAATGTAGGGACTTCATAACTACTGCATTGTTCATGACTTTCCAGACTCCTGGTGAATGAAGCACCGCTGTAACTTGATAACATTACCCATGGATCACATGGACCAGTGATCACATTATACATTGATAGCATTATGCATCAACCAAAAGAAATAAGAACACTGGAAAATAAATGATCCTCTAAAGATAGTTGGTAAATCTCATACTAAAATATGTTATATAGTTATAATAAACAGGCTAAAGAGATACTAACTTAACAGATTACATACCCAGAACCCACATAAAAACCTAAAAGAATTCCAAACTAGTGACACAGAGTGGGTTCATAATAAATGGCATTCTTGTTATTTTTAAGGAATGTCTTTTATTAAAGTCTTTATTGAATTTGTTACAATATTGACTTCTGTTTTTTATGTTCTTATATTTTTGGCTACAAGGCATGTAGGATCCTAACTTCATGACAAGGGATTGAACCCACACCTTTTGCATTGGAAAACAAAGTTCCAACCACTAGACCTCCAAGAACGTCCCGGGAATGTCTTAACTGGGGATCCCTGAAAAGCAGATTCTGTGGCAAAGATTCATGAGATATACCCCTGTATCAGGGAATATAATCCTAGATCGAGACAGTGAAGAAAAGGATAATGAGTTTAGGAAGGGGAAAATGCAATAGAAGATGCAAGGATTGAGTTGACTAACTGCTCCATCTCAAAAGACCATTTTCTAAGAGGCATTATGGACAACAGCTTCTCATAAGGCAAAAAAAGTGATCTCTGGTTGTCCTCCAACCTGTTATTGGTTAGTCAAGGATGTGCCCCCAAAAGATTAATTACTCCAGTTCCTACAACACTCACGCATACCCCACATACACATACGTCCCCTGCGTGTATATATTTTGACATCAGCTACAAATACCTCTACATCACTACTCTTCAATGAGAAGGCCTTAGGGCAGGAGGTCTGTGTTGTGAATTTGGTCACAGTCTACCCCCAGTTAGTTCTGGCTATAGTTATTGGAGTTGGAGCAGGTAAAACAGTGAGATGGAAGGGCTGAGGGAGAACCATTTTGAAGTAGTGTGTATCTGAAACCAAAAAAAAAAAAAAAATTAACTATTGTGTGGAAGTCAGGTATCAACTTAAACATGTATGCCAATGCTTACTGGTTCCAAATAGGAAAAGGAGTACGTCAAGGCTGTATATTGTCACCCTGCTTATTTAACTTATATGTAGAGTACATCATGAGACATTCTGGGCTGGAAGAAACACAAGCTGGAATCAAGATTGCCGGGAGAAATATCAATAACCTCAGATATGCAGATGACACCACCCTTATGGCAGAAAGTGAAGAGGAACTAAAAAGCCTCTTGATGAAAGTGAAAGAGGAGAGTGAAAAAGTGGGCTTAAAGCTCAACATTCAGAAAACGAAGATCATGGCATCTGGTCCTGTCACTTCATGGGAAATAGACGGGGAAAGAGTGGAAACTGTGTCAGACTTTATTTTTTGGGGCTCCAAAATCACTGCAGATGGTGACTGCAGCCATGAAATTAAAAGACGCTTACTCCTTGGAAGAAAAGTTATGACCAACCTAGACAGCATATTCAAAAGCAGAGACAGTACTTTGCCGACTAAGTCCGTCTAGTCAAGGCTATGGTTTTTCCTGTGGTCATGTATGGATGTGAGAGTTGGACTGTGAAGAAAGCTGAGCGCCGAAGAATTGATGCTTTTGAACTGTGGTGTTGGAGAAGACTCTTGAGAGTCCCTTGGACTGCAAGAAGATCCAACCAGTCCGTTCTGAAGGAGATCAACCCTGGGATTTCTCTGGGAGGAATGATGCTAAAGATGAAACTCCAGTTCTTTGGCCACATCATGAGAAGAGTTGACTCATTGGAAAAGACTCTGATGCTGGAAGGGATTGGGGGCAGGAGGAGAAGGGGACGACAGAGGATGAGATGGCTGGATGGCATCACTGACTCGATGGACATGAGTCTGAGTGAACTCCGGGAGTTGGTGATGGACAGGGAGGCCTGGCGTGCTGCAATTCATGGGGTCTCAAAGAGTCAGACACGACTGAGTGACTGAACTGAACTGAACTGAGACAGAAAAAAATAGAAAATTAAACCATTAAATAAAAGGTGATATTGATGCATATTCATCTCTAAAAAGCTTATAAAAACACTGGAGATAGAGGAGACTGCAAAGCAAAAGAAAATGATAAGGGAAGTCCCAATTCTGTGCAGCGCTGAGGGATGCATTGATGTGTTTCTTGAAGCTGTTTCCTTCTGTGTAGTCCCAGACCCTGCCCTCTCCTTGTTATCCTTCAGTGTCACTGAATTGCATGTCTTTGGTCTCCTCAAGGACTCTCACCCAGGTTTGTGTGAAGTTTGCCAGATCCTTGCCTTGTTTGTCCTCACTCCATGCCCTCTGAATGTTCTTGTTGACACTCTCAAATACAATTATCCATAGGCTGATCATTTTCAAATCTATTTTGTCAACCCTGATTTCTTTTGAGTTCCATATCAGTATTTCTCCCATGTTCCTGCTATACACCCATATCAAATTTTGTAGGCTCAAGTCTGAAATCAGCACTCCTTTCCCAGGAAACATCAGTAGTCCTTCTTCTGTCTTGAGGCACTATTGAAATTGTTATCCCTGCCATGCCCTGAGATAGAAATCTTAGAGTCATCATTCGCTCCTTTCTTTACCATATTCAACACATCAGCCTCTCTTGTCAATTCTTTCTCAAAATGTTTCTCAAGTCTGGCTTGTCTTGTCTAATTCCATTGCAACTGCCTTAATTCAGGAACTCGGGATCACTCATCTGAAATATTGCAATAGCTTCCCATCTGTTCTTTCTCTCACCAGGCTCTCTTACTATAGTCCCTCCATCAAATTCCTGCCAAATGATCTTCCTGAAAGCATTTTTAATTGATCGTGTCCCTGTCCTGTTTTAAAACCTCCCTTGTTCCCACTTCTCACAGAAGGATTATTTTTTTAAACAATATTTTTTAACCTCAAGTTTGCCTGGAAGACAAATATATAACCCTCAACTCCTGGTACTCCACTGTTCAAGCATCTATTAAACATCTCAATCCTAGTTTTGAAATAAATGTCAACCATTTATGCTTCTGGAAATTCTAAATTAAGCCTTCCATCATAATAAGAACTCTATACTATTCATATTTGTATGCTGCAGATTATAATCTATTGGCTAGAACAGAGTAGGATCTCAAAAATGGTTATTATTGAATGAAAAGAGATAGGAATTGCTAATGTAGGATCTTTCAAAAATGTGTTTCAGAAGTATGTTATGTTAAAATACTGTCATATATAAATATGGTTTTGTAGATAAACCAATTGGGGACATATTAGAAAAAAATGAAATAATTTTAACTGGACTACTCAGAATCTCTTTTTAATGCATAACATGAATCTTAAAAAAGCAATGTAGTAGAAAAATATTCACTGAACATTTTGCTATCAAACCAATATTTGAAATGAGTTACACTTTAAGGAAATTATTTTGAAAATGTTTTTATGAGCAGGTTCACTAATTCACTATAAGACAATAATAAAGACAGGTTCCTCTCATATGTATCTTTATTCACCAGAAGAATATATAATATGACCCAAAGGTTATATAGTTTTCTTATAATTAAATTTAAACTATTCTTCAAGGCAGATGAAAGGAAAACAGGGCAAGGTTAATTTTTCAATGCCATTCCAAGCAAATATTTTGGATGATTTCATATTCTTGACAACAATAACAATAATAAATAAAAGATCATATATTTTTTTCTGGATTGTATTCATATCCTTCACTAAATTGTTGGTTTGAGACCTTGAGAACTCAGGGCAAAGCTTACAATGGAAAATAAGCACACTGATCATTATTATGTAAGTACTAAAACAAACAATCCAAGGAAATAATAAAAAAAAACTTTTTGATTAGGGTATTTCAGAAAAAACACAAATATTTTACTAGGTAGAAAATTATTTGCCAAATTTTATTAAAAGAGGCAAGTTCTGACTACATCAACCTATATTGGGACTCAGGAATCTGTCCTTTAACAAGTTTTTCTTGTAATACTTATGCAAAAAGTCCAGAACTAACAGATAACACTTGTACATACCCTGCCTTCACTTATAACAATCTATTGAAAGGCTACACAAAAGAAAGTGAATGAATAGGGTGCAATGGCTCATTTTATGTGTCAACCTGGCTTGGCCATGGTGCCCAGATAGATGGTCCAACATTATTCTGATGTTTCTGTGAAGATTAGAAAACAAGAACTTCTGTGAAGTTTTTGATAAAATTCACACTTAAATCAGTGGACTTAGAGTAAAGTCAATTGCCTGCTATAATGTGGGTAATATTATCCAATCAGTTGATGACTACCTAGATCAAAAGGCTGACCTCCCCACTCCCAACTGAGAAAGAGGAAATTCTCCAGCACACTACTTTCAGACTCCATCTGCAACAGCACATCTCCCTGCTTCACCAGAAGACTGCCTTTGGATTTGAACTGCAAGTCTCCTGAGTCTCTCACCTGCTTACTTACCTACTTTGAAGTTGCTCAGTCATGTCCGACTCCTTGTGACCCCATGGGTTGTAGCTTACTACTCTCCTCCGTCCATGGGATTTCCCAGGCAGGAGTACTGGAGTGAGTTTCCATTTCCTTCTCCAGAGGATCTTCCTGACCCAGGGATCGAACTCGGGTCTCCTGCATTGTAGGCAGAAGCTTTACCATCTGAGCCACCAAGGAAGGTTCTCACCTGCTAGCCTATCCCCATCAAATTTTGGACTTAAGTCTTCCAAAATCACAAGAGGTTACTCCGACAGATAGATAGACAGATCAATCTATCCTATTGGTTTTGTTTCTCATTAGAACTCTAACTAATACACAGGGAAAACAATGTCAGCAGTTGCCCAATTACTCAACTTCTAACGTTTCTCAAGCTGGGTTCTGGAATTCGTATTGATTGATTTGCAGGACTCCATAATCTGCTGAGAATGCCCATTTCACCACTCCACCCTGCATGTCTGGATAAACCAACCAGACTCTGTCCCTTAAATATCAGAAATAAAACTGAAATACTAAAATCAATCTGCCTTGGGGTACTTGAAATATTGAAGCCAGGACTGAGAACCACTGATATCAGTCTTTATGTGCAATGTTAAGGCCAGTGGTTTTGTTTATTTTTAATTCTAGGAGTCATGGAAACCACTCAAAGCTTTTGAATAAAAAGGTGTCCTTATGAAGCTTAAGGATTTTTTATATGCTCATGCTGACAGCTGGGACAGAATGAATTGGGTAGGGAGGGTAAAGTGTGAACATCAGAAGATTAAGTGACTTGGGTGAGGGAAATAGCAGTGAAGAATAAAAAGTTGATGGATTCAAGGTACATTAAGAGATAAAACTGATGTGAAATTGTCAATTGATTGTCTGGGTGTGGGCAAAGAGTGAGGGAGTGAGCCATGACTCCTGGGTTTCTACAAGCAATAGATCACAAGATTCTACCATTTTACTAAATAGGATCAATGCAAGACAATCGAATTTTTAATTCTATCTTGGGCATTTAAGTTTTAAATGCAAAGAGTTGAATATATATATCTAAAATACAGAAATAAATTTTGGACTAATTGTCATACTGACAAACTCAGTACTCTCTCTTCTTTGATAACACATTGGTTCTAGGGACTATGAATTATTACAGAGATGAGAAATTAGCTGAATTAAAAAGTGTAAAATGGTTGCACTAAGAATTTTTTTTAACTTATTTAAAGTATGGTCAAGATGTGCTTCTTTTATCTATGCTTAAGATACTGCATTGCTGTTCTGAGAAGAAGGGAAAAAAAGAGATCAATAGTTTCCAAATGATCCTTCAAAGCAGTTTTTTTTCTTTTCTCTTTGGCTTAGAACGTAAGGGAAGATGCAATTAAGAAGCAGTTTCTATAGCAGTTACAGTCAATGGAAATCCAGTTCTAATCATTTCAGTAAGTTTCTTTGATTTTCATTTTATCTGTTAATAGACCCACATATGTCAATATGAGTTATTCCCGATATTACAGAAATATGTCTAAATGTTGTCTAATCTACTAAGGGAATTGATTTTCTTGACTCTAGAGTTATACTTCCACAATGAATCTGAACAATGACTATGGCATCAAGAAACTATAGGTGACTAGTGAAAAGTAGTTACTAAAAGTTTTCCAGAAGTTACGAGCAGCCTCTCTGAGAAAAATTCAGTTTTCTAACAAAACGATCCTTCTTTATGGCTTGGCTGATCTCAAGAGTGGGCCCTGTAATCTCTAACACAAGCAGAGCTGTGAATGCAGACAATTAGTGGACAGTAGTCAAAGACATGGTGGTTTTCTTTCAGCACACATATTCTCCCAGAAGATAAAGTAAGAAATAATTGACAGATCATTGACGCAGGGGCAACAGATGAAAAATAAGATAAAACAGTAAACTGGTTATAACTATGGGAGACATAATTTATAATTAGGAGGTGCATTTATTTGTTCTTCTTTATCATAAAGCTTAAGTGTGTTTGATAAATTATCTGTTTATAAAACAGTAATTTATACCAACTCACTGTAGTAAAAAAGTGTAGTCCAATAGTGAAAGACCAAGAGTGAAAGAAACAGAAGAGACCTCATACTCACAAATATCAAGCCATTTGGCCTCCATTTTTACCACTAGAGTTGGATTTTTTAAATAATAAATCTTTCTTAAATCTTAAAAATTTGCTATTAATGTAACTACGCAAGGATTCCTTGTGGAAGGATCTAAGCAGACTGTAGTTTTACCTGGACTCGTGAGTTAGGAACATTAGCTGACAACCCATCTTGGCTGGGGGTGCTGAGATTGGCAAAAGCCCATAACATTCATAGGTCTACCTGAAGCCATTGCTGCCTAAAACCCGGAGGAATAGTTATACCTGATCAGAGAGATTTGGTTAATCCAAAATGATACATGGTGTGAAAAGCATTCATATTTGGCTTTGAAAGGTATTTTTGTACTAACATTTGAATGTGTGTCTGATGTTCTGAGAAATTACTTCAAAGAGATTAATGAAGCCATACTGTGAAGACCTGACTCAGGAGAGCTGGGAAATGGTCCAGCTTTCTTTGCATTCTGCTTCCCCACCGAACCTCTCTTTGACTCCCACTCTCTGACACCACAAGGAATAGCTCAATGTTTTTTAGAATCATGTCAGTCCATACAGAAAAGCGAAATGAGCATGTGAGTACCACAGACTATTTTTGCAGTAGGAAATGCAGATTAAAAAAAAAAAAACCTTATTTGTGAATTTTATTTTCAGTATGCATTTTTCCTTTTATCCTATCCCTTTTTAACAGTCCCTAATTTTTATCTAGACATCCCAGTGTTTCCAGGAAAACTGGCTCCTCTCCTACCTTCCGGTACGGGTAATGGGAGCTGAGCATCCTGCAAGCTTCAGGTGCAGGAATGTGATCTTGACTCAGTACATCCTATTCTCTTCAGCACAGTCATGGGGTTCAGACCTGAATATTCATTCTAAACTGACCTGAGAATGGTAAACCTCAGGGTTGTTGATGTGCTGCAACTGGGCTCTCTTTCCTAGACGATTTTTTGTATAGATGTGAGGCCTAAGTCTGCTGCAGCCAGTTTAATAAAGTCATCAGGAGGAAAAACCAATAAATGAAGATGGACAGAACTGAGAGACCCAGAGCTAGATCCCTCATGATATTATAAACCTCAGGATAAATCCCTGCCTGAGCCTGTCCTTCCCTTTCCACCAATAAATCTACTCAACCAGAATGTTCCTTTATTTTTTAAGCCAATTAAAGTGGAGCTTTCTGTTATTTGCAATTCAAGACCTTCTAATTAAAACAGTAAGTCAACAAACAGGTAATTAAGCTGATTAGGAACTGTCAATTATGTTAAAATATAAATGTTGCCAATGAATGTAAAGCACAGTTTCATCACAGATAATCACAAGTTGATATACACATTCACTTCTCTCTTCACACACACACACACATACACACACACACACACACACACACACACACACCACCACCACCACCACCAATCTATGTTGCCTGCTATATTTTAATTCAGTTGGGCTGTATATTTTCACAGAATATATGACAAGAACACAAAAATAATGTCTATGTTATGAGTTAAGATTCACTTGATCCTGGGAGAGCAGCCTGCACAAAAACTAAAATATCCCAAGTATAAGTATGTTTGGCCTCAAAAGTTCTAGTAAATTAAGCTTTTGTGCTTTACTTGGAGGTAAATTTAGTTTTTTTCTACAAAGACACACCCAGATTTTGTTGAGAAGGTGCGTAATCAGAAGTGGCATTATCAATGAATGAAAATAACAAATTAAATGCAGTAAATTAGGCTAATCTGTATATAATCATAATATTCATATTGGCATGATATCATTGTCAATACTTTGAAATATTCAGAAGTCTTATATCTTTTATAGATACTTTTTTGTTCTATTACTTAAGTAATATACATTTTCTTGTGTATGTTAGAACCAAGGGCAAAAAGAACTCAGCAATCAGCAAAGTTAATGAAGTAAAAAAAAAAAAAAAAAGGATTTGTCATTTTTTGGGACTATGATGATAAGTATAAATATATAGTGACTCTTTCCTCCCAAATTTTGCTACAACAGTTTCTTTGGCCTATGATCCAGGGGTTGCAGAAAAACAAAATTACCAGATAAAATGTGGCCAATATTACCGGGTATCTGCATAGAAGTAATTAAAATATTAATAAAGAGAGTGTCATGATGGAAGGTCATGTTGTTGTTGTTCAAGCCCCATATCTGGGTAATTGCTTTCACTATGAAAAATTCTTGAAGTTGCTTCATTAGCCTCGCCCTGTAGTCAAAATAACTGCAGTGAGGCTGTTCCTAAAAGTGCTCACACATGCTCCCGGGATAATGGCTTGCGTCCGGCACTCTGCTTTCTGCTACAGAGATCTGTGGGTCTGATTGACAGGCTCAGCATTGGCAACAACTGGGAAACAGGAATTATGACACAATAAAAAGATAAATCCATTGCAGCCACAGCAGCCAGAAAGAAAATGTTCAGTGATGCTTCAGATGATTTTGGTGACTTCAATGGCAGATGTATAAGATTGAGTTAGCAACTGAATTTTGAAATTCAGCAGAATCTGAGAGATTTTAAAGACAGTCACAAACAAATCCAAAACTGGTGTTGGGTCATAGTTGGTGTTGGGTATGAAAGACTTCTAAAGAGAAAAGCTGTGCTTCCTTTATAACTAGGCAAGGGAATAAATCACGAGAGACATGAGTTCAATCCCTGAGTCAGGAAGATCCCCTGGAGAAGAAAATGGCAACCCACTCCAGTATTCTTGCTTGTAAAATTGTAAAATTGGAGCTGTAGTCCACGGGGTCGCAAAGAGTTGGACACAACTGAGCTCACACACACATACAAAAGGGAATAAATGGTCTTACCTGTATGGTCCTGACTTCCTATAATGTAAAAGAAAGAGAAATTCATTTCATCATTATTATATACTATCAAATCAATTGTATATTGACAATCAAAGAAATTGGATAATATTCATGGTGGATTTGTGTGTGTGTGTGTGCATGGGAATAAGGTATCTCCCTCTTCATCCTAGCCATGAAATTCATAAATAAAAAAAGTTGTGATTATTGAGTTAAACCATAGATACAATTTATAGAGGACTAAGGGCATCCCGGGTGGCTCAGTGGCATAGAATCCACCTGCCAATGCAGGAGATGTGGGTTTGATCCCTGGGTTGAGAAGATCCTCTGGAGAAGGAAATGGCAACCCATTCCAATATTCTTGCCCGGGAAATTCAATAGACAGAGGAGCCTGGTAGACTATAGGCCATGGGGTCACAAAAGAGTTGGACATGACTTAAAGACTAAGCAACAACAACAAAGAGCTAAAGCAGAAAAGCATAAAGCAATTTTAGGCCCAATATCATCATCAGTATAATGACCATCATTGTCTTCATCATTAGGCAAAATGACTGTCAGCCAGCTAAACTAGACTCTCTAAACTATGAACATTAGCATACCTAATGTAAGACTGTTAATGAGAGGCCAATTTCTCTACTGTGAAGGTAGAGGAAAAATAAGCCAAATGGGAAGTTGCTGACATGCCAACAGTGCTCCATAAATAAGATCACAGGTTCTGTATAACATACATCCAACAGGAGTGAAGGCTGTATTCTATTCCTGACTTGACAACACCAGCCATTGATATATTGCAACTAGTTCTCCATTTTCTAACTGCATGGTCACCCAGTGATTTTTTTGATAATAATGTGCTTTCTCATGTGAGATTTCTTGAGCAGTAAATATAATTATTATTCTCACTGATTATTAGTCATTTGACATTCAGGTTTTTATTCATCAGCTCCCTTTAGTGCATTTAACAGAAAACTTTCTTCCACAATCCTGTGATCTCTAATTTAATTTGTAATCCTAAGAAAAGGAGGGACAGACCTTGAAATGAGACTCATCTAGCAGCAAGACATCCTTCCCGGGTAGCCCCCTATTCTCTTCTTCCATGCCTTTGGTTTCTCTTTCTTTGCTCTTCCATCCGATTTACCAAAGAAAGAAAGATCATTAAGAATGGTTTTTTTATGTTTGCTAATTCTCAATACCTGTCCTAAGACCTGTCCTAAGATATAAGGAAATTATTAATCGTTTTCTAGCAAGATGTGAGTAAACAGCAAAGGCGACTAGGAAAGTACAGATAATAATTCAAAGGAAGGTATTTATTTGATAAGTAAACATTTCCATAGTTATAATAGTAATTTGAAATACTAGAAAAATTCACAAAATATATGTTAATACAAATCTTTTGGAAGCCAATTTATGAGTAGATTTGAAGTGTCTTAATGGTGTCCACAAACTTTGAACTGGAAATTGAATTACTCACACGGCATTCCAAAGAATAATTCTATATGCAGAAACAAGGTCCATACAAAAAGATGTTTATTGTTTACACTGTTATAGCCTAACAAGACTGGTCAAACCCACGACCTACAATAAAAAATATTTTAGTAAACAATGATACATCTATTGTGTGGTTTATGTTTATGAAGATATTGGAATAATGTAGAAAATATGTACATTCTTTTTTAAAGAGTAAAAAGACAAAAATATAATAAAATGTTGACAACATTTATCTTTGGATGATTTTATTATGGATTTTTCATATTTATTTTTCCTGTTCATATTTTCAAACATTTAAGTAATTATTTATTAATTTTATTAATAAACTTGTATTGGTTTCATAATGAAAAATTTCTTCCTAGCGATTCAATATTTAAAAACACTAGTTGGTAGAAGCAATGAAAATTGTCATTCTAGATGAATTGATTTATGTATAAGAACAACATCTCTCTCAAGTATTTATTTTAAGCCTTTTTAATCTTTGAATCAAACACTGCTCTTCCACTGTTTTGGTTCACTTATCCAATGAATATTTATAAAGCCCTTCTATATATCTGGCCCAGTGATATGCTCTGGGAATGCAATGAAAATAAGACCATATTTTTCTTTTCAAGATGCTCTAGGTGTATCACAGATATTAGTGTATTTGTCAATTAAAATAAAGTGTAATATGGACTTGGTAACATTGGAAAAACCTGGAGGGTAGCTACTCTATTCATGGACAGTTTCCCAGAGGAGGAGACCCTTATCCTAAATCTTAATACCTAAAGGAAATCAATCCTGAATATTCACTGGAAAGACTGATGCTGAAGCTGAAGATCTAATACTTTGGCCACCTGATGCAAAGAGCCGACTCACTGAAAAGACCCTGATTCTGGGAAAGATTGAGAGCAAGAGGCGAAGAGGCTGACAGAGGATAAGATGGTTGGATGTCATCACTGACTCAACAGACATGAGATTGGGAAACTCCAGGAGACAGTGAAGGACAGAGAAGCCTGGCGTGCTACAGTTCTTGCAGTGGCAAAGGGTTGGACACAACTTAAGAGACTGAACGACAACATTTGCTCAATGTTTATAATGAGTCAAATAATATTTTTTCTTCATGAATTAACTTATTAAGTGTAACAATCCTAAGATGTTAATTTTGATATGAATTTAATCTTGTAGATACATACAGATGAGAAAACTAAAGCAGAGACAGATCATACAGCTAATTAATGACAGAACTGGGATTTGAACCTATTAAGTCTAACATCAGAATTCTTAATCTTAGCCACTGCACTCATTTGTCAAGCATGGTGTGTTTGAGAAAGGCTAACCAAGCAAAGAGAGAGGCAAGTGAAATGTCAAAAAGGAAAACCCAGGGACACAGTAGGTTGGGGAGCTGGACTACAGAGTAGGGTAGGGCCTGGAGGGAAGTTGACAAGGCAGAAGTCATCAAGTTGCCATAGACTTTTTGTGCTATGCTCCAGAGATTGACATCTATCTTGAATTAAGGAGGGAACAACTCAAAAGTGTTTTCCCAAAAGTTCCATGGTCAAAGGCATTACGGAATGGTCACTCTTTTGAGTGAGAAGAATGGATTTGAAGAAATATAGAAGCAGAGAGAGAATAAGAGAAAATTTTGTGATCCAAACTATTTAGATTGACTCATTATCAGGTAATTGTTTTCTAATGTTTGATGATTTGACATGATTAGAATTTGGAATCTAATCTTATGTCACATCCTTCAGATGATCAGTAATTGAGGATAATGATTATGATGATTACCCTCTCTAAAACTGGACAGGAAAATAATGATGAGATGTTCATCCCATAGATTTAGGGCACTTATAAATTGGCTATCTTTCCATAGTTCTTAAATATTTGTCTTGTAAGTTACTGCGTGAACAAAAGATGAGAGGTAAGCTGTCAATTTGTTCTGTCCCAGTGAGTTCTGTTCTTCTATGTCCACACATATTTATACAACCAAGAAACTTAATATATATATAATATATATATGTATATATATTATATATATATATTCATTCCTAGGATTGCCATAATAAATTACCATAGATTGGGTGGCTTAAACAATTTTTTCTCACAATTCTGAATGCTGGAAGTCCAAGATCAAAATGTCAGCAGGTTTGGTTTCTCTTAGGGGTTCTCTCCTTGGCTTGTAGGTGGCTGCTTTCTTCCTGTGACATATAAACTTTCCTCTGTGCCAGAACACATCCATGGCATCTCCAAAACAGTCATATGATAAGATACTAATGGTCAGGGTTTCAACATATGAACTTTGAGGGTTTAGAATTCAGTCTTTAACAGTAACCATTCTAGTAAATTATATGAATAACAAGTTGTAAGAGATGTTGATTATTTGTTTCTGTTTCCTGAAATCAAGGCAAATTACTTGCAAAGAAGTACCACTTGGCCAAGAGAACATACATCATTACAGAAATCAAACATAGTATTTTAATTTTTATTTTTTCTAGGCTTAGATAGAGTTGACATACAACATTATGTAATTTTAAGGTGTAAAACACAGTCATTTGATACACATATATATTGCAACCTGATTGCCACTATAATGTTAACTAATACATCCATCATATAATTACAGTTTTTTCTGTAATGAGAACATTTAAGAGCTATTCTCCTTTTTCTTCATCTGACTTATTTCACTTAGCTTAATATCCTCAAGGTCTATCCCTGTTATTACATGGCAAGATTTCATCTATTGTATGACTGAGTAGTATTCTTTTGTATGTAAATACACATCTTCTGTATCCATTCATTCGTTGATGGACACTTAGGTTGTTTCCATAACTTGGCTACTGTAAATAATGCTGAGATGAACATAGGGGTGGATGTATCTTTTCAAATTAGTGTTTTCATATCCTTTGGATAAATACCCAGGAGTAAAATAGCTGGATCATACAATAGCTTTATTTTTAATTTTTTTAAGGAATCTGTACCCTTTTTCACAGGAGCTGCACTGACTTACATCCCCAGCAACAGTGTATGAGGGTTGCCTTTTCTCTTACATTTCTTATTATCATATGATTTCACTCCTATGTGAAATATAAAAAAGAAAGAAAATAAGTAAACGAACAAACCAAACTAAGCAAAAATAAACACACAGTTAACATATAGATACTAAAATAGAGAAGTGTCTACCAGAAGGGAAGTTGTGGGGGGAGAACACAGGTAAAGGAGATCAACTGTATGGTGACGGAGGAAAAGGAAATTTTTGGTGATGAGCATGTTTCAGTGTTTAGAGAAATAGAAATATAAAGTGCACACGTGAACTTTGTATAATGCTACAAACCAGTGTTATCTCAAAAGTTAATTCATTAAAAAAAATGTATACTGTCTTAAGCAACTTACATGATTTTCTGACAACCAAGTACAAAATGTCAGATGAAAGATATTAAAATAATTTTTTGTCAGGTAGAAAAATCACTTTAAAATAGCATCTTAAATAAATGTATCAGATTTAGGACTAAAAAAAAATATGTTGTAAAGTACCAAAATGAGGCTATCTTATGAAAGCAAAGCAAAAAAAAAAAAAAAAATTCTTTCTGAAGAAATAGAACCAGTCATTTTTAAAAATTTATTTTTAGTTGAAGGATAATTGTCTTGCCGTATTATGTTGGTTTTGAGCCAAACGTTTGTATTTCTCATAAACTAGTTGAGAGATTAGAAAATAAGTTAATAGCAATGCATACATTCAAATTCATAATAACCTAAGCACCATTTATTACACCAAAATAAATAATGTAGTGTCTACTTTGGGAAAAAATAATCATTGACTCCTAAGTTGAAAACATTTTTCTTAATCATATTTTTATACCCAAGTAAGAGGTAATTAAGTTTTGAGTTTACTGAAGTACACATTATTTATTCTTGCTTCTGTTCACACACCCAAGAAAAATATGAATTGAAGAGCAAATAGGGCCAGTTTACTCATTCAGTGACACACTCTGAATTCTCTCAAAGTATTACTTCCTTGAAGAGATAAAAAGGAAGTGACTTTGGAACCAAGAAAGATGTAGTTCAGTGCAGTCGCTCAATCGTGTCCGACTCTTTGGGACCCCATGAATCGCAGCACTCCAGGCCTCCCTGTCCATTACCATCTCCCGGAGTTCACTCAGACTCAGGTCCATCGAGTCAGTGATGCCATCCAGCCATCTCATCCTTGGTCGTTCCCTTCTCCTCTTGCCCCCAATTCCTCCCACATCAGAGTCTTTTCCAATGAGTCAACTCTTCACATGAGGTGGCCAAAGTACTGGAGTTTCAGCTTTAGCATCATTCCTTCCAAAGAAATCCCAGGGTTGATCTTCAGAATGGACTGGTTGGATCTCCTTGCAGTCCAAGGGACTCTCAAGAGTCTTCTCCAACACCACAGTTCAAAAGCATCTATTCTTCAGGGCTCAGCCTTCTTCACAGTCCAACTCTCATATCCATACATGACCACAGGAAAAACCATAGCCTTGACTAGATGGACCTTAGTCGGTAAAGTAATGTCTCTGCTTCTGAATATACTATCTAGGTTGGTCACAGATTTTTAAGATCTCGTTGTCCAGGCCAAGTTTCTCTATTAAATTGGAATAAAAGTAGTACCTCCTTTAAACAAATTGTTTTAAAGATTAAATAAGGCAATGCTTAAATGCTTAGCTTAGTGTTTACAACTGAATGAGAGAAAGGGCTTTGCCTTCTTTTTATTCACATTTACTATTTTCATCCAAAAACTAAGGAAGGGGTAATATTGGAATTTTGGAAAACATGAATGATAAAGTCATATCCAAATCCAAAATTATTACTTTAATTATTTTGGTTCATGTGCCTTTTCTTTACATAAGATCAGCCCCAGTATTTCCTGTAAGTTAAAAAGTTTGTCTTCAATGTAACATTTACAGATAAGTGCCAGTAAAATTCTCTTTTAAAAAATATCTACTTGTCAAGCGTGTTGTGCTTTTTTCCTGAAATTTCACATTGACTGTTTCACCTGTTGATGTCAAGTATTGACTTGGCTTTTTACAATAAAATATTTCAAACCTTGCTTTTTGTTAGCCCAGTGCATTACAAAAACAAGCATTAATGTCATTTGAAAGATGAAAATAAAACCAGAGCTCCTCTTGTTGAAGCAGACTCAGGAAGCCAGGAGCCCAGAACACTAAGTTAAATAACAAATTAAGAATACCATTATCTTATAGAATGTAATGTTTTTCAGTGAATAAGCTTAGCAATTCATTTTTTGCAAAGGCCACAAAAATGGTAAGTGTAACTGAATTAGAAAGGCAACAGAAAATACAAAGTCTTTGGAACTGAGGCTAGTACTAGTTGGCCCTCACTGAATCTTTTTTTCCTGAGAGTGCTTTTTTTCCCCCTATGGCTCAGCTATAGTTATAGTAAATATATGAACAGGGCTTATTTATTTTCCCACTTGTCTGCTTTTCCTAGAATCATTTTTATCAGTGTTACCAGTTGTTCACCCAACCTTGTGGTGGTTTATCTCCAATAAGTACATTTTCATATACAGACTTGTTTAAAAATGTATCATATTATAACTTGCATAAAGAAATGTTTCCAATGGGTCTGCGTGAGTGCTGAGTCGCCTCAGTCGTGTCCTGCTATGTGCGACCCTATAGGCTGCAGCCCGCCAGGCTCCTGGGTCCATGGCACTCTCCAGGCAAGAATACTGGGGTGAGCAGCCATGTCCTCCTCCAGGGGATCTTCCCGACCAAAGGACTGAACCAGCATCTCTAACATCTCCTGCATTGACAGGCGGGTTCTTTACCACTAGCACCGTCTGGGAAGTCCTTTCAAATGAGTCTAGCTAGATGGCACTGGAGTATGTACTTATACTAAGAAATTAACAGCCACCACTTCATTGACTGATTTGGAAATTATCTACTCAATTATATGTCATGCAGCCATTCCCAGATGTTCATTAGTTATTGCTTATTCAGAGGATTGGCTATATTGGTCTTCATATATTTTTAGGTTTATTAGAGTGTGAACATATACTGTAATTACACGATGCAGATGAACCACCATCTGCAGATATTTCTCCTCCTCTCAAGGACTTTCAGATCAAACTGAGTCATATTCCACTGATGAGCTCCCCTGGATTAAAGCTTTGCTGCTGCTGCTGCTGCTGCTGCTGCTGCTAAGTCCCTTACAGCACTGCAAATGACAATAATTATGGAGCTGAAAATATAATGTTTCTTTGGACTAGAAACTTCCTTTTCTGTCCTTTCATGCTTTTAAAATAACTTCCAAAATAAACCACGTCTTGTGTGATATGTTAATAAGCCTTTTAGGGCAACGTTATTAATTATGTTTCAAATGGACTATTATTGATAAATGAGCAACTTATTTTTAGGTCACAATTTAGAGACTCAAACAGCAACTTAAATATTCGATGATAACTATTAAAGATGTATCTTCATCCAATTAGTCATCTTGTATTCCTCATCCTCTCTCAATTGTGGTGTGTACTTTTATGAATATTTTGAGAAAATATTTATTGGAAGTGTCTACAGTAAAGAGGTTCTCTGGAAGCTGCCTAGGTATTACTTCCATAGTTTAACGTCACAAACGGGACATTCAAACTTGATCAACAAATTTCGTTCATAAAAATGAGTTTATACACATCTGTGTCTCTTTTGCTGTCTTGCATACAGAGTCATCATTACCATCTTTCTAAATTCCATATATATGTGTCAGTATACTGTATTGGTGTTTTTCTTTCTGGCTTACTTCACTCTGTATAATCGGCTCCAGCTTCATCCATCTCATTAGAACTGATTCAAATGTATTATTTTTAATAGCTGAGTAATACTCCATTGTGTATATGTACCACAGCTTTCTTATCCATTCATCTGCTGATGGACATCTAGGTTGTTTCCATGTCCTGGCTATTATAAACAGTGCTGCGATGAACATTGGGGTCTTTTGGACTCTGAGGGAGAGGGAGAGGGTGGGATGATTTGGGAGAATGGCACTGAAACATGTATACTATCATGTAAGAAATGAATCGCCAGTCTATGTTCAATGCAGGATCCAGGATGCTTGGGGCTGGTGCACGGGGATGATCTGGAGGGATGATGTGGAGTGGGAGGTGGGAGGAGGGCTCATGTTTGGGAGCTCAGGTACACCTGTGGTGGGTTCATGTCAATGTATGCCAAAACCAATACAGTACTGTAAAGTAAAATAAAGTAAAAATGAAAATTAAAAAATAAATAAATAAATAAAATAAATTATGAAAAAAGAGATTAATGTTCAAATCTTACACTATTAATAATATATCAGCTGGAAAAAAGAAATAATCCTTCTTTAACGCAGAAGATGGCAAATAGGAAAAATATTTCCATTTACCTAACTAAACATATAATACTATGTTTAAAAACTTTTTGGTTTGTAATTCAATTCTGAAGACAGTGAAAATAAAATTTTTAGAAGATTTTAAAAAATGAGTTTATAATATTATGTGAAATGGGTATTTTTAAAAAGTATATTTTCCTTTGTCTGATAACCCACTCATAAATATATTATTTTAATGTTATAGAGCAAAAGATTATGACTTTCTTTGCTCTCTTGGAGGACACTAGCTTTGATTTTAAAATATAACGGATGAATAGGCTTTGGGAAGCTCATTCTCAGACCTGTAAAACTAATATATCCAGCTTAAGAGGTTTCTTCTCAATCTCAATGTTACATGATTCAACACACATTAACTGCATTTCTAAAATGGCTCTATAGCCTATTTGGTGGATCCAGATTAAAAACAACAACATGGGTTTGATATCTTGCTTAACTAATGGGAGCAGAAGGACATCAAACTGTCCAACTCTAGTAACAAGAATTAAATGGATGCCAGAATATAGGCTCAAGCCATGTTCTGGAAGAAAAAAGATGAATAGAAAGGATTAATTCTGGTTGGAATTTCTCAGCTCTCTGTCTGCCAAGCATTTCCCTTCTTGTTGTCTAGCTCAGCAATTTAAGTATTTATGTTCTTTTTTTTGATGGATTAGATGTATGTTATAGAAGATCCCCATTTAGATTCAGTCTTGAAATCAGAAGGCCAAAAAACAAATGGCAAGGTACTCAGCATGAACATGGGGATGCAAATTAAAGCAAAATTAATATGCCAGAAAGAAAACAGAATGGTTGATAAGTGTTGATGAAGATACAGAGACTGGTACTCCAAACACTGCTGGTGTGAGAAATGAGTCAAAATTTATATTTTTCATGTGCATATCCAATGATTGAGCACATCAAGAACACTGCATTTTCATAAATCAGGTAATTAAACATGAAGGTGTCTTTCTAGATTCTAGTTTGTTCTATTGGCAATTTGCCCCCACCTCCACACACACACACACACACTTGCTCCAAAACTCCATTTACTTAATTACTGTAACTATATAATATGTCTTCCATCCTGAGGTGCAAGTCATCCAGGTTTGTTCTACTGCATAATTGCTTTATCTATTTTTGACCTTTGAATTTCCATATAAATTTTAGAATTTCCATCCAACTCTAGATGAAACCAGCACTGAGTTTCTAATGGTCCCCTGAGTGGAATTTTGTACAAAGTCCCTGCAAGGAGTTTGGAAGTAGGAAAATGTTTTAATGGGGAAAATGGACAAGGTAGATCATGGACAGAATGAGAGCTTCCCCAAGAGAACAGAGACACAAATGAAATGGCTGCATGCCCATGGGGCTTATCAGCAAGGAGGGCTGCTGTTAAGGGAATTTCTAAGCTTTCTAAAGAAATGTGTCCAAGAAAAAAAGGATAGACTCCAGGGCTGAACTTCAGCATGAAGAAGCAGAGAAGTGACTATAGCTAAAAAGCAAATGAGCAGGAACCTAGCCAACATCTTTGATTTCTGCTTCACAGATGCTCAGAAATCCTAGATGACTACAGAAGAAGGGAAACAGGTATAAGATGTGATGATGAAGTTGATTTTCCAGCCTCTCCACTGATGAACAGAGGAAATTTGTCTTACAGGGGGAAAAAAAAAAAGGCATGGAATGTTGTAAATATCAATTAATTAGTTTAATTGCAATGAAAATTACATTCCCTGTGTGTCAGGTGTGGAATTAGGTTGACTATCGAAATATGCCTGTGATGTACTTTCCAAAACAATTTAGGATTAGATGTAAATGACTCTGTTCTACTAGAAAGGGAGAAAAGAATGAGGTAGCTAGGAAAAAAAAAACAGGAAAAGTGTTTCAGAGTTCAAGTTATTTAGAATTAGTTTCTTCCATTTTTCGGTCACATATTTAGTCTAATTCTGAATCACTTCAAACATCATCTCATGTAATAGGCTGACCTCATTTGTAAAAGTAGTTCCTGCTAAATGTCCGTAAATATATGCACACATACATACCTGGGATAATTTACTCCATTCTGTAGAACTTCCCAATTACCTGTCAAATCAAATTAAATCCTACCTGCTGCCTTCAAGACATTATTTTTAAGTTTTCTTCCGAAAAGTGTTGGTCTTCCACCATGATCCATTTCATCCATTTCTGGGAATGATGGAATAATCAGAGATATTACTGAGTTACATATATGATTACTTTTAGGAGGAGGGCATAAAGGTGGAAGAGGGAGGGGATAGGTTGCTGAGATTGGGAGAGCAGTAGGTCGCTGAGAATGATAAACAAGTAGGATTTGACACAAGAGTGGCTTTCTATCCCCCAGTTTATGTTACATGGGACTGTCTGAAAAAAATGCAATGAGATCAGATGCATTATCTTAGATGCAGTTCATCTATGATAATGTTTCATAGATTAAAAGAAGAAAAGTGTGCTTAAGGTGAACACGGCAAAGAATAAAAGATAGGAGTCAAAGTTTTAGGTTCAGCATTAAGTTACACAGGAAAATAGAACAAAGGCAGAAATGAAATGAAGGGACAGAAATAAACATATCTGCTAGCCCCAGAACTTGTTTTTAGTGGGCGTGGTACCATGTTGTGTAGTTGTGCTTTTCACTTATAAACATTAAAATGCATCATCAGTGTCTTCCTCTTGTGTTTGCCCTATACTATTTCTTCCTGACTGTGTAAATCTTCAGAGAAGATGGGGCCAAATTCAGAGGTGTATCTAGCCTGAAATCCCTGCTTCATTCACACAATTGATATCTCTATAGTCTGCATGAGACATTGCTATTCTTTTTCTCTCCATGAGACTATTAGATCTTTGAGATTAAAGGTCCCAATAAAGCTCTTAAAGTATCATTGCACTGTAAAAAATCCTAAACCATTTCCCTACCTTTTTCCATTGGTTAATGAGCTTGAAATCTTGAAATCCTACACCACAAATCAGTCTGACTTCTGCTCCTTGGTTTGATTTACTCTGTTAATAAATACTGGCTCCTCTGTCCAAGCCAGTAATTTTTTCCTTTTTTCCTGCTCTTGCCCATCTTGGCAATTTCTTAGCAATATTTATATTAATATTCATGAGAAGGTGCAAAGAATTTGAAATTCAGATCAAATATATGTGTTGCATTACAGCAAAACTAGTAAAAGTTTATGTGTAAAATGATGTTTTTACACAACTAAAGACATTTGTTTTTCCAGAGTTTATTTTCTCATTTCTTATAATTTTGCCCCATTTTGCCAAAGATATTCAAATATAAAACTCATGAGATTCACATTTGTTAAGTTTTTCTCTTAAACTCATTAGTCTTCATATTTGCAATGTCATCATGATTAAATCAAACATATTGAGAGTATTTGTAGAAGTCTATTAAATATTTGTTAATCTAATGAGTGACAGATGAATGTGAATTCAAATTGAATCTGCTCAAAACAAGTCTACCAACATTCAAAAATATCAACTGGTTAATTTACTTAGGATGAGTCTAACTGCAATGAAAATAGCTGCATCTGATTTAATATCTGCTTCATCTCTCTGACAAACTTCATAGCTGCAATTTTATCCAAGACCACTGTCTCAGTCCATTTGGGTGGCTATCATAAAATACCATAAACTGGATACAGTATACATAAAATAAATGTATTTTTGTGTATTTTTTGCAGTTCTAGAGGCTGGGAAGTCCAATATCAAGGCATGGGCTGATTCAGTGTCTGGTGACAGCCTGCTTCCGGCTTCCTAGAAGTCATCTCACTGTGTCCTGACATGGTAGAAAGGATGAAGGAGCTCTCTTTTTTTAAAGGAACTAATTCCAATCATGAGCACTCTATTCTCCGGACCTGATCACCTCCCAAAGACTCTGCGCTCTCAGTTTCTCAGTCATGTTGGACTCTTTGCACCTCTGTAGACTGTAGCCTGTCAGGCTCCTCTGTCCATGGGATTTCCCAGGCAAGAATACTGGAATGGGTTGCCATTTCCTTCTCCAGGGAATCTTTCCAACCCAGGGATCAAACCTGTGTCTCCTGCACTGACAGGCAGATTCTTTACCACTGAGCCACAAAACTACCCCCAGAGACTCTACTTCCTAATATCATCTTGAGGGTTAAGATTTAAACATAATATTTTTGGTAGAGGGACATAAACAGTCTACCTATACCAACTGCCATATTATGCTCATTTAAATTTAATATGTAGCACTGAAAATGGGAAATACTACACGTTCCTAGCAACAAATAATTTGTATCTTAAAAATTAATGCTCTAGTGAAACCTTAATTCTAAGGCAGCCAGAAGTAAAGCCTTAGGACTGTCAAAAATCTCTGAAGTAAATATAAAAGTTCCTGACCCAGGAATAGAACCTAGGTCTTGACCCAGGAATCAAACCCAGGAAGTGAAACGTTCCCAACCCAGGAATCAAAGCCAGGAATCGAAGCCAGGAATCAAACCCGGAAGATTCCTTCCTGACCCAGGAATCAAACTGGGCCTCCTGTATTGCAGGCAGATTCTTTACAAGCTGAGCCACCAGGGAAGCCCAAATATAAAAGTAGCAAATGCTTAAGTATCTTCTAGGAATGACCCAGAAATTAGGTAAATTATTGAACAGGATCTCTCATTCACCCTGTTCACTCTTTTCCTTATCTTGGTAGGAAGATAAAACACTGTTCATCCAAGTTTATACTTTAATGGTTAACTGCATGTGCTCTGGAATATGGCAGAGAGTAATTTTCAGCCCTAGATCTACAACTTACTAGCATGTAAACTTGTTTTACCTCTAACAAGATAACACAACTATTCAATAACAGAGTTATATTTCTCATGTTCTGGAAACTCAAAGTCTGAGAGCAAGGGGCCAGGAGACATGGTGTCAGAAGGGGGCCCTTTCCCTGGATCGAGATGGCTGCCTTCTCCGCCTGTCCTCATGTAGCTTTTCCTCAGGGTGCACTCCTGGAGAGAAAGCCTCTTCCTCTTCCTAGAAGGACACTAATCCCATCATGAGCTTCCTACCCTCACTGAAACCTAACTACTCCCTAAAGGCCCTGCCTCCAATACCATCACTTTGGGGATTAGAGATTTAATATACTGATTTCAGGGGACACAAACATTGAGTTCATAATCAAACTTGAGCAGTGCAGTTAAACTTTCTAAGTTTTAGTTATCTTATCTGAAAATCAGGACAATGGTAGTAACTACAATATGATTTCTATATTAAATAAGGTAATACATATAGAGTATGAATCATGTCCAACACTTTGGCTCAATCTTTATATTAGTTATCAAAATTATTATTTATTAATCATTTATGAGATTGTCTTTCTCCTTCTGTGAGGCCACTGTTCAGTCCAGTTCAGTTCAGTCGCTCACTCGTGTCCGACTCTTTGCGACCCCATGAATCGCAGCACGTCAGGCCTCCCTGTCCATCACCAACTCCCGGAGTTCACTCAGACTCAGGTCCATCGAGTCAGTGATGCCATCCAGCCATCTCATCCTCGGTTGTCCCCTTCTCCTCCTGCCCCCAATCCCTCCCAGCATCAGAGTCTTTTCCAGTGAGTCAACTCTTCGCATGAGGTGGCCAAAGTATTGGAGTTTCAGCTTTAGCATCATTCCTTCCAAAGAAATCCCAGGGCTGATCTCCTTCAGAATGGACTGGCTGGATCTCCTTGCAGTCCAAGGGACTCTCAAGAGTCTTCTCCAACACCACAGTGCAAAAGCATCAATTCTTCGGTGCTCAACCTTCTTCACAGTCCAACTCTCACATCCATACATGACCACTGGGAAAACCATAGCCTTGACTAGATGGACCTTAGTTGGCAATGTCTCTGTTTTTGAATATACTGCAGTTTGTATTCTTTTAATCTTAATTGCAGCTAGATGGTTTTATTTTATCTGTCTGTAAAATAGGAAAATGTCTCTCTGTACCTATGCCCAATCATTTCTCTAGATAGGTAGATGATACATGAGTAGATAAATAGAATTTTTGTATTGAAAGATCTATGGTTAATATGTCATTTAAGATCTATAAGTAAAATGTCACTTATTTACTCCAGCAGCCAAAAAGTACCAGTATTAAGACAAATTTATGAGCATCATTGTGGTTGAACACCTTTTAGACAATCATTTACTTACATTTCTTGGCACCAAAAAATAGCTTTTGTCTCAATTTTTAATCTCAAAGGAATTTTCTGCTCCCAGAATGTTAAGAATGGGTAGGGGAACAGTGATATTTGTGTCCAATTTTAAAAGTTAACAGGGCAATTTGAAATTTTTATGTCTGTTAAAATTAAATGGTGGATTCAGTAAATTCCATACATTCTTAATTGAAAACTTGAGATTCACTAGCCCAGAATCAGTTACACAAAACTTACATTTGGACTATAAAGGCATTTTAGGGAATTACTGAACCAAGTAAAATGTTGGATTGCTCAAACATGTCTATAAGGGCATGATATTGGTAAGAAAACATATTCAGAAAAATAGTCATTACAGGAAGAAAGACAAATTTCAAAAATTATGCCTAAGGCACAGTTGTCATTTTGTATTCCAGTTTTCCTATGAAGGTGAAAGAAACCTTTTCAAGTGTTATCCGGTTTTGTTTCAGGGCTCTTGGATATGTTGACCTAAACACCCTTCACTGTCAAATATTAATATTATGTCAGCATCACATTGGGGCAGAAGTAGCCAAATGCAGAACTATGTTGAACAAAAAGAACAAACAATATTATAACTACTTAAGCCAAAATAGCTCTGAACACTTTTTTTTTGTATTTTTATACAAAAATTAATCAGTTGTGAATTACTGCTTCTTTAAGTTAATGTTTTATAAAAATTATGATGAATTTTTCAAAGCTATACAAGTAGAGGATTGAAATATCTACTAAAAAAACACATTATATTTACTTCTAATCACGCCTAGTTTAAATTACTTCTGAAGAAGAAATTCTATAAATCTCTTATAGATCCTTACCACAAAACTTATCAAGTACCAAGTCTGATACCGTGTTCAAATTCAAATTACAAAGTCAGAAAAAACATGTGTGTGTGTGTGTATGTGTGTGTGTGTGTGTATGTAAATCTCGATCGGCATTTGTGAGGATGAGTGGTGGTTATGCAGAAGGGTCTAGAGTCTTTACACAGGGAAAAGGGACAGGGTAGAGAAGCTCTAAGAGTTTCTTAAAACTCTTACACTTTTCTATCTATACCTGTAACACTAAGACTTCTTTGTATGTATTTCCTTATCTATTAATTATGTGGTCAATATATCATCATCCCACCTAATTCACAGAGTTATTATAGTAATCAATTTTAATTCTATGTGCAAACCTATTTTGTTTCAATAAAATACATTCAATATTATATCATACTATAATTGTTTAAAAGAATGTTTGACATATTAAATGTATAGAGTTTCCAAAGGTTTTACATCAGGAATGTCTCATATGAACTCTGGTTATGTATGTAACTAATTTGATCATCTGGTATCTTGTTATTGTAGCACCAGCTGTGTAAAGTGGGAAATGCCACAACTATAGAATTAAGACTTTCTTATGTTAAAGTTGAAACTTCAATGTACTGCATGACTCCAGGCAAATTTGTGTAATTTTTTAGCATTATTTTCTTTATCCAAATAATAGAAATAACAGCATTCACCTATAGGGTTAAATATACTTATGGAAATGCCTAGTTTACTGCAGAGTTGATGCTTAATAAATATTGGTTTTATTCAATGGTCTGTTGAATGAAGCATTGGTTGCTTTGTGAAAATATATAAAAGTCTCTTTTGGTTAATTTGCTCATTCTTTTTCCAACTTCTAAATAGGGGAATAAATTAGAAAAGGAAAAGTTTAGAGAAAATAAACACTTCACGGTCAATCATTCTAACAGGGGGTTGACAATAATGGCCTTTATTCTACTGTGAAATAATGTCTTTTACCTTCAAATACTAACTGTTAAAGAATATAGTTTTAGAACTCTACCTTTTCTGCACTGTTTTATCTTTATATGTTTGAGGAGGGAAAAATAATATTACATCTCTAAATATGACTGAAGAATCACAGAATCTTGGCAAGAAGTGAAATCATCATGCTGAGTACCATTTTGTATGTATTGAAGTTAATTAACTTTAAATTGTAAAAGTTATAAAAAATGGGTAACTAAATAAAAGGCCATCTTTTCAAACAATCAATGCACTCTACTTCTAAACACTGTATTTATAGAATAAGTATTTTAAGTTCAAATAGTGTTGGATTTTAGGATACTCCAAAAAAAAATCAGGTTAAAGATAAGCTACCAAAAATTGAAAAGAAATACTTCAGATTCACATTCATGGTCACTTTTTGCAATGTAGTGACCTTTGGAACTCTATATAACGGACTTTGCGAAGGAAAACGCTACCAGAAAGATAACTATGATTACTAAGCTGTGCTTTCTATTACTCAGAGCTCTCTAAAAGTTCTCCTGATGGAATATTTGCATGGTTACTGTACCCAAAAACGTTTCTCCTTTCAAAAGCTAAAAATAAATGTAAATATATTTTATATAGATCCAAAAGTGAAGATAATAAAAAAATTCTTTGCCTGAAAATTATAAGCTTATAACACATATCCTAATAGGAACATCATACATAATAAAAGGAAATGTTTTTATAAAAATTTAAACTGCACATATTATTTTGAATTATATATTTTGAATTATATATTTTACAAATATATTAAAAATTATATATTTTCAAAATTACATATTTTGAATTTAAACTGCATATATAATTTTGAGTTAAAATTCAATTTTAAAACAATGCGATGTATTTTACCAGTAGCAACGGCTGAAATACCTTATTTATGTAACTAATATTATAAATCACATTAAAATTGGAATCCTAAAATAAATAAAAAGTAGCCACAAAATTTCTTTATATATATGTTCCATTATTTACTCAAGATTAAGCTCAGAATAAATCAGATGTGTACATTCATAAACATGTTGTTTGATTAGGTTTATTTTAAATCCTCTCTCACAAGAGTGAAGGAATATTCTCCTGAAAATATGCTAGAATTACAGGTTTTGAGCTTCAGAAGGCAGAACTGGAATAAACGGATATCTGTAATTAAGAGACAGATTTAAGCTCAGTTAAAGGAGATAGTTTCTAACAATTAGAGAACTCTCTGCCCTAGGATGTATTGACTCAGAAAAATTCACCAAGAGATAAATTACCTTTTAAGGATGATCAGTAGAGGACAGTGAAGGTAACACTGCCAGTCCTGTAAGAAGATATTCTATGCACATTTTCACTGACCAATTGAAAATAAATCTGAGCTAGATAATTGTCAGAAGATTAACTTAAATCTTCCTACTTCCTACTCTTCCTAATCCAGGGATTGAACCCACGTGTCTTGTGTCTCCTGCACTGGCAGGCAGATTCTCTACCACTTCCCAACTGGGAAGCCCCAATTGTCAGGAGAAGAGGATTATTTGAAAAGCAACAAAAGACTCATTTTTATTAAATTAATAATATATCAAAAATAATATTTGAAAAAAATTCATGAAAATGTAACCATTTTGGCAATTACGAATAGCTGTATAAGCCTTTCTGACCTGCTAACATTTTATAGAGTTGCGTTAGGTATAGCATATTTTTATTTTCTCGGTTAATATTTAATGAACATTTTGGTAAGATTTTATATACTCTTTACAAAAGCTGATAAACATGATAATAAAAAGCTATCATAAAGATAGAGAGGATGAGTGAATCTATCAGTTGAGTGCTTCTTATATCTCAGGCACTATTGGAGTAGTTATCTTATTGAATCTTCACAACCCATTTACAGATAAGATTATTTAGGGAAAGAGAGTTTAAATATTTTCTCAAACATAGAAGTATTATGTGGTGTAACCAGGTCTTTATACCATATTGGCTGTTATATCATACTTTTCTAAAAAATGATACCTTACTATAAAGACCTATTAGAGGCAATTATGCATTAGAACCTGGAGGAGAATTTCTAATTTCAACATGATTTAATTAGTATTTCCCCTATCTTACTAGAAATAGGAATGTAGACATTTCTATATATCTCTGCATTTGTTTAAATAGAATTAAAATTAATTTTCATTTTTTAAAAAATCTTCAACTTGGCATGTAGGAATTAGTGCTTTGGTATTCCTAGGAAAACCTCTACAGTCAAGTTAATAGACTGCATGGAACTTTGGATGGACCTAGAATTTTTCTGGAGTGGAAGAAATAGTATTATGTGTCATAAAATTTTAAAATTTCACAAGAATATGGCAAGATTATTCACCGGAAACTACAAGGGTGAGTACCTCTGAAGGGGCAAAGTTAGATGCAATGGAGAGCTTAGTTCTTGTTTATCTCTCTTGTTTAACAAATTATGGGTTAGAGGTGGTTTCATTTTATTATGATGATGGTATTGAAAAGGGACTAAACTAGAACAAAAGTTTCCAGATGCTGCATGGAAGAATTTTTCAGAACTTACAGAAGTCTCAGCCCTTTCGCCAATTTAGCTGCCAAGCTTCTTGGAGGTAATATCTGCAATGTTTTCCTTCATCTTCAATAGGATATACTTGGAATTCCATGGACCAAAGCTAGAGAAAAAGATTCTTCTTAATTAATTGGCTTGTTAAAGAGTAGGAAAGAAAAAGGAAATTTGTTTGCAAACAATTAGAACTATTTTAATTTTACTTAAAAGTCTATTCATGATCTTCCTAATGCATTTAAACTATTCATATCCTGGAATAATGCCTGGAAGAGTTCAGTAATTTGCTTCCACTGAAAGAAAGTGTCTAGAAAGCTTTCTTTCTGAGGCCAGAATTCCACCCATTTCAAGGCTTCTTTTCTTTACTATCTCTTTTCTTAGCATTTGGCCTCACAACTGGCCTTGAATAAAATCTACAACTCCAAAATTAATTCCCAGTTTCTGGGTTGTGAACAATTTCCTCAGCTTGTTCTGACCCACCTTCCTTTGCATTCCTGCCTTGGCTTGAGAAGAAATCACAAGGCTGGAAGAGGTCATGAAGACAGTGAGTGGCTACTGAGCTCTGATACAATCAAGTCTTTGGTCTGGGAGATGAGGAAGGAGCAAAGCAGACTTTCAGAACTCAAGGCGGAATTCTAGAGGCAAAAAACAAGAAACAAAGAAGACACTGATCTCAAGTTGAAACATGTATTAATCATGACAACACCTAGACGATATTTAGCAGTGGAGGATTCATTCATAGTGGAGAACATGATCACTGTTAGAAACAAGATGAAATGTCTGGGAGGTCCGTGTAATGGAAGAACCATGTATATGAATTTTTAAGTACAAGAATCAATGATTTGGGGAGGGCATGTACACACCTCTATCATTACAATGGATAACCAACAAGGACCTACCGTATAGCACAGGTAACTCTGCTCAATATTATGTGGCAGATTGGATAGGAGGGGAATTTGGGGGAGAATGGATACTTGTGTATATATGGCTGAGTCCCTTTGCTGTCCACTTAAAGCTATCAAAACATTTTTAATCAGCTATATTCCAATTAAAAAAAGTTTTTTTAAAAAATACTTAAATGTCAATAAACTAGGAAATTTTCAAATGAGAGGAACTAACCACAGATAACTACAAGTAAAGTATAGGAGTTCCAGTTTCAGTAATAGAAACAAGGTAATACAGACAAACTCTCCCACTGAGATCTAGAAAAGCTGTTCAATATATTTTGTGAAAAGTATTTAGAAATACTAGAGAACTACCAAAGAAGTGGAGATTTTTGAGGCATGAACAGAATTAGGCAGGAAAACCAAAAAGGAATTGGGTTGCACGTTTCTATAAACTGGAGGTCATAAAACTTTAGCCTACAGGTCAGATCTGGCGTGCTACTTGTTTTTGTAAATTAACTAAAATTATTTAGTTGGAAAAATCTGCATTCATTTATTTTTATACTGTCCATGATGTTTTCTTGCTCATTGATAGAGCTTAGTAGTTGTGACAGAAGTCATGTGGCCCTCAAAGCCTGAAACATTTGTTCTCTGAATCTGTACAGGAAAAAAAGTTTGCCAATCCCTGCTCTGGACATAGGCTTCATGATGCAAATAACTGAAATCATCTTTAGAGGAATAAAAAATTATTCTTACTTTTAATTTTTTTCTATAATTTTTAAAACACAACTCTCAATCAAAATGAACAAAACACAAAGGGATTTAAAAAGCTATGTAAAATAGGTTCTGCCTAGAAGAAGTAAAAGTAAAAGAAATAAAGTAAAAGAAGCAAAAATATTCTTGAAGTGAGTTGACTCCAAAAAAACTTTTTCGGAGGAGTGGAGATATAAGAAAAGGAAAAGAAAAAATTAATAAAGGATGCATTACTGACAGAATTACCTCTGCAGATAACTGAAATTCAATCTCCTTAGAAAACTTTAGGAGATGTTGTAAAACGTATCTCAAAGTTATCCCAACCAAAGGATGAGGAAGCTGGAGTTTTTATCCATCAACTTCTAAACAATCATTATATGAATGCTATTTCTGCAGATATTATCTTCTCAACTTTTCCACTAAGTGGTAGAGATCCAGGGGGCCACAGGGTGCTCTAGAGTATATGGATAAACACTTTGCACATGTAAAAACTCTCAAGGCAGAGTAGAAAAACCTTTAAAAGAAAGAGAAATTATCAGGTTACTATAAATCAAATAATTTCAAGAGATCATATAGTCAGGTGTCATTGAGTCCCCACAAGTCAGAAGAGAGACACATGTTGAATACGAGGGACATTTAGCAGAGATCCAATGTGGGTCATACCTCGATTGCGGATTGAAAGCACCCTTAGAGTAGGACCCAGTTTTAAAAGCTTAAAAAGAAGTCTTAAATGCATAAGAAGGAATCAAGTCAGAAAGGTCACATATATAACCTGACTCAGATCCTTCCAGGGCCTCTGAGGGCTCCAGCATCTTAAAGTTTACTTGGGTAATAATAATGACATATTGATTTTCCCTTCAGCATGTTTGCTTCATTTTAAATAATTAACTAGCATTAACTACTGTGATCTGATGGAAATTGGTACTTAGTTGAAGAGTACACCATTGGGATGAGAGTACCAAAATAGGAGTGATACAAGAAATCACTTAATAAATGTATATGATTCTGCTAACCATGAGGAAAATGAATTGTTTCAGTGTGCTCCAAATGAATTAAAAAGGCCATTAACATCATCAAATCATCTTTCTTCTACTACAACCAATTTGCCACATTATTTTACCTTTTCTTTCTTGTTCCTCGTTCTCCTTACAAACACAAAATTCTACCAGATACTCCTTTAAAATAAAAGTTAAAAATGGAAGTTAAGGAAGTGACAAAAATTCAGGGGGAAAATGGAATGAGACATCATCATTTAGCAATGAATTCTCTGGATTTAAGTAATTCAGTTATTGTTATAAGAGGGAAATTTCAGAAATACATATGTGTGTGACATTATTCTTTTATTGATTATCTCTGATACTATTAATTGTATATCTTCACATGTTCCAAAATAAATTTTTGAGAGTTCAGAAACACACTGAATGCATATACTCATTGACCCATCAATACCATACCTGGGAATTTACAGAAATATATTATATATATTCACATAATATATACATATATTCTCACATACATGTGAAATGATATTGCTGTATTTTCTGTAATAGCAAAATATTGGAAATAATCTAAACTTCCTAAGTAAGCTATGTGCAGTTATTAATGGAATAGTATGAAGAAACAAAGCAAAATAATATTTGAAAATTATATAGTAATTTTAGGAAACTTCTACATAGCAACCCAAAATGCAACTATTATTCCTGTTACACTGGGAAGGAAAGAGGCATACAGAAACTAATCACCATATTCAGAAAGTTTATAGCACTGGTAAGGGTATGAGTAAATTTTTGGCGGAGGCATTCTTTGAAAATACCTTTGCCACTTACGGTGAATACATGTCTCAGTTTGCCTGGAGCAATGACTACTAGCACTCTTATTCATGCTCCAATGTATCCTGATCTGCATGATAATTTCATGGTAACCCTATATATGACATGAAATCTATCCCTACAACAGAAGAAGTGACAACGATGCACATTCTGCAATCATGCTTTACTGGTTTCCATTTCAATAACTCTAATTTTTCTCATTACTATCCTCTGTCATACAAAAATTATATATTCATTTTACACCTTTATACTTCAGTAACCATTCCTATATTCTGATCTTCCAGAGAACATTTTTGATTTTCTATATTTGCCAAGTTTGGTTGCTTTGGCTCATAACAATTACCTCCTGTGTGTTTAAAATTCATTTTTAGGTATTAGTGTACCCCTTCCTTTTGGCTGATAGCCACACTGAATTTCTTAACTCTAGAAAAGAACATTTAGAAATGTGCATTTTTCATGAAACATGACAAGAAGCTTAATTCATTCAATTGGCCTTTAGATACCATTCTGACATCTAGAGTTAGCCTCTTCTAATGTATGCATTGTGATTTTTAAAAATTATCTTACTGGGGATACTATATTATCAAATTAAACTTATATCAACCATATACTGTACTACATTTCTGTTATTACCTGAATATAAAAATTAGATAAAATAATTTCAAAATATTCAATGCTGTCACTGGGTCATTCACTAAATTTAGTTTTATTTTAAGGAAACCATTGAAGAATAAAGCATATATGATAATTAGAGTTATTTATAATGCTGAAGTTGATTCAAGGACATCTTCTCTCTTGGCTCTGATACTATTTTCCATGTGTTTTTAACTACTATACCAAAACACTAATTTCTGAAATCCAAGTACATCACTTAGTTATATGAAATTACTTATATCAAAATTAGTAATTTTGAGACATCTCTATTAATCAAACCTTCCTTATAAATCATGGTACATTGTATGCATGTCTTTTCTGCATTTTCATAGCAGACTTGATTTTCCTTGGTTATCTTTGCATTGCTAACTTTTAATGTTTTTTCATCTATTCAGTACATTAGGTCTGTGAGTGACAAACTAATGATCTACATGGTACAAAATAATGCAATTTTCTCACTTCCTATTATTTAAATCCATATTAATATGCACATTTTGGATCACAACTTTAATTGAGAAATATCATATTCAAGACCTCCTATATTTATGTAGGATTTAAAAGTGCTAATTTTTTAGAGTACTTCAAAAAGTATTATTTTTGTAGATTCTGTCTTTCCTTTACTTGTGGCATTGTAACATATCCAAAATTAGAATAAAATAACACTGTAATTAACCTACCCTGTATGCCAAATTAGAAAAATAAACATTTGTTTAATATCTTTTAACAGTGGTCAAAGAAGAGAGGCAAAAAGCAAAGGAGAAAAGGAAAAATATAAGCATCTGAATGCAGAGTTCCAAAGAATAGCAAGAAGAGATAAGAAAGCCTCCTTCAGCGATCAATGCAAAGAAATAGAGGAAAACAACAGAATGGGAAAGACTAGAGATCTCTTCAAGAAAATTAGAGATACCAAGGGAACATTTCATGCAAAGATGGGCTCGATAAAGGACAGAAATGGTATGGACCTAACAGAAGCAGAAGATATTAAGAAGAGGGAGCAAGAATACACAGAAGAACTGTACAAAAAAGATCTTCATGACCCAGATAATCATGATGATGTGATCACTAATCTAGAGCCAGACATCTTGGAAAGTGACGTCAAGGGGGCCTTAGAAAGCATCACTACAAACAAAGCTAGTGGAAGTGATGGAATTCCAGTTGAGCTGTTTCAAATCCTGAAAGATGATGCTGTGAAAGTGCTGCACTCAATATGCCAGCAAATTTGGAAAACTCAGCAGTGGCCACAGGACTGGAAAAGGTCAGTTTTCATTCCAATTCCAAAGAAAGCCAATGTCAAACAATGCTCAAACTACCGCACAATTGCACTCATCTCACATGCTAGTAAAGAAATGCTCAAAATTCTCCAAGCCAGTCTTCAGCAATATGTGAACCATGAACTTCCAGATGTTCAAGCTGGTTTTAGAAAAGGCAGAGGAACCAGAGATCAAATTGCCAACATCTGCTGGATCATGGAAAAAGCAAGAGAGTTCCAGAAAAACATCTATTTCTGCTTTATTGACTAAGCCAAAGCCTTTCACTGTGTGGATCACAATAAACTGTGGAAAATTCTGAAAGAGATGGGAATACCAGACCACCTAACCTCTTGAGAAATCTGTATGCAGGTCAGGAAGCAACAGTTAGAACTGGACATGGAACAACAGACTGGTTCCAAATAGGAAAAAGAGTACTTCAAGGCTGTATATTGTCACCCTGCTTATTTAACTTCTATGCAGAGTACATCATGAGAAATGCTGGGCTGTAAGAAGCACAAGCTGGAATCAAGATTGCCAGGAGAAATATCAATAACCTCAGATACGTAGATTATACCACCCTTATGGCAGAAAGTGAAGAGGAGCTAAAAAGCCTCTTGATGAAAGTGAAAGACGAGAGTGAAA
The DNA here is from genome assembly GCF_014754425.2 of Oryx dammah. Classification (NCBI taxonomy): domain Eukaryota; kingdom Metazoa; phylum Chordata; class Mammalia; order Artiodactyla; family Bovidae; genus Oryx; species Oryx dammah. Next base: position 94,442,175 of record NW_024070211.1, on the reverse strand, counting down.
AAGTTGGCTTAAAGCTCAACATTCAGAAAACAAAGATCATGGCATCTGGTCCCATCACTTCATGGGAAATAGATGGGGAAACAGTGGAAACAGTGTCCGACTTTATTTTTTGGGCTCCAAAATCACTGCAGATGGTGATTGCAGCCATGAAATTAAAAGACACTTACTCCTTGGAAGAAAAGTTATGACCAACCTAGATAGTATATTCAAAAGGAGAGACATTACTTTGCCGACGATGGTCCATCTAGTCAAGGCTATGGTTTTTCCTATGGTCAGGTATGGATGTGAGAGTTGGACTGTGAAGAAGGCTGAGAGGTGAAGAATTGATGCTTTTGAACTGTGGTGTTGGAGAAGACTCTTGAGAGTCCCTTGGAATGCAAGGAGATCCAACCAGTCCATTCTGAAGGAGATCAGCCCTGGGATTTCTTTGGAAGGAATGATGCTAAAGCTGAAACTCCAGTACTTTGGCCACCTCATGCGAAGAGCTGATTCATTGGAAAAGACTTTGATGCTGGGAGGGATTAAGGGCAGGAGGAGAAGGGGACGACCGAGGATGAGATGGCTGGATGGCATCACGGACTCGATGGACATGAGTCTGAGTGAACTCCGGGAGATGGTGATGAACAGGGAGGCCTGGCGTGCTGTGATTCATGGGGTCTCAAAGAGTCAGACACGACTGAGCGACTGGACTGAACTGAACTGAACTGAACAGTGGTCAAGAAATATAACAGTTTCCACTTTTAGTTTAACAGGATATAATCCTTGATAATAATACATAAATAATATATCTGAAGAGCAATATATAATATATATATATATATATGCTATTGTTCAGTCACTAAGTTGTGTTTACTCTTTTGTGACTCCATGGACTGTAGACCCATCAGTCCATGGGATCTGTAGATCTCTCTGTCCATTGGATTTCCCAGTCAAGAATACTGGAGTGGGTTGCCATTTCCTTCTCCAGGGAATCTTCCTGACCCAGGGATCAAACCCACATCTTTTGCCTTGCAGGCAGATTCTTTACCCCTGAGTCACCAGGGAAGTTGTATATACACACTCCATATATACAATGAATAATTGAAGAATAGATGCCCAAATCCTCAGATCCCTGGATAGCAAATTATAAGACTCTGAGAGAGATAAATTAATAACCTTGATGTTGTACCACTTCTTTCTCACATCTTTAAGAGAAAGAAGAAACACATGGTAAAAATCTTATTCAATCATGGAAGACAACATGCAAAAGACAACATGCATCTTGAAAGGATTAGATCCCAAAATTGACATGTGCCTGGTGAAATGGAGCTATGTTGAACATGGTCAATGACATTCATGTTCCTTCTTTTCACTTTGGTTTGATGATATAATCTTATATACCTAACTTGCTGAAAAATATATTTTTAAAGTGTTTGATTTCTTTTTCAATCACCTTATACATAACAGGGAACTGTGAGGGGAAAAGCATTAAAAGGATTCAGTTGCAGATATTTACCTGATTTAAATGACAGAAACATAAATTGAGTATAATCAATTGCATGAACAATGTCCCCATTTTATATAAATACTATTTCTCTAAAATGTTTCACAAAATTGGCCTCCTGACAGTAAAAGAATCCTAGAAGAGCTGGATATTGCAGCCTGAGCTCCTGTCAAGCCAGAAGTAATACAGATGAATTTGTAATCAAATTAGTGACATCAATTCAGGTTGACAGATTGAAAATATAAAAGTAGTTTGAGGAAATATATTTTTTTCTTTATGTCCCATAGAGGAGGTCTAGAGTTTATCGTCTGCCTTGATTTTAAGATTTCTTGAAGTCATGATTTTTCAATAGTACAAGCTAGGCTGAATTTGTGTTGACTCTGCAAATTGCATAAGTACTTCATTTTTCAATCACATAAATTATATAGGCTGAATGTAAGGTCTGAATTCCTTTCCAGAATTATCATAGTATATTTTCTGGGTTTGATTGAAAAATCAACTACATTCCCTTCCAATAAATAAATAAGATACTTCTTTAAAATATGTGATATATATGTGATTTATAAATATATTTTATTTCTTTAAAATTTGATATATAAACTTTATGAATAATAGAAATATTTGAGAATCCACTAAAAGTTACAGAGGCAATGGAGTTGACAATGATAAGTGTTCTCAGTGTCCATCTGTGAAGCAGGACAGTTTATGTATCGTAAGATATCTCGGGGTCAATTGCCCCCTGGTGTAGTGTGGCTACCTGAAATATTCATCACAGCAGGTAAGCTGCTTGGTAACTCCTTCACTATTCAGATCCAGGGCAAGTTGAACTAGAAGGAGTCAGCATTCAAGTTCCTAAGGAGACTAATTAATGAGACCAGGAAGAAGTCTGCTCTAAAAGGCGGATTTAGGAACACTGCATGTTTTTGAAACAGAATCTCAGAATAGTGTCTGAGCTAGAAGATACAGTAAAATTCAGGCTAGGTAACATGGAGTGGGGCAGCAAAACATCAGAAGAGCCTCTCTCTGAGACTGTGGAGCTGCAACTCAGGAAATGATGTGGGATTTCACAGACAGCACTAGGATATGAAATTCTAAGTCAGACTTCATCAAAATGAAACCTGCTTCCACTATGGGATCCAAATACCCAGGCCTCCCTCATTGTAGGCAGATTCTTTACCACCTGAGCCACTGGGGAAGCCCAATGCTGGTAGATGAAATAATAATGTCTTATGAAAAACAAGAGCATGTAAAGGCTAAGAAATCATAAACAGTGCCTTAAAAGTTTTGGTTTGGGAACTGGTATGAGTTTAAGCCTTTTTGGTGAGGTTTTAGCAAACTCCCTCTATAGGAGAGGATGCTGTTGGCTGTTAGTCAGTGTTGGAGAGGCTCAGCAGCTAGTGACTGAGCAGTGCTGCTGCTGCTGCTGTTGCTGCTGCTGCTGCTGAGTCGCTTCAGTCGTGTCCGACTCTGTGCGACCCCATAGACAGCACCCACCAGGCTCCCCCGTCCCTGGGATTCTCCAGGCAAGAACACTGGAGTGGGTTGCCATTTCCTTCTCCAATGCATGAAAGTGAAGAGTGAAAGTGAAGTCGCTCAGTCATGTCCGACCCTCGGCGACCCCATGGGCTGCAGCCCACCAGGCTCCTCCGTCCATGGGATTTTCCAGGCAAGAGTACTGGAGTGGGGTGCCATTGCCTTCTCCAAGTAACTGAGCAGTATTATCATACAAACCACATTCCCTACACCTTGTCAACCACAGGCATTTACATTCTTTATACAAAAATTCTGTACAAATTGTTGAGCCAATTCAACTCAGATAGGAAATTTTATTTTTCAATAGAAGATTTAGCATCAGTCAGCAGTCATTGGTCTCAAATGAGGAGCTAAGCCATGGGAAGATCTGCACCGAAAGACACAGGAAAATCTTTGTACCTAAAGATACAGAAAACAAAGAAATAGCCTTCTCCTAACCCTAGTCTCTTTGACTACTTCCTGTTTCATCAGCTAGAGTTCAGTTCAAACAATCTTGAAATTCAGCTCAATTGTTAGAGTATCTGACAACTCATGGAGATTTCTTTTTTTAATATAAATTTATTCATTTTAATTGGAGGCTAATTACTTTACAATATTGTATTGGTTTTGCCATACATCAACATGAATCCACCATGGGTGTACATGTGTTCCCCATCCTAAACCCCCCTCCCATCTCCCTCCCCATACCATCCCTCTGTGTCACCCCAGTGCACCAGCCTTGCAAAAAAAACTTTGTTTCTTTGCATTTGTTTTCCCAAGCATAACATTCTTCCCATCGCAGTTCATTTGCCTTTGATGAATGGGGGTGATGTGTGATGGCCAGAGTGCTGACTCTGACTTTCTGGTCTAGGGGATTTTAAGGACTGAGTTTGAACACTGGTTCTACCTTAAACTACTGATATGATCCTATGCAAAGCTGACTGTCTATTTCTTTGGTGTGTTGTAGGGTTGAGGCAACCCATGTAAGAAAATCCAGCAAAATACTTAGAAGTAAATGGTGACTGAATCACTTTGATGTATAGTGGAAATTAACACAACATTATAGATCAACTATATTTTGATAAAATTTTTAAAAATTAGTGAATGTTAGATATCAAATGCTGCCTGAGATTCCACTCTCAGAAAACTAACCAACTATGATGGAGTTGCTCCACAGATTATCCTATTCCTTTCAGCCCTAAACTGGCAACAAAAAGATCATTCCTTAGGAAAAAAATATCTGATCATGTGTATAAAGTAAACATCATCTTGCCTGAATTTTAGTAATTGTCAGTTTGTCTTTGTGCACTAGTGTGGTAGAGACTGTTTGCTTATCTAGAAACCATTCTGTTTATTTCTCTTACCTAATAAAACAGTCATTTTGTTCAAATATCTACTTCTCCCAATTCAGCCCATGTCACTCAAGGGAACCTGACAGCATTTTCCGCTCCAGAGTGGTTTGCATTCTGTAAGTCAGAACTATTCCCAGTCTATATCTCATGTAGGTGAGCCAGATGGCCTTCTCCAAGTGATGGTTATTTGACCAGAGATGGGCACAGGCTTTACTTGGCTCTAACATTCTGAAGGAAGCAGCTTTTATTTCCATGGTAAAAAGTATTTTTTCTTTCTCTCTCTTCTCAAGCTGTTGCTGCTGCTGCTAAGACACTTCAGTCGTGTCCGACTCTGTGCAACCCCATAGACGGCAGCTGAGCAGGTTCTCCCTCCGCTCCCCAGGAGAACCCTGCCTGGGATTCTCCAGGCAAGAACACTGGAGCGGGTTGCCATTTCCTTCTCCAATGCATGAAAGTGAAAAGTGAAAGTGAAGTCACTCAGTAGTGTCTAACTCTTAGTGACCCTGCAGACTGCAACCTACCAGGCTCCTCCTTCCATGGGATTTACCACAGGAGTACTGGAGTGGGGTGCCATTGCCTTCTCTGCTCTTCTCAAGCATATAGCCTCAAATGCTTCTAGCAACCGTTTGGTGTTGATGAGTGAAACCAGCCTGAGGAAGAGCTTAAGGCTGAAAAGTCATGTGACCTTACTTGTAAAGTCCAGGGAATGGACTTCCACCATGTGAGATAGTTCTTCTCCTTATTAAGTCAGCCCAAACAAGATCATTGCATCCAAATCATCTCAACTGACAAAAACCATTCTCTGCACTTCTGCTTCTTTTTCTTTCTAATCATTAGAGCAGATCTGACCAGATAAACTCATTCTGATCACATTCTTTTTTCTTTTCTTGATCTCTATGTTTCCTTGATTGTTTTCCTCCTTTCTCATGGTTCTAATGACCCTCTACGTATTGACATATCCAAGTCAGTACTCACTCCTGAGCACCAAACTCATATTTTCAAATGTCATTAGTTATCTCCTCCTGAATCAGCTGCAAGTTTCTTCAAATTAGAATTCTAATCTTATAATTTTCACCTATGTTAACATGTGAAATAATATGACCTCTTGCACTACTTCTGTTCTCATTTTCTGATGTCCTGTCATCCACTTAACTTGAAACTTCAAGATTTTATTATCTCTTCCCTTTCTAGCATTTATCCTATCAGTAACACATATTTGTCTTCTCTACTTCCTAAAACAGCCATGTATTTATTTACTCTCTTTCCTCAATGAGTAACCCTGTAGGCCAAATTCTTCCTTATCTCTCACAAGGGATGTTGCAGTCTCCTCTTGTTTGAACTCCTGGCCGTGAATTTCTCCTCCTTCCATCTGTCCTCCAGATGCAAAGTATTATTTTTCTAAATCAAAAAGTGATTTTCCCCATAAGAAAATCAAACTGCTCAGCATATCTTCAACAGCTCTTCATGACCAGACCCCATTCCACCTCTCTGGGTTGGTTTTCTTCTAGTATCTTTCTTCTACACATTTGCAGGCTCCAACCTAGAAATCTGATGAGAGTGTCTCACTTTTCTGCAAGCATACCATGTTTCCTCTTGATACTGTGTAGTTATATGTGTTTCTTTCTCAGCTTCAAATGTCCTGACCTCATTTCTCTGCCTGGAAAACCATTATTTATCTCTGAACATTCAGCTCAGTAATATTCTAAAATTTACCCTTAGCAGCAACCTCAGCTCTCAGCCAGAATTAATCTCTCCTTGCCATGTAGTCAAAGCCTGGTGTACATAAGTTCTCATATAGCATTTTCCACAGCATCCTATTATTTGCAGCTCATGAGTCTAGATCTGCTCTTAAACCCTTAATGCTTTAACAAAGGAAGAATGCATGGTTCACCTGGGAATCTCTCAGTCCAGTTAACACAGTATCTGGCATACAGTAATTTTTTAATAAAAGCCTTTGGAAGGAAAAGCTGCAGTATTTCTCAGGGCACCACTCAATGGAATAGGCATACTTTCTCAGTAAAGGTTTAGATTTTATATCAATTGTGGTTTGTGCTAACTACACACTCTGTCATTTCTCTATCACTTGGCAACTCCACTTCCCTCTCCAGGTTATCCTCAAGTACAAATAACTTAGAAACTCTGCTTTTAGCCAAAAGCTGAAAAATACAGAGCTCATGTCCTAGATCTAAATGGAAGAATAAAGATAATCATGAATTCATTTCTAATAACCTGTCACATCCTAAAGTTCTTATAAGTGAAAAATTCATGACATCCACATCCACAAAATGCAATGAAGTTTGAATAAAATCAATAGAGAGGCATAAATTAATATAGTTTTATGTCCTTCTGTTACAGCTGTATTGGTTTGTTGTTGTTGTTGTTGTTTTCCCAGAATAAACTCCTTTTAAGGTAAAGGGGATGTTTCCCAGAGCAGGGCAGGGCGTGTGGAGCAGAATTTATTTTGACCCAAGCACCAATCATCTCTCAAGAGTCTTAATAAAGAGCTGCTCACCATTATGTACTATAACACCTTGTGGGATACAGTGCCATTCTGTTTCCAAGCTTCCTAACAGAGCTGATGGTCTGCAGCCAAATATTATGTGCTGTATTTCTAAGTAGCTTTGCAATGGTGCTAAATTCTTTCAAAGTGTTGCTTTGCCCTTTCTTGCGTGAAGGTCTTGGCTCATGAATCAGGAAGCTTTGTAGGGTTTATGAGAATGTAATTTCTGAGTTTCATGAAGGTCTGGCACATTCTTGAAAATGATAAAATTAATTAGATTGAAATGGAATCCAAATTGTCATCATGAGACAAATCTGAATAAAACACATGTTCCCTGATGAATCTACGCTGGAATAAAGCTGTAAAACAACAAATTATGTGTGGCATATTTCTATATTGTAACCACATTCTAAACTTGTTTAGTGAGAAAAACAATTGAGGTAATCCAGAATAAACAGCTATGGATTCATAATACATCATCACTTATCAAGTGCTTCCTATGTGTTTGAGAAGGGATCTTCTCTGGTGGTTTAGCGGTAAAGAATCTGCCTGCAATGCAAGAGACATGGGTTCAATTCCTAAGTCAGGAGAGTCCCTGGAGAAGGAAATGGCAACCCACTCCATTATTCTTGCCTAGGAAATCCCATGGACAGAGGAGCCTGACAGGCTATAGTCCATGGGGTCGCAAAAGGCCAGACATGACTTAACAACTTGAAACATCAAGGAAGAAGGAACAGATCCTATGTGTTTGAAGGTATTATTGCATTTAAATATTCCAAGAATCTTGTGAAGTCAGGCACTACTATCACACTCATTTAGAGAAACTGAATTATGGGATCTTGGTGCACGAGCTGGCTCCCATACACAGAGAACCAGGAGATACCAAAGAAAGAGGTAGACCACTACAGATGGGTAGCTGGCAGGTTTAATAAGCAAGGGACTTGCATTCAAGGATTGTCTTGGGCAGTCATAAGACAAGTAGATCTCTGCATCTCTGCACTAGCCCACCAGAATTTTAAAAGTTTATATAGCAGCCTTAAGTGTGTTTAGTCATGTGTATTGGCCAGACAATCTCACCAACATCTTATCTCTTAAAGCTGCATCCCTGAGAATGGTTCCCACTGTGGACATGGTGGGCAGAGCATACATTCCAAAGACAGGGGGCAAGGATGAGCAGATGCCAACTGCCCTGCCCAGGTACAGCTCGAGGGTCAACTGGTGTCACATCTTCCTGATTTTCTCCTCCAACAGGTATAAAAGGAACTTGTTAAAGGGCACATGGTTAGGAAGTGGAAGAACTAGAAATGGAATCCAGATTGGCTTCACAGACTATATATTTTATCACTATGCAAACTGCCACTCTGTTTAGTATTATCCTTCTGAAAAAGTTGAAAATCAGCATTGCACATCACTGAGGTCAAGTTCTAACGCTGATTATAGGATTTACTTTGTTTTAGCCTTTAATCATGCCATTTTCACTTGTGCATGACCAAGTCTTGAATATCCAGGAGTTATTTAAACGTAAATTACATAACTTTCGTTAATTTAACATGATTTAATCTTTGAATTGTGTATTTGAAAGCAATCCAGAAAATACACAGAAGCAAACATAGCCTGGAAGTTTCAAATAGCTAATTTGAATACTTCCAAAAAGTAATAAACAAGGTATTCAAGGTTATTTTGAAATCCAACAGAAACCCAACTTAATCAGTAGGTCATGCTCAGGTGGACCATATTTCAAGGTACAAATGAAACTGTAAGAAGCATGGGAGAGGATGATCCCATACAGTCACCCCAAAATAAACTCTGCAATCCCTTATGTGCAATAAAGTCATTTAATTAAAATTGCATGTAATGGATTTCAATGACCAATCTGCCCCCATTATTATAATCAGTGAACAAGAACTCTGAAAAAATATATTTTCTGCTTAGAAGATATGAATTAAAACACTGCTAGAATATCTTCATATCAAGTTGAGAGACCCTTGCCAACTCACTATAAGAGGAAATGCTATCGAATTTTCAACTTCCTAAAGGAGCTGAAAAGTAAAATATGTTCAGAAAGCAAAATGAAATCGATCTCATAGCAACCAAATTAATCTTTCGTTAGCAAATAAAAAGCACATATCCTCATCCAATCTCAAAGCTAAATAGTAAAAATCCCAGGAGCTTAAGAGAAAACATACCATCAAAGCTTGAAAATCCCATTTATCAGTAAAAACAAGCTTAGAAAATCAACCTTTAATTCTATCCTTTTATAATTTATCAAGTACAATTTCCACCTACAGTTAACACATTGGGTAGGGGAAAACTCTTTATATGAGTCATGCTGAGGAATAAAATGAAATGTTTATAGAATAGAAGCCTCGGTGCAAGGAGGAGAGGTTAGAAATGGAATTTCCATGTCAACACTGCATAGAAGGGGAGATGGCACTCTACTACAAAAACTCAACTAGTGACAGTTAGGATTGAAGGAAATAGAGACAAATTTCAGACTTGTTCGATGCGTTGTAATCCTCCCACTTTGATTTAGCTTAACCACCAAAGGAAGCAAACTGGGCTTTTTTCAAAGGAGAGAAAAGGGAAAGAAAAATTAAAATATATATATAAGTGACCTAGCACACATGCATGTGTATATATTATATGTATATTATATGCATATATTGTATATTATAATATAGAATGTTATATATTATATACATATATATTATATGTATATTTATATAATATACATACCTATGCATGTGTGCTAGATCACTTCAGTCATGTCCAACTCTTGGTAACCCTCTGGACTACAGCCCACCAGACTCCTTTGTCCATGGAATTCTCCAGGCAAGAATACTGGAGTGTATTCTTGGCATGTATGCCATGCCCTCTTCCAGGGAATCGGCCCCACCCAGGGATTGAATCTATGTCTTCTGCAGCACCTGCATTGCAGGCAAATTTTTTACGTCTAAGCTAAGTTGGAAAACCCCCATATATACCTATACAGTGTGTGTGTGTGTGTGTGTGTATATATATACACAAACACATGTATGGAATCTTAAACAGCATTTTGGATGTCATGTAAAGACTGCCAAATTGTTTAGCAATCATTTTCAAATTTTACAGGTCCATCATCATAAATGAAAAATTCAAGATTAAATTGGTTTATACAATAAGAGAAGACAGTAGGAGTCTCCCTGCTTTGATAGCTTGCATAGGATAGGAGTCAAGTTTGATATATTAAACAGAAGTTTTGCGCCTTAACACTTAGAGCTTTGCTTATTTCAATGATTGACTTCTCTATGGTATTGCTCTTCCAGTCTTCTCATGCACTATTTGTTCTGAAGTTGAGGGAATACCCGAATTAGAATCTTGGGCCAAAGGTTGGCCTTGCCATGTGCTATCATTTAGCAACAGTAATTTAACTTCTGAAATGGGGAGAATAAAACCAAAATAGCCTGTTTATAATGAGGATTAAGTGAGATTGCATGTGTGAAACCAACTTGTAACTATAATTATTACTATATTGTAAACTATATAGATGCTGCTAAGTCACTTCAGTCTAGGCAAATAATAATAGGAAGACAAGAAACAATATACGATACAATGTGGAAAAGATATCTGGCAATGAGAAAAGAACCGAGTGCACTTATTAATAGTAATTACAGGATTCCACACAAAACTAACTATAAAAAAAAATTTGCAACTGGACTATTATAATTTTATATTATTTTAATTTCAAAAGTAGAAACAAAAACCCACAAAGTATTAAGGCTCAAAAACGTGTCACTGTGGGACTTTCCTGGTGGTCCAGTGGTTAAGAATCTGCCTGCCAATGCAAGGACAGAGGCTCAATTCCTGGTCTGGGAAGATTCCATATGCTCCGGGGCAATTAAGCCTGTGCACCACAACTATTGCCCACACATGGCAGTGAAGACCCAGGACACTGCCCCTCCCCGCCCCCTGCAGAATGTCACTTTGGAAATAAAGATTACCAAAATGAGAACAAATAGAGGCTATTTATTTAGTCAGCCACTATCACTTGCATTTGCCAGGGACCTAAAGGCAAGCAGGAGAAGGCAATGGCCCCCCACTCCAGTACTCTCGCCTGGAAAATCCCATGGACGGAGGAGCCTGGTGGGCTGCGGTCCATGGGGTCTCTAAGAGTCAGACACGACTGAGCGACTTCACTTTCCCTTTTCACTGTCATGCATTGGAGAAGAAAATGGCAAACCACTCCAGAATTCTTGCCTGGAGAATTCCAGGGACAGGGGAGCCTGGCGGGCTGCCATCTATGAGGTTGCACAGAGTCGGACATGACTGAAGCGACTTAGCAGCAGCAGCAGCAAAGGCAGGCAACAAAGTGGGAAAGCTTTACAATGAAAAAGCATTAAAGAATATGAAGAAGAACACTTCAGGCATGCATTGATTGAAAGTTGTTGGCATAAGAAGGTGGACTGATTACAAGTGAGATATTTTATATGTTTGATCACAGGAATATACTTGGCTTCATCTGAAGCCAAGGCAAAGGCAAAAATTAGAGCAGCTGGAAGTCACTGACCAATTCTTGACCATTCTAATCTGAGGTCTACAGAGGTTATGCTTTGGCTTCGCAGACCTGTGGCTACTGAAGTTCAGAGTTCTATTGTAATTTATAGGCTTATCATTCATATGTTGAATTAAATCACTCAGTTCTCTTAATTCTAAGTGTAACAGCTTGCAGGCAATAAAAATTCATTTGCTCATAGCCACTTCTTTTATTAGACTTGTATAGATTAAATTCATTAAAAAATGTTTGTAGGGAGTAACATTAGTATCATTGTAGAATAAGACATTGCCTTTGTCTCTCCCCTTCAATCTGCAACCAGTGAAACATCCATGGCCCAACAAAGGTGTCTCTACTGAATACAACAGGACACTGGAGTATTCCACACATCTGGACTTGGAAAGGTAGGTGGACATGAACACACGGGGAAGGCAGAATCAGGGGACAGAGGAACCAGTGATGCTTCAGTCCCAGACCCTTAGCTGTGGTGGCTCAGCCTACTGCCCCAGAGAACACCATAGCATCAGGGGAGGTAGTACACGCAGTTTCAGCCTCTGGGCCACAGTGATTCCTGTGACCACAGGGAATCAAGCAGCAGTGGGAGTGGGGCCAGTGACCTTGTCCCTCTAGTCTTGAAGGTACCTTTACCCCCCACTTTTGTCCACAGCAGTGGCTCCCACAAACCCAACAGTCCCAGACATAACAGAGGCTCCCTTGACCCTGGTTCCTCCATCCCCTTCACCCTCTTGCCACAGTAGCAGAGCCTGGAACATAGGAGACCCCAGATATGGCAGAAGGGCCTCCAATCCTGGTGCCCCAGGCAGTGATGCCAATGACACAAGTAGCACCAATGACCCCCACAAGCAGGGACAACAATGGCACCAGGCAACACCTCTGAGAGATGATGAAGGGTGGGAAGTGCCAACCCTCAAATATAACCAGAGATAGCACAGGTAGGAGAAATCAACAACTTGTGCTATATTGCCACCTACTGGACACAAAGGGAAGTGCCTTTAATTGTAAACTTAAATAGAATCAAGGGGGAGGATGGGGCATTTACCTAAGAAGGTGTTTGTTACTTCAAATGCATTGGCGGAGTTACTCATCAAGCACTGTGAAGAATCGCTATAGCACAGTATCACAGAAATAAAATGACAATTCTCTAGAAACTAAAGTCAATCTAACAGAATTCAAAATCACTATCATGAAGAAGCTTAATGAGCTACAAGGAAACAAAAAGGCAGTTCAATGAGCTTTGAAATAAAATTTATGAACAGGAGGAATACTTGGCCAGAGATTTAAACTCTAAAAATGAACCAAACAGAAAAGCTGGAGCTAAAGAATTCAACAAATGGAATAAATGATGCATTGGAGTGGAGTGTGTGTGCCCACTCTTGTGTCAGACTCTTTGTGACCCCGTGGACTAGAGCCTGCCAGGCTCCTCTGTCCATGGAATTTTCCAGTCAAAAATACTGAAGTGTGTTGTCATTTCCTCCTCCAGGGGATGTTCCCAACTCAGGAATCGAACCCATGTCTCTTGCCCTTCCTGCACTGGTAGGTGGATTCTTTACCACTGTGCCACCTGGGAAGCCCAAAGAATGCATTAAAAAGCCTTTAAAATAGAGCAGACTATATGGAAGAGAGAATTAGCAAACTTGAGGATAAAAATCTAGAAATGATCTAGGTAGGAGAAGAGAGAAAATTAAGACCTAAAGAAAAAGGACACAAATCTTATAAGAACTATAAAAATTCTTTAGGTAGGGAAATTTTAGGAAAATGGATATCCCAGAAGGAGAAGGGGACAGGGAGAAGAGAGCAGAGAATTTATCTAAAGCTATAGGAACATCTGCTTCACAGGTGAATTCTATCAAACATTAAAAAAAGATTTAATACTTACCCTTTTCAACCTCTCTCAAAAAATTAAAGGGAATGCTTCTAAACTCATTGTATGAGGCCACCATTACCCTGATACCCAAACCAGGCAATTATTAGGATCCTGATTTGATGTGGGAGCATTCATTTTTTCCTGACATCAAAAAAGTAACATTTCTTTGAACATAGACTAATGAATCTCGAACTCTTATACTAGTGTATCCTATAAAATGCAGTCAGTACAAACTGGGCTAATGGGTGGTCTTGGCTCCTTGAGCAATTAAGCCGGATTGTGTGATTACTCAGTGAGTCCTAAGAGTTCGCTGAAATTCATATTTTTACATGTCTTGGAATTTATAATTTTTCTCTATATTTTGATTCACCCTCCAAGAAGTATATATTATAATAAATCAGCTAAATTTCATGTGGATGCTACAATTAATTATACTAACATTTCTCTTTCAGTTACTTACTCAAGGCAAAGATTAAAAAATGGGAAGCTAGTAATTTTAATATCAATTTATATGTCATTTTAAAAGCATAATTTTAATTGAGAATGTAGAATTATAGATAAAAACAGAAATTTGATGCACAAGATAAAATTCTGATGGAAGAGATAGGTAGAAAAATGCAGTACATAAAATTTTGAGTCTTGAGTTTTCAATTGCCATTATATTGACCTTAGGCTTCTAATAATGAACATGACTTCAAAGATCTACGAGAGTGATAGTTCTCATCAAAACCTTTATGTGCCAGAGTCTATTTTACTATTATTCATCAAATGCACGTCGCATCAAAGATTTTGTTTTTCTTGATTTATTACTTCTGATAATGCAATTAACTTTAAGAAAAAATAAATGGCTTGAAAAATTATTATTAAGTATTTAATGAAATGTAGAGAACTTTTAAGAGCTAGTTCTTTTGGGGGAATATATAGCCATTTAGTGAGAAAGAATATTCTGACTTTTTGAGCTCTGTCATATTGGCAATTTTTATTATGGAAGAAAATAAAGAACATAAAAACAGAAAATATCTAGTTAAGGCAAATAAATTTTTTATCAAAATTACAATAAATTATAATTATTACATCAACTTATTTCACAGATTTATTTGGAAATATCTTGCTAAAATTCTGAATGCTAAAAGTGAGAAATGAGTGGCTGTTTTTATTACACGTGACAAAACGCATGAAAGCAAGTTTGAATATTTGGTGAAAAGGGTCGTTGATCAGTCTCATGAATTAATTAGTGACTTGATTTATTTGCAAATGATGAAGTGATAAAGTATAATGTTATCAGTCATCTTTTTGCCCAGAAAGAAGAAGAGGTGAAAAGGGCCTTGAAACAGTGAAACAGACTAACAGGTAGATTTGAGATTCTTTCAGTTTAACATAAGAACCAAGTGAGTTCACATCTAACCAATATGAACTCATCATTTCCATAAAGTAGATCAAAAGGATTGCATGTTCTCCAACATTTCTCTACATGAACTGTCATAAAGAAGTAATGAAATGTTACTATTTGCACCTACATATATATTTGGGTTTAATTCTTTGAAATACAATACCATACATTCAGTTCAATTCAGTTCAGTTCAGTCACTCAGTCGTGTCCAACTCTTTGTGACCCCATGGACTGCAGCACGCCAGGCCTCCCTGTCCATCACCAACTCCCGGAGTTTACCCAAACTCATGGCTATTGAGTCGAAGATGCCATCCAACCATCTCATCCTCTATCATTCCCTTCTCCTCCCATCTTCAATCTTTCCCAGCATCATGGTCTTTTCAAATGAGTCAGCTCTTCTCATCAGGTGGCCAAAGTACTGGAGTTTCAGCTTCAACATCAGTCCTTCCAATGAACACTCAGGACTGATTTCCTTTAGGATGGACTGGTTGGATTTCCTTGGAGTACCACAAAGGAGATAAGAAAATAGCAGAATTTATACAAAATATTCTGGAAGAGCCACTTCATTCTTGATTCACATTCTTCTATTCCTCTCTGTTTTAGAATGGATCTTGAAGAACATTGTGCTTAGAAATGATTGCAGTAGTGAATAGAGTTTTCTGAATGATTATGGAATTATTTTTTAGTAAAAACAAAGCAAACAAACTGGTAAAACATATAACAGTCTTGAAATGTACTTCACTGCAGTTTATAACAATTGTTGCAGGGTGAGGGGACAGGACAGTTATTGTTTAACTCTACTATTAATAACGTGTAAGGGAAAGTGGAAGTCGCTTGGTCGTGTCTGACTCTGTGACTGCATGG
The DNA here is from genome assembly GCF_014754425.2 of Oryx dammah. Taxonomy (NCBI): domain Eukaryota; kingdom Metazoa; phylum Chordata; class Mammalia; order Artiodactyla; family Bovidae; genus Oryx; species Oryx dammah. Next base: position 94,426,658 of record NW_024070211.1, on the reverse strand, counting down.
ACTGTAGCCTGCCAGACTCCTCTGTCCATGGGATTGTTCAGGCAAGAACACTGGAATGGGTAGCTGCTCTCTTTTCCAGTGCTTCTTCCTAACCCAGGAATTGAACCCAGGTCTCACACTTTGCAGGCAGATTCTTTACTGTCTGAGCCACCAGGGAAGCCCAAATTAATAATTTGCCCAGTTAATAACTTCAGTTCAGTTCAGTCACTCAGTCGTGTCCAACTCTTTGCGACTCCATGAATCGCAGCACGCCAGGCCTCCCTGTCCATCACCAACTCCCAGAGTTCACTCAAACACATGTCCATAGAGTCGGTGATGCCATTCAGCCATCTATCCTTTGTCGTCCCCTTCTCCTCCAGCCCTCAGGGTCTTTCCCAGCCTCAGGGTCTTTTCCAATGAGTCAACTCTTCACACGAGGTGGCCAAAGTATCGAAGTTTCAGCTTTAGCATGAAACCTTCCAAAGAACATCCAGGACTGATCGCCTTTACAATGGACTGGTTGGATCTCCTTGCAGTCCAAGGGACTCTCAAGAGTCTTCTCCAACACCACGGTTCAAAAGCATCAATTCTTCGGTGCTCAGCTTTCTTCACAGTCCAACTCTTACATCCATACATGACCCCTGGAAAAACCATAGCCTTGACTAGATGGAGCTTTGTTGGCAAAGTAATGTCTCTGCTTTTGAATATGCTATCTAGGTTGATCATAACTTTCCTTCCAAGGAGTAAGCGTCTCTTAATTTAATGGCCACAATCACCATCTGCAGTGATTCTTCAGTTCAGTTCAGTTCAGTCGCTCAGTTGTGTCCGACTCTTTGCGACCCCATGAATTGCAGCACGCCACGCCTTCCTGTCCATCACCATCTCCCGGAGCTCACTCAGACTCACGTCCATCGAGTCCATGATGCCATCCAGCCATCTCATCCTCTGTTGTCCCCTTCTCCTGCCCCCAATCCCTCCCAGCATCAACGTCTTTTCCAATGAGTCAACTATTCTCATGGGGTGGCCAAAGTACTGGAGTTTCAGCTTTAGCATCATTCCTTCCAAAGAAATCCAGGGTTGATCTCCTTCAGAATGGACTGGTTGGATCTCCCTGCAGTCCAAGGGACTCTCAAGAGTCTTCTCCAACACCACAGTTCAAAGGCATCAATTCTTCGTCACTCAGTGATTCTGGAGCCCCCAAAAATAAAGTCTGCCACTGTTTCCACTGTTTCCCCATCTATTTCCCATGAAGTGATGGCACCAGATGCCATGATCTTTGTTTTCTGAATGCTGAGCTTTAAGCCAACTTTTCCACTCTCCTCTTTCACTTTCATCAAGAGGCTCTTTAGTTCCTCTTCACTTTCTGCCATAAGGGTGGTGTCATCTGCATATCTGAGGTTATTGATATTTCTTCTAGAAATCTTGATTCCAGTTTGTGCTTCTTCCAGCCCAGCGTTTCTCATGATGTACTCTGCATATAAGTTAAATAAGCAGGGTGACAATATACAGCCTTGACATACTCCTTTTCCTATTTGGAACCAGTCTGTTGTTCCATGTCAAGTTCTAACTGTTGCTTCCTGACCTGCATACAGGTTTCTCAAGAGGTAGGTCAGGTGGTCTGGTATTCCCATCACTTTCAGAATTTTCCACAGTTTATTGTGATCCACACAGTCAAAGGCTTTGGCATAGTCAATAAAGTAGAAATAGATGTTTTTCTGGAACTCTCTTGCTTTTTCCATGATCCAGCAGATGTTGGCAATTTGATCTCTGGTTCCTCTGCCTTTTCTAAAACCAGCATGAACATCTGGAATTTCACGGTTCATGTATTGCTGAAGCCTGGCTTGGAGAATTTTGAGCATTACTTTACTAACATGTGAGATGAGTGCAATTGTGCGGTAGTTTGAGCATTCTTTGGCATTGGCTTTCTTTGGGATTGGAATGAAAACTGACCTTTTCCAGTCCTGTGGCCACTGCCGAGTTTTCCAAATTTGCTGGCATATTGAGTGCAGCACTTTCACAGCATCATCTTTCAGGATTTGAAAGAGCTCAGCTGGAATTCCATCACCTCCACTAGCTTTGTTTGTAGCGATGCTTTCTAAGGCCCACTTGACTTCACATTCCAGGATGTCTGACTCTAGGTGAGTGATCACACCATCATGATTATCTTGGTTGTGAAGATCTTTTTTGTACAGTTCTTCTTTGTATTCTTGCCACCTCTTCTTGATAGTTAATAACTTAGAGAGTAATAAATAAGGCCTAGAGATCTAATGTACAGTATAGTGAATATAAACAATAATATTGTATTACAATCCTCAAACTTGCAAGGAGACTGGAACTAATGATTCCAAGCACTAAAGAGAAAAGATAGTTATGAAAGAAGATAGAGGTGCTAATTATTGCTAAAATGACAATCATATTACAATATATTAATGTATCAAATTAGCATGTTGTATACCTTAAATTTGCACAGTTATGTCAAAGTGAAGTGAAAGTTGCTCAGTTGTGTCCAGCTATTTGCGGCTCCATGGACTGTAGCCCACCAGGCTACACTCATTCGATGGATATGAGTTTGAGCAAGCTCCGGCAGTTGGTGATGAACAGGGAAACCTGGCATGCTGCAGTCCATGGGGTCACAAAGAGCTGGACATGACTGAACAACTGAACTGAACTGAAGGAAAGATTTAGGGAGATCCTTTAGGAGACAATTGCAATTGTCCAAGCAAAATTTGATCATAATTGAATTATTATTGAAAATACATAAAAATCATTTGTAATAAATTGAGGAAAGAAATTCAAATGAGGTTGAAAGAGATGGAGATCTCAAAGAATACACTGTGCCCAATTTGTGAAATAGTATGAATGATGGAGACAATTACTATAATTCAGAAAGATGGAAGAAGATAAAATGTCAAACTGGGCGATAGTCGTGAGTTTCCTCTGAATATATACTTAGAATAAAAAAAGGAAATTGTAAGAACAGATTGAGAAATAATTTCATTACATCTTTCATTTTTGCAGGTGAGCAAACCAAAGGCGAAAGGGGTTAGGAGTATAAAAATTTTTAAGCATTATACAAAAGATACATAAATGTCTAAATATATTTGCAAAAAATTTGCACTATGTTGCTAAATTGTCTACTCTTCAATGACTATGTAAATGTAATATGTCATTCTGAAATATTTGAAAATTTACATTCAAAGAAGCACCATGTGATTTTGTATAATTTTCCAGAAAAAAAATGTAATTGAGAAGCAAACAATCATCATATCCCATAATTGGATGATTAATTATTGAAAAATGAATGAAGGGGAAATAATTTGTCACATGAAATTCATTTTTCTCGTGGCTACATATTGCTAGCCCATCTGGCAATCCTGCTGGTAAGATGTCCAGCACATCAAGAATATTACAATGAAAGATATTTCTGAACATGTGCTAGATCTTTACATGAAGGTTAATTTCTTATGCTAACTGGACTGGGCCAAGGGATGCCCAGGTGGCTGGTTAAACATTATTCCTGTGTGTGTCTGTGTTTCCAAAAGAGACTAGCATTGGGAATGGTGGACTGTGTAAAGCAGATGGCCCTCTCCCATGTGGATGGGTATCAGCCAATTCATTTAGTTCCTGAATAGAACAAAAAGGCAGAGGAAAGTTAGATTCCCTCTCAGACTTGTAAGCTGCGATATCAGTCATCTCTGGCCCTTGATACTTCTGATCCTCAGATCTTCAGCTCAAGATTAGAATCTATTAATACACCATCTACTCTCCATCTCCCAAGCCTTCAAACTATTTGCAAATAGTAGATTATAAGACTTTTCAACTCCCATAATCATGTGGGTCAATACCTTATAATAAATCTCTTTATACATATATAAACCACCAGCCTGGGACATGGATTTTCTCCTCCCTATCACACTCCTAGTTCTCAGGACTTTAGTCCCAAGACTGGAATCCACACCATTAATATTGTATAATATTAATATATATTTCATCAGATTATGTATCCTATTAATATGTTAGTATATGTATGTATTATTTCTTGGTTATGTAATATATTAACTGCCTTGGTTTAGTATAGAGGAGTGGATTCAAAGGCTTAGGGAGATTGGAATGTCAGAGTGTATTTGTCTTAAGGCTTTCTCACTCACACTGGGCTGTGCTCAGTTGTGTTCAACTCTTTGTGGCCCCATGGCCCACCAGTCTCCTCTGTCCATGGGATTTTCCAGGCAAGAATACTGGAGTGAGTTGCCATTTCCTTCTCCAGGGGATCTTCCTGTCCCAGGAATGCAGCCCGCATCTCCTTTGACTTCTGCGTTGCAGGCAGATTCTTTATTGCTGAGCCACTGAGGAAGCCCGCAGGGAGAGTCCAAAAGACATATTTTTCAAGAGTACTGTAAGGAATAAATTCATGAGAGAGCCCTGGCATCTTTGAATAGCTCTGTACTTGTTCTCTGTAAGCCAGACTAAATATAGTGGGAACCGCAGATATTCAATTGGGAAACCTAAATGCAAAAGAAGTAATTGCTTCCTTGGGTCACAGAGGCCAAGTGTTGGCATTCAACTGCCAAAGGCAGAGTAGGCATGGTTTCTCTAAGGAGCAGCAGAGTCACAGCTGGAATCACAATAGTTTGACTCACACAGACGTATGGCATTGGCTTGATGATCGTGGTATTTCTATAAGTAAAATAGAAATGAAGACCACTAAATTCTTACTTAATCTATAGAAGCAGAAACATTCTATGTTGAGTGAACAAAAATCTAAACTGAATCTTAAAAACAGACATAGTTTCTCAATGAAATCTCAAATTTGAGCCAGTTTATAGACCCAGAACCCCTTGAAAAATGGGGAGGTCAAATCTCCTTGAAGAAGGACCAGGAACCCTATCAATACTTTATATTGTTTTTCTTTCTGCCAACCTTTCCGTATGTCCTATAGCCTTTTACTCAGGTAATTGTTCACTGGGAAAACATAGCTCATTATACCTTTGGGGAATTACTGGACACTAGTTTTGAACTGACGCTAACTGCTGCTGCTGCTAAGTTGCTTCAGTCGTGTTCGACTCTATGCGACCCCATAGATGGCAGCCCACCAGGCTCTGCCATACCTGGGATTCTCCAGGCAAGAACACTGGAGTGGGTTGCCATTTCCTTCTCCAATGCATGAAAGTGAAAAGTGAAAGTGAAGTCACTCAGTCAGGTCCAACTCTTTGCGACCCCATGGACTGCAGACTACCAGGCTCCTCCGCCCATGGGATTTTCCAGGCAAGAGTACTGGAGTGGGTTGCCATTGCCTTCTCCAGACAATAACTCTAGGAGACCTAAAAGGTCCTGAGGGACCTTCCTCTCCCTCAGGAAGGGTCTGACTAGCCCCTACTAGTCAGAGTAGGGGCTTATAGTGGTCATGTGATCGATGGAGTTTTAGCCAGGTCACTCTGACAGTGGGATCAGTGAATCCCTGAATAGAACCTGTGGTTATTTCCTCAGTTCTAGAACACATAATTGGCATTGGTATACTCAGCAGCAGGCAGAATCTCCACATTGGCCCCCAGATCAATCATTCAATCCTTTGAGGGCCTGAATAGAATAAAAAAGGCAGAGGAAAATTGAATTGGTTCTCTGCTTAACCACTGGGCTGGGTCACGGATTTTCTTGCCCCCCTGCACTCTTGGTTCTCAGGCCTTTAGTCCCAAGACTGGAATCCACACCATCAGCTCCTTGCTTTCAAGCTTTCAAATTACACAACTTGCTTTCCTGGGTCTTCAACTTGTAGACAGGAAACTGTGAGATTTCTCAGTGTCCATAATCATGTAAACCAATGCTTCATAATAAATCCCTCAGTTCTCCTTTTCTGGAGAATTTCCTTCTCTGTTTTGAAGTCATATTTTATATCAAACTCAAGTAATTCAAGTAGATACCTTCCCAGGTGGTGCTAGTGGTAAAGAACCCACCTGCCAGTGCAGGAGACCCAAGAGGCTGGGGTTCTACACCTGAGTCAGGAAGATCCCCTGGAGAATATTGCAACCCACTGCAATATTCTTGCCTGGAGAATCCCCTGAACAGAGGAGCCTGGTGGGCTACAGTCCATAGGATCGCAAAGAGTCAAACACGACTGAGCGACTGACACTTTAGATGGTGCATGGGTGATTCAGTAGTAGAATTCTCGCTTGCCACGTGGGAGGCCTGGGTTTGTTTCCAGGCCCATGTAGCCACAGAGTCCCCTTTTTGGCTTCCCTGATGGCTCAGATGGTAAAGTGTCTGCGTGCAATGCGGGAGACCTGGGTTTAATCCCTGGGTTGAGAAGATCCCCTGGAGAAGGAAATAGCAAACCACTCCAGTTCTTTTGCCTGGAATATTCCATGGACAGAGGAGCTTGGTAGACTACAGTTCATGGGGTCACAAAGAGTTGGACACCACTGAACGACTTCACTCACTCACTCACTCATGTAATTCAGTAAATACAGTTTCTAAATTAACTATACAAATATTAAAATTAAAATATTACACATTTAATTATTTGAAAATTAAAAATTATTTTATATCAAAAATGTTAAAGAGGGTAATAGCCTTACTCCTTAGAATCTGCAAAATGTTTGTGAAAATCCGAACTGCTTTACCACATTTCAAGTAGTGGCAGGCATCTATATACAAATGCTAGTGAATAAAAAATTGACACGAAGAGAAATAATTTAATATATTCAATTAATCAATCCCAAAACATGGAACAAGTATTAAGACAAATTAAATTAATTTCTGTATATCCGATAACGACTCATATGTATGCTGATACTGAAACTCCAGTACTTTTGCCACCTGATGCGAAGGGTTGATTCATAGGAAGAGACCCTGATGTGGAAAATTGAGGATAGGAGAAGGGGGTGACAGAGGATAAGATGGTTTGATAACATCATCAACTCAATGGACATGAGTTTGAGCAAACTCTGGGAGATAGTGAAGGACAGGGAAGCCTGGCATGCTGAGGTCCGTGGAGTTGCAAAGAATCAGACACAACTGAGCAGCTGAACAACAAAAACATATACAGAGTACACTGCATTGTACACTGTTAAATTCTTTATAATGGTCCTGAGAAGGAACATGTTAATGTGAATTTTAGAATGAATAAGTAAAAAGGGATAACTACATAGGAAGAAAATTCTAGGGAGGAGATAAATGATGGGTATTGAATTTCAAAGACTGCCCAGCATGTCCACTGCAATTAGGCACATGAGAACTGAGGTATGAAGAGAGGAAAATACACAACAGAAGGCTAGACTTTGCTTCCAATATTTATCTCTTGATACCCACCTGAGAGCCACATTTAGAAATCACAACTTTTCCATAATGTGCTAAGTTCACGACTCTCTTGGACATGACAAATTCATCTAACAGAGAAGCCAATGTTTCACAAAGGGGAATTCAGAGGAGAAAAAAGGAAATTATGAGTTAATATTTATTGAAAACCAAAGAAACTAAAGAGAGGAACACATCATAGCACACATGGAGGAAGACACTTGAGAACAATTGTACCAGATGCCAATTTGCAGTGTGCTCTAGGGTAAAAAGGGGGAGATGGAAATGTGTTTCCAAACCCCAAAGTAAAAATGAGTACAAAGAGTAACAACACTAATAATATGTGTAAATGAGGAACTCAATTACAGAATATTTTTACAACCTGAGTCCTGGTGCTTCTTAATTTTGAGATATAAATTTGGTTAAATTTCTTCTATTTTAAAAACGACTCCCTCTGCTATAATCTTCCTTAATATGTAGTAATAGAACAGCTCTAAGCTTCCTCACAGAAGGTTGCCACAGCAACATCTCTTCAATATACGTGAATGGCAGTGGGGGGTCGGGGATCGCGAGGGAGAAATACAGGTGAAACACGTGGACTATGGAATGTGATATTATTGATTTTTCAAAGGGCAAATAAGAAATTCAAGAGAAATGGAGAAAAGGGAAAGCATCAGAGCATGGAATGTGCAGATTATCGGTCATCTCTGGCCTCATAGAACTCAGAATATGCCTCCAAAAAATCTAAGAGAGATAGATATTGCTCCGGAAAGACTAGCAAGGAGACGGGACACAAAGCTCATCCTTAAGGCATGGGCACAGAAGCAAACAGAGCTCAAGTGAGACTGCCACTCCAAAAAGGACGCTCAGCACCTTTATTTCCAGCTGCCTTTGATACCAAGTGTTCACATGTCTTTGCCTGTATTTTTGTGCTTTGTACACTAAAGAAAAACTGACTTAAACATAGTTCAGTAATGAGTTTAGCTATCTCATTTTTGTCTTTAACATTTTGATCATAGTGACTGAAAAACATGCCCGGCAGTTTGAGTTAAATATCATCTCCCTGCCTCTTTTGGTGACCTCTCCATCCTTCCCTCCCTTCATGCCTCAGTTTTCAGGTGCCTAATGCCAGTGGAGAAGGAAATGGCAACCCACTCCAGTGCTCTTGCCTGGAGAATCCCAGGGACGGGGGAGCCTGGAGGGCTGCCATCTATGGGATCGCACAGAGTAGGACACGACTGAAGCGACTTAGCAGCAGCAGCAGCAGCAATGCCAGTGCACATGCTGGACAGCCTCCAAAATTTGATACCCATCATTTATCTCCTCCCCAGAGTTTCCTTCTGACGTAATTTCCCCTTTTTCTTTATTAACACTAAAATTCACATTAACGTGTTCCTTTTCCTCAGGGCCACGGTAAAGGATTTTAATCAATTTAATAAAGGGCTAACATTCACTAAAATACTATTGGCCTAGTTATGTTAAGCCCTTCACAGGCATTAACTCATCCGATACTCCCAACCGTACTATGAAGTAGATACTATTATTTTTGTTTTTAAGGTGAGGAATTTGAAAGTTAAAAGTCTTCCTTCCCTTGAATAAAGTCGCACAAGTAATATGTGAAAGAGCCAGAAGTTGCACCTGGTTCAGTCGGAGTGTGATCTCAAGGTTCATTCCCTGAATCATCTCATCTACTGCTCCTAGCAAACTAAATCTGGTAAAGACATCTATGACCTGCAAGGTTCTAGAGTGTCTTTCTATTCTCTGAAAACTGTTGTCTTTTTCAGGGGAATCTTTAATGCGTCAGTAAAAGAAACAGATTTAAGATTAAGAAATGTCTGGTGCAATCTCTTGGATTTTACCAAAGTGACTCTCCTTTCCATCTTCACTAGCAGTTTTGTTTGAGCTCTGCTCTGTTTCTTTCAGAGATAACCTCATACAGGTTATCTGTATGGGAGAGTAAATGGCAGAATCTGTCTTACCTCACAGAGTCCAAGACTCAGGTATGTAGGTGGCTGAGGCTTTTCTGGGTGACACACTGCTCCCTCTGCTGGACTGTGGGAGAAAGAGAGAAAAACGTCTTCAATCCTCATTTGACACTGTATCTATCTATCTATCTATATTTATTTTTTTGGAGGGGGCGGAATTTTTTTCATTGACATGGTACATAATTTTATTTACATTTATGTTGAAACTAGGAGAACCAAATAATTATCACAAAAAATTCAGGGGCATAATGGTCCAACAGAGCTGAGAAATAATAAGGGAATCCAATGAAGCTTGTCTCTAGCACAGCTGTACCAGGTGTGACTAGGTTTTATTTTTCATTTAAGAGACACAGCAAAGATGTATTTTCACACCAATAGGCAAACTCTTCAATTGTCAATGTGATCTGTTCTAAAGATAGAGCTGGCATCATTATTTTAAATTTCTGCTATTTGCAAACCATTCACAGTATATAGACTGCACACACTTTTATCCTTCTAGAAACATTTTACAGTCTAGAAAATATCAACATGGAAGAATATTCACTCACAAGGTGAAGTAATTTTAGCAAAGACAATCTAAGTTCATGACAATCTAGACACAATTCTGAATTCAATGTCATGCAAAAATATGTACCGAACAGTAGTTATTTCAAACCTTAAAAGACAAGCGAAGTTCATATAAATTAATAATATGGCAAAATTCATGGTTCATCAACCTTATTCATCCATTCATTCAACAGTCACTTATAAAATTCTGACTGTGTGGTAGACTCAGAGTCAGATGCAAGGAAATTTTTTTTTTCCCTCCAAAAAAAGCAAATTCTGAGACAAAGATTTAGTTTTAAATTATTTCTCTGGGAAGCAATCTCAGGAAGCACCTAGGTTCAGCAGAGATGAAGTGAGACAGACACAATAGCAGCAGATAAAGGGTATATAACTAAGTCAGTTACAACTCTACTCACTAGAATTTAATCTTGTTGATAAACTTTAGACTTACCTAATAGTTTTCTCATCTGGGGGGCAATAGAGCTGGACTGTTTATATACTAGCTTTCTTAAATCATCAGTTGAGGACTGAAACTTGGTCAAGGAAGTGAAGTGAAATCACTCAGTTATGTCCAACTCTTTGTGACCCTATGGATGATAGATTGCCAGGCTTCTCTGTCCATGGAATTCTCCAGGCCCGAATACTAGCTTACATATCCATTCTTTTCTCCAGGGCATCTTCCTGACTCAGGGATGAAACCAGGGTCTCTGCATTTCAGGCAGACTTCTGTACCCATCTGAGCCACCATGGAAACACTGACCCGGTTTCAGCCCTTCTTATCAGTTGAGGGCTCAAAACAGGTCTGGGAAAGGGGTGATTAATTCTCTAGGACCTCCACATGAGGTGACGTGAGCAGAGCAGCACTGCCACTGGAGAAAGCCCAGGCAAAGAGATGCAGGGGTGAGGCCCAGAGAACATAGGGAGGCCACCTACACGCTTGCCACAGAATAGCAGAGTGGCATGAAGTGGAGTGCAGAGCTCACAGTGAGACACGGAGGGCAGGCACACACGGGGTTGATCTAGGTAAACGTTTGGACTGATCTAAGAAAAAAGCAATACCTAGTATCATTTGTGATTAGAGGCAAGGAGATAAAGTTGAGAAATAGATAAATTTGTCTTTAGAAGTGGAAGCTGTTAATGAACTAAAAAATACAGGCCTCATTTGATGAAGTAGGACATAGACAATCCCTGAGAGTTGAAGAAGAGAGAGTTCAGTAAGAGATGGTCAGGAAATTAGAAAAGGAAACAGGCAAGGACATTATTTTTTAATCATGTGAAAGATTGAAAGAAAAGAATAGAAAAATAATTTATAAATATTTTCATCATCAAACATAAGCTTTGGTCTCTCAGACCACATATGTGGAAGTAGGGAGATGTTTAGTGAAGAAAAAATCATGAATGTACTTTGCTCTTTTCCTAACATCCTATCAGTTTTGTTGCATGCTTAACTCATCTCCAAAGAATCTGATTTTGCTCTCAACCAGTGAGAACACCAACGTTACTAACCCATATCAAATTATCCACTCTTAAAAACTCAACTTATGGGAATAATAATCATGAGAATTTGTTTAAGCAAAATGCTTTCCATCCTTTATCCACTTCTGTAAGTGCTATTTATTAGTTTATTATTTAAACAACTAGAAAAATGTACGCATGGATCACATTTTCTTAGTGCTTCTTAAAATGAATTTCACTGAATTATAAATAATTGTTTCTTAAGACTGTTAAAGATTTGAATAGTCATATAAAATTTGCTTCTATTTTTATTAAGAATTTATCAGTGATATTTCCCTTTTATCATCAAATATCTGTTTTGAAGGCCCATGTGAAAATTTTTACTTCTGCTCAAGCAATGATATGCATTTTCTCCTATGATTACAAAATGCTGTAACTTATTTTACAAATATTACCTTGGCTAAATGGAACTTGGAAACAAACATGAGGTCTGAATGTTTTTTTTTTGCTTTTACCATATGAGCCATTTGTTGTATTATTCAGTTATGACTTTCTCACTCTATATTTATTATCATTTTCACTAGGAGTTTTGTGTATGTGGCTGAAATTCTCACTACAGAAAAGTGAATATAAATAAATTCTAAAATGAAAATAATATGGGGAGCTATGTAACTTTTTAAAACCCCACAAAATACAATTACCCAAAGGGCATAAGACTATATATAGAATGAAGCTACTAATCTTGTGTATGTTAACTCCAGGACACCAAAATCACTGCTCTGTCTTTGCCACCACATGTCTTTTTATGCCCATGTGATTTACCATCTACTGGAAGTCTCCAACATAAATATATCTGGTTGAGAGCATCATAAAGTAACACATTTTCCACATCTATACACCTAGAAAGACCCAGATTTAGTGAGATTCAATTTTTACCTTTAAGATTATTTATGTATAACAGTTTCAGAAAAATCCTATGCGTTAGAACCCCAGTTCAAATAGGTTAAGTAAACTTGCCATTAACAGAAGGGGTCAAAATCCAAACATACAACAAACAAAATAGAAACAAACAGGTTTGAATTCAAAACATCCTTTCTACTGAAACACTTTATTATGACTTATACTGTCCAACTATACAGACAATAATATGTAAAGAAGAAAATAAATGCATTTTTTGTTAATATGTACTCAATGCCTGATGGCTATAAAAGTATGAAAAGCTTCCCTATGGCAATTCTAGCACAGACCATTAATTGCATCATATCACTGACAAGTTTTGTCATGTAATATGACATTTTATTCTTGTGTGTTTTTAAGGAATAGATTAGATATTTCTAAAGGGCTTTTTAAAAAGCCATGTTTTGGCAAATTATTAAAATTGTACATACCTATTTTTAATGTAAAAAGGTGATGTCTGCAATAGCAAGCCTGGGGCAACCTGAGGAGGATGGTAACTGAACTGATTATGCTGGCAGAACTCAAAGTGAAAAATGAATGACAGTAGAACCACACAATATTAGTATGAAATGGTCAAAGCAAGTTAGCCAAGTAAGAGAGAGAGTCAGCGCATTTCTCATCTGAAGCTTGAGTGTTAAAGGATGCTAGCTTTTCGTCTTCTCCAATTTGCGCATCTGATGTGAGTAAATCAGTGTATTGTCATTTATGCTGAGATAACAAGTACAGCCACTGACAGATTATCTCATCATAAGAAAATGCTAGTGGCTAAAAGCAAGGGATTTCTCCTTTCCATGCTCACTTGACTTCCTCCATCCTTCCACTGACAGTAATAGCAGTTTCACAGGTCGTGGGGAGTGCAAAAAAAGCGTCACTTAAAGAACTTGCTGTCATTGTTTGAGCCAGGCTGCCTGAGGAGAGTGCTACCTGCTAGTACAGTCAAAACTCTGTTAACAAGACGGATTTTTGTCAAGAGTGAGGCTGAAGTGAGAGCTACACCTCAGGTAATGAATTGCCCACCCAATTATAATTACCAATGGAGTTGTAAAAAAAAACAAAAGCAAAAATCAAGAGAAATGTCTGATATAGGCACTGTTCTCCAATTTGGTACTTGAGTTTTGGCACCCGAATGTCCTAATGTTTGTTTGTTTAATCTAACAAGTCAGAATCTCTAGAAATGGCATCCAGAAATTTGCATTTTTAACAAGGAGATCAATTATACGAATATTGAAGTTGACCACTATTTCCTATAGTTATGTATCAATATGCTTGCTCCAGCTTGATGGGGAAAAATGACTTTTCCCTTATTCTTTATCATCAAATAAATTTGTCATAATGATAAGGATTGTGTATAATGAATGCTCCATTTTCATTTTAGGCAGTCAAAAACTTGAAAAATTCTGAAGTCCAGATCTCAAACAATAAACTAATTCTCTTTTATTTTCATATTTAAAATACAAGAATGAAAGTAGTTCAAATCAAAGTGATAATTATTTAATGATTTTTTAAATTATCATGAACGTTTTAGAAAACATAATGACTCAGCCCCTACATTAGTCAAACTGGGGCTAACGTTTTAACAAATTAGCCTTGCCTCTCTTTATGTCAAAGAGGGTTTTGGCTATTTTTGTGACTGGTTTATCAGAATGCTGACAGGAAATTTCTGCCAACTGATTAACAGTTATGAATAAACCATATCCTTTAATTGTGGTTTCCTGGATGGCTAATCTTGTCACTTCTTATTTGTAAAGCTCATATAAAAGGAAAAAGGGCATATACTAAACAACCTAATTTTCTTATGAGATTCTGAGTAAATGTATATGTCCAAAACTAAGACAGCTATAGGTAGAATAGGTATAATTAAGATCTATAAATAACTAAGGGGGAAACATTAAACAAAGAAACAATTTTTTAAAGCTGATAAAGTCTTAGTTTCTTGCAACCATTTTAATAGTGAGATCATTTTATTATAAAATTGTTTTAACATCTACATCCCTTGAATGAGATGTGATTCAACAATGCTACACAAAGATTTCAGTATTGTTTTCTCACCTGAGAGCTATATATTATGGATTGGAGAAGGAAATGGCAGCCCACTCCAGTATTCTTGCCCAGAAAATCCCATGGACAGAAGAGCCTAGTAGGCTACAGTCCATGGGGTCGCAAAAAGTTGGACATGACTGAGCAACTTCACTTTCACTTTCACGTTTTAGAAGTACAATACAAAAGTAAATGAACAGATCCTAGTAAGATTTCTAGTCTATTACTACCTAGTGATTGATTTAAGTCTCACGAAATAGCTTTTTAACAGTGTATTAGTAGTAGAAGTCAGAAGACATTAGTATTGATAAAACAACATCAGCTTCAGAAATTATATGATATCTACAACACATTGCTTCTATCCTAAGCAATCACAGTGGAAAGTTACATGATGAATAAAATTTAGAAATTAGTTTTTCATGTAATTTTTTCTTTTTTTTCATATTTCTTAAGTTTTCATGTATATTTATTGTTTCCTGTATATTTATTAAGCATCTAATAATGTGGAATTTTACATAGACACTCAATGAATTGGAGAAAGAAACAATTTTTTGATATCTACATACATCATTTATGTGAATTAATGAGAGTATACATTTGGCAAAATGATTTTAGGTCTGTTTTAATTTTATATTTGCATAGTGCTTATGAAGGCAATGGCACTCCACTCCAGTACTCTTGCCTGGAAAATCCCATGGACAGAGGAGCCTGGTGGGCTACAGTCCATGGGGTCGCTAAGAGTCGGACACAACTGAGCAATTTCACTTTCACTTTCACTTTCACTATGAACACTAATTCATGTTTTCATCATGACCCTTCTATGAGGTATGCATAACTTTTGTTCTCTCTGTTTTTGATATAAGCAAAACTATGGCCTACAAAAGTTAAGGAGCTTGCCCAGAATCACACAGATAGTCAGTATGTAGCAAGATTCAGATTCAGTCTAGAGTCCATGTTCTTAATAGCTACTTAAACCATATGGTCGACTCTGACTCTTACCTGTATTAAAGAGGTAAGAATGCAATCATATTTGTAAAACACTTTCTTGTTATGCTTTTTAGTCTATATCTATTTTTTAATCTGGAAACATTATAGATCTTTTGGGACACCTTCCTACCTACTACATGATGTTAAGACACTTGCATAAACCATCAGAAAAAATTCTGCACATTTTTTAAAGCTTCTAGAAAATGAAAGTTTTTATTTAATAATTTATGTTTTGTTTTTTCTATAGAATATCCTCATTGGTAAGTACAGATAGTAATAGCTATATTTACAGTACTCATGATTTATAGAAATCACAGTAGAATTTATAGCACTGTAGAGCTAAATAAGATGCTGGGATGATTTTTCTGAATAACTTAATTTTGAAGACAAAGATCAAAGAAAATAAATGCTTTGTATCTGTTTATTTTCTAGGCAATGGACTTAAGTTAATTCCTGTCTGCTAAGTTGCCTCCTTACTTGTGGCACCTAAATTCCCTACTGAGGAATTAAGCCTTCCCGTTTTGGTCATCTTGGAGGCAGTGAGCAATTGACATTGTGGCTGTCAAAGGTGCCCATCTTCCCTTATGTTGGCCATCTACACCTGGGCCCCAGGTATAACACCATCCTGGTCTCCCTTCAAAGGCATTGAATCTACAGCCTCTGAGGCAAGTGGAAGGATATTTAGAGGTGATTTATCCAAGTGGGACATGGGGGCAGTGATTGTGCCTTTTGTCTTATACCTTTAGCTCTCCTAGATTTGAAATCATTTTTGTTTTTCTTGCTTTCTAGCCCTTTAGAACAGATGAAGTTTAGTTTCAGCCTATTCTTTTTAGTCCCGCAAGCCTGGATATTTAGAGGTGATTTATCCAAGTGGGACATGGGGGCAGTGACTGATTATGTCTTTTGTCTTATACCTTTAGCTCTCGTAGATTTGAAATAATTTTTGTTTTTCTTGCTTTTTAACCCTTTAGAACAGATAAAGTTTAGTTTCAGTCTATTCTTTTCAGTCCCTCAAGCCTTACCCTGATCCTTTCAATAAATCAAATTTCATTTCATTAGCTAGAGTTGTTACTTTCTGTTACTTACAGCTGTGAAAACTAACACATGTATCTTTTCTATTCCTTTGTTCCAGGTCTCCCAAATAGTTAACGGTCACAAAAAGACAAGAGAACCCGCTTACTTGAATTCTCATACTCTTTTCAATAAGAAATTCTACTTCTCCAAGTATTCATGGTATGTTCCCCAGCCTTCACATTCAAATCTACTATCTGAATTCTTGATATCCAAAATCCCAGAACCAAATAAAGTTAATAATATTCCTTTCTATCCAAATTGTTTATCTAAGTGATTATCATTTAAAATAAAAAGATACATTGACTTGGATAGGAAGGGATATATTACGGACAATGAACCTAATCAGACTGGGTAGCAAATGGACAGTTACCAAATACATTTTCTGTATAAATAACAAAATCTTATATTAAGACTCAGATTGAAATTGTAGAATTAAAGACTGAAAAAATGGAGTGGAAAGATAGGGCAATATCCTTTCAAATAGTTTTCATTTCTTTAAAATGTACCAATATTCTCTAGCAAACATTATGTTCAGCTGCCCTGTCCTAAACTCTCCTGGGAAATTTTCTGACTCATTATGGAAAACCACCTAAAATATCTATACCCTCTGATGAGACTCGACTGAACTATAATTACAAATTGTGCTTTAGAAGTCATTTTCAGAGAAAAGAAACATTAAAATCTTATTTCCTGCAGGTGAAAAAAAAAGTAATACAACCTAAGTGTTAGTCACTCAATTGTGTCCGCCCCTTTGTGACCCCCCCATAGACTGTAGCCTGCCAGGTTCCTCTGTCCATGGAATTCTCCAGGGTGGAGAATACTTGGAATGGATAGAATACTGGGAATGGATAGTATCCACCCAAGAATACTGGGGTGGATAGCCATTCCCTTCTCCAAGGGATCTTCCTGGTCCAGAGGATCAAACCCGAGTCTCCTGCACTGCAGGCAGATTCTTTATTGTATGAGCCACCAGGGAATTCATTGTCACCTAAAGGAGATATCTATCATATTAACTATCAGAGATTAGTTGACCTGAAAGAGATCGCAATGACCACCTAGCTCAAAATGCATATATTTATAAATGTGGAAACAGAGGGTCAGGATGATAAAGTGACTTGTATAAGATGATAGTGGTTTTTTGTGACCTTTTCAGACACCCATGCTAATGTTTGTCCTATCACACTCTACCTATGGTTGACAAATGAATAAACTTTGATTTTGCTCTTGGTCATTATAAGTACTTCTCAAATTATACTTATTATATTTCACACTATGTAATTCATGATCTTATTTTATTAAGTTCTCTATCATTAAATAATCATGTTTCCAGATGCTTAGAGCTTTGGAATGTCTTATTTCACTGGATAACAAGGCCAAGTTACAAAGAAATAGTGTGGGCGTATAGAATCAGGGAGCAAAGAAGCCTGATGCGAGAAACAATGCAGAAGCAAAATAGAATAGAAAAGTACTCCAAGCAAAAGCCAACTCATCACGCTTAAATCTAAGAGAGAATAATATGGGTTTCTATTTGACAGCAAAAGGAAATACTCAATGTGAAACATTAAAAAGTAAATGATTCATAGCACTTTGCTTGAATCTTTATACATAAAAGATGTTGTCTGTGTTCAGACAAAGTGCAGAAGGCCACAAAATACAGAGACGGGCAGGAAGTCACTCTGAAATAGGGAAGAATAGAACGCCTACATGAACTTTTTATACCTACAGAAACTATATTTTAATAATTTAAATCATTTTCTAAGATCTTATCAAGTTAGCACAAATTATTTTTGATATTCAGAGAAGAAAGATAGATAGGAAATCTGGAAAAACTGAAGGAAGAAAAAAAGTTTAAAAAAATGGAAACTAATTCTCTCTTCTATCATCAAAATCTTTCAAATAGTTTTCTGGTTGTTCTAAATACTCAGGGCATTGAAGACATACTTTCTGATGAATTTCGGAAAATATATAGATTGTAAAGCCATACATTTATTACACCAATATGAGATTTCGTCAGAATTTCCTTATTCTTCTTCATGTATACAAAGCTGATAATCTCTCTGTATATAGAGATGAATTTGATATAATCATTACAATATTTACTTTCTGACTAGTATCATTATAACTGCTCATCAATTATAGAAATTAAATAGATTATTCTTAGGTAGATGGACATTAAACATTAATAGTTTGTAAAATAGTTATTCCTTGGCTTCCCAGGGATTTTTGATACCATTATCTATCAGAATTTCCACTGTTTGGTTCTGTTGAAAATTGAAACTACAACTTTCTGGAGCACCATTCAGCATGGTTCTGGGCTATTAAACTGGATATTTCGCTTCCAGTGCCAAGAACTTCTTAGTGGTAAATCAGGCAACACCTCACAATGACAGCATCCTCAAATACATTGTTTCACCTGGTCCTTAAAGAGAAGGAGGTAGGAAGATTTAATTTTGAGAAGCGATATAACCAGTGCATGGTCAAATGTCAAATGCCAAGTGGGCAACAGACTAGAGGATTCTTTCCGGATGAGTGTACTTTTTGGAGTAATCTTTAGAACTTCCACATCTTTGTCAAAATACACTTATATTGCTTGAGAGATGCCTTTAAAAAAAATCTACTAGTTCCAGTGACTATAAAGTTTAGTTTCTTAGATTAACCAGACATGGTTCAGAAGATATAAGACAGTTACACTTTGATGAAAGAGAAGTTTGAAAATTAAATCTACTAATTGGATAAAATAGATAAGGGAAAAAAATATCTGAGCAGTCAGAGAGCAGCAAGAATTCAACAAATTCTAATAGAAAAATGATTGGCACTGAAAAGGGGGTTGAGCAAGGACTAGTGTTAAAAGTTTCCAATATTCCATTCAAATTCCTGAGACTATGTCCCTGTGGTAGCAACCTTGATATCTGGTCCTCTCCACTTTCTCCAAATGAGTAATCAATAGATACTGGAAGCTCCAAAGTTCAGGCAGGTATTGAAGGAGTGTTATCTACCAGATATTATTCTATGTAATTAAAAATTTTCAAAATATTCCAGAAAAAACATTGTTCAATAATATTTCAGTGGTGAATATTGTTGATTTCCCATCTGCCTATACTCCTCCATTCTTGCAGACAGAACCCTGATTTTCTTCAAGTATTAGATGACTGTGCGTTTGAGAGGAAGATGAGTCTAAACAATCATCATGGTCCCACTGCTTCTGCTGCTGTGCAGTCACTAAGTCATGTCAGACTCTTTGCAACCCGATGGAAGATAGCCAGCTAGGCTGCTCTGTCCATGGGATTTCCCTGGCACAAATATTTGAGTGGGTTGCCATCTCCTTCTCTAGAGGATCTTCTTAACCCAGGGATCGAAACTGGGTCTCCTTCTTGGCAGGCGTCTCTTGCTTGGCAGGTGGATTCTTTACCACTGAGCTACGTGGGAAGCCCAGTGACCTCATTAGTTTTGCCATTATACTTGATTGGCTTAGGCAGAGCAAGTGTTTCAATTCCGGCCAATGAGATGTGATAAGAAATCTGGTTGATATCACCTACTAAAGATTCTTAGCTCTTATAAAGGGACATAATACAAGGACCATCAGTTTTTCTGGATGTCTGGAACTGACAGTCTTCTTGGGGACATGAGTGTAGCCAATCTAAAAAGACAACTCAGTATGATGAGAATGGCAGTGGGAAAAGACTGAAAGAAGCTGTATTATCAATATTCATCCTCTGAATCAACCTAGTAGTTGCTCTATATTTGGATTTATGAGATAAAAAATCTCTCCTTTTAAAAAAGAGTTGTATTGGGTTTTTGTTTCTTTGTAGCTGAGTACAACTTAATTTTATGTAGTAGCCAATTCACAGTACTGATATAGAACTTCAACTCCACACTTTCTTTAGACTGGAATAATTGAGGTGGATGGAAGATAACTAAATTCATGAGTTTATATGAATCAGCAGTAAGTAAAATCTACAGTGGCTTTAAGCAGAACCCACAACAATAGGTGAATTTATTGCCTGTTAAGAACAATGACTCTGTCAAAATGAGTTCATCTATGAAGGAGGCAAAAAACATTAAATAGACTGACAAAACTAACATGAAGGAGACATATTTCCAACTCAAAAAGCAAGGCATCCAAACCCTGGTTAAAGAGAGTCCACATTCATGATGCAAATGGAAAACCCCATGGGAGGAAAAAAACTTTAAGTCAGGATGATTATCAGAGAATTTGGAGGAATTTCTGGTTAACCAAGTGACTGTCTTAGTGATAGTCTAGTCACTTTGCTGGAGTAAAGTTTATTTCTTGGGGCTCCAAAATCACTGCAGGTGGTGATTGCAGCCATGAAATTAAAAGACCCTTACTCCTTGGAAGGAAAGTTATGACCAACCTAGATAGTATATTCAAAAGCAGAGACATTACTTTGCCAACAAAGGTCCGTCTAGTCAAGGCCATGGTTTTTCCAGTGGTCACGTATGGATGTGAGAGTTGGACTGTGAAGAAGGCTGAGCACTGAAGAATTGATGATTTTGAACTGTGGTGTTGGAGAAGACTCTTGAGAGTCCCTTGGACTGCAAGGAGATCCAACCAGTACATTCTGAAGATCAGTCCTGGGATTTCTTTGGAAGGAATGATGCTAAAGCTGAAACTCTAGTACTTTGGCCACCTCATGGGAAGAGTTGACTCATTGGAAAAGACTCTGATGCTGGGGGGGATTGGGGACAGGAGGAAAAGGGGATGACAGAGGATGAGATGGCTGGATGGCATCACCGACTCGATGGACATGAGTTTGAGTGAACTCTGGGAATTGGTGATGGACAGGGGGTCCTGGCGTGCTGCGATTCATGGGGTCACAAAGAGTCGGACATGACTGAGTGACTGAACTGAATTGAAATGACTGTCTTAGTGACTGTCCAGTCACTTTGCTGGAGTAAAGTCACATTGTGACTTCATGAGGAGATACCCCAGTCACTTCGTGAGAAGATATCCCATGTCCAATGTCAGAGAAGCCCCAGAAAGATAGTAGGCACTGGAGCAGCACCTGTGCAGTGCTGGAGTGGCTGTAAGGAGATAGCCCATGTCCAAGGGCAAAGGAGAAGCCCCAGCAAGATGGTAGGAGAGGCCAATCCGCATACAGAATCAAACCCCATTCCCTCCAGAGATGCTCAGAGGGTTCAAACAAACCTTGGGTGCACCAGGACCCAGGGACCCCGCAGAGACTGAGACAGAACTGTTTGAGCATGTCCTATGGAGGTATGGGTCAGAAGTGGACTGCCACAAGGCCAGGGGCTCTGGGTGCAGCAGATTTGGGTATGGCATAAACCTTTTTGGAGGACATCACCATTAATCCCACCACAGAGCTGCCAGAACTTACACAGGACTGGAAAATAGACATTTGAAGGGCACAAACAGAATGTTGTGTGCACCAGGAACCAAGAGAAAGGAGCAGTCACCCCACAAGAGACTGACCCAGACTTGCCTGGGAGTGTCCGGGAGCCTCCAGTGGGGGCGTGGGTCGGGGGTGGCCTGCTGCAGGGCTGGGGCGCTGAGTGTAGCAGTGCATGCATGGGGCCTTTAGAAGCAGGTCAGCACGACCTTCGTCACCTGCACCACAGTTTGGCCCCAGGGAAATAGGAAGGGAACACAGCTCCCCCCTTCAACAGAAAAGTGGATTAAAGATTTACTGAGCATGGCCCTGCCCATCAGAACAAGACCTAGTTTCCCCCTCAGTCAGTCTCTCCCATTAGGAAGCTTCCATAAGCCTCTTATTCTTCTCCATCAGAGGGGAGACAGACTGAAAACCACAATCACAGAAAACTAACCAATCTGATCACATGGACCACAGCCTTGTCTAACTCAATGAAACTATGAGCCATGCCCTGTAGGGCCACCCAAGATGGATGGGTCACAGTGGAGAGTTCTGACAAAATGTGGTCCACTGGTGAAGGGAATGGCAAACCACTTCAGTATTCTGGACTTGAGAACGCATGAAAATATGAAATGGAAAAAAGATAGGACACTGAAACATGAACTCCCCAGGCCAGTAGGTGCCCAATATGTTATGGAGATCAGTGGAGAAATAACTCCAGAAAGAATGAAGAGATGGAGCCAAAGCTAAAAAAAAATACACAAAACACCCAGTTCTGAATGTGACTGGTAATAGAAGCAAAGTCCAATGCTGTAAAGACCAATATTGCATAGGAACCTGAAATGTTAGGTCCATGAATCAAGGCATATTGAAAGTGATCAAACAGGAGACAGCAAGAGTGAATGTCAACATTTTAGGAATCAGGGAACTAAAATGGACTGGAATGAGTGAATTTAATGCAGATGACCATTATATCCACTACTGTGGGCAAGAATCCATTAGAAGAAATGGAGTAGCCATCATAGTCAACAAAAGAGTCTGAAATGCAGTATTGGATGCAATCTAAAAAATGATAGAATGATCTCTGTTCATTTCCAAGGCAAACCATTCAATATCACAGTAATTCAAGTCTATGTCCCAAGAAGTAATGCTGAAGAAGCTGAAGTTGAACAGGTCTATGAAGAGCTACAAGACTTCTTAGAACTAACACCCAAAAAAGATGTCCTTTTCATTATAGGGGACTGGAATGCAAAAGTAGGAAGTCAAGAAAAACCTGGAGTAACAGGCAAATTTGGCCTTGGTGTACAGAATGAAGCAGGGCAAAGGCTAAGAGTTCTGCCAAGAGAACACACTGATCATAGCACACACCTGTTTCCAACAACACAAGAGAAGACTCTACACATGGACATCACCAGGTGGTCAATACTGAAATCAAACTGATTATATTCTTTGCAGCTAGAGATGGAGAAACTCCGTACAGTCAGCAAAAACAAGACCGGGAGCGGACTGTGGCTCAGATCATGACTCCTTATTGCCAAATTCAGATTTAAATTGAAGAAAATGGGGAAAACCACTAGACAATTCAGGTATGACCTAAATCAAATCCCTTATGATTATATATTAGAAGTGACAAATAGATTCAAGGAATTAGATCTGAGAGACAGAGTGCCCGATGAACTATGGATGGAGGTTCATGACATTGTACAGGAGACAGGGATCAAGACCAAGAAAAAGAAATGCAAAAAGGCAAAATGGCTGTCTGAGGAGGCCTTACAAACAGCAGTGAAAAGAAGAGAAATGAAAAGCAAAGGAGAAAAGGAAAGATATACCCATTTGAAAGCAGAGTTCCAAAGAATAGCAAGGAGAGGTAAGAAAGCATTCTTCAGTGCTCAATGCAAAGAACTAGAGGAAAACAATATAATGAGAAAGATCTCTTATAAAGATCTCTTCAAGAAAATCAGAGATACCAAGGGACCATTTCATGCAAAGATGGGCACAATAAAGGACAGAAATGGTATGAACCTAACAGAAGCAGAAGATATTAAGAAGAAGTAGCGAGAATACACAGAAAAACTATACAAAAAATGTCTTCATGACCCAGATAATCACAATGGTGTCTTTACTCACCTAGAGCCAGACATCCTGGAATGTGAAGTCAAGTGGACCTTAGGAAGCATCACTATGAAAAAGCTAGTGGAAGTGATGTAATTCCAGTTGAGCTATTTCAAATCCTAAAAGATGATGCTGTGAAAGTGTTGCACTCAATATGCCAGCAAATTTGGAAAACTGAGCAGTGGCCACAGGACTGGAAAAGGTCAGTTTTCATTCCAATCCCAAAGAAAGGCAATGCCAAAGAATGCTCAAACTACCACACAATTGCACTCGTCTCACACACTAGTAAAGTAATGCTCAAAATGCTCCAAGCCAGGCTTCAACAGTACGTGAACTGTGAACTTCCAGATGTTCAAGCTGGAATTAGAAAAGGCAGAGGAACCAGAGATCAAATTGCCAACATCTTGCTGGATCACTGAAAAAGCTAAAGAGTTCTAGAAAAAAAAAAAACAAAAACATCTACTTCTGCTTTATTGATGATGCCAAAGCCTTTGTGTGGATAACAACAAATTGTGGAAAATTCTTAAAGAGATGGGAATACCAGACCACCTGACCTGCCTCTTGAGAAATCTGTATGCAGGTCAGGAAGCAACCGTTAGAACTGGACATGGAACAACAGACTGGTTCCAAATAGGAAAAGGATTATGTGAAGGCTGTATATTGTCACCTGCTTATTTAACTTATATGCAGAGTACATGATGAGAAACGCTGGGCTGGAGGAAGCACAAGCTGGAATCCAGATTGCTGGGAGAAATATCAATAACCTCAGATATGCAGATGACACCACCTTTATGGCAGAAAGTGAAGAACTAAAAAGCTTCTTAGTGAAAGTGAAAGAGAGGAGAGTGAAAAAGTTGTCTTAAACCTCAACCTTCAGAAAACTAAGATCATGGCATCTGGTCCCATCAATAACTTCATGGGAAATAGATAGGGAAACAGTGGAAACAGTGACATACTATATTTTTGGAGGCTCCAGAGTTACTGCAGATGGTGACTGCAGCCATGAAATTAAAAGACACTTACTCCTTAAAAGAAAAGTTATGACCAACCTGCTGCTGCTGATAATAGTGGCTTCAGTCATGTCCGACTCTGTGCGATCCCATGGACTGCAGGCTACCAGGCTCCTCCATCCATGGGATTTTCCAGGCAAGAGTACTGGAGTGGGGTGCCATTGCCTTCTCCGATGACCAACCTAGACAGCATATTATAAAGCAGAGACATTACTTTGCCAACAAAGGTCCATTTAGCCAAGGCTATGGTTTTTCCGGTAGTCATGTATGAATGTGAGAGTTGGCCTATAAAGAAAGCTGAGCACCGAAGAATTTATGCTTTTGAACTGTGGTATTGGAGAAAACTCTTGAGAGTCCCTTGGACTGCAAGGAGATCCAATCACTCCATCCTAAAGGAAATCAGTCCTGAATATTCATTGAAAGGATTGATGCTAAAGCAGAAACTTCAATTCTTTGGCCACCTGATATGAAGACATGACTCATTTGAAAAGACCCTGATGCTGGGAAAAATTGAAGTCATCAGGAGAATGAGATGACAGAGGATGAGATTGTTGGATGGCATCACTGACTCAGTGGACATGAGTTTGGGTAAACTCCAGGAGTTGTTGATGGACAGGGAAGCCTGGCATGCTACGGTTCATGAGGTCACAAAGAGTTGGGCACAACTGGGCAACTGAACTGAACTGAAGTGACTGTCCTCCTTGGAAGAGCTTTCATGGGTGCATCCTAAACTGCTGCTGCTGCTGCTAAGTCGCTTCAGTCGTGTCCGACTCTGTGCGACCCCATAGACAGCAGCCTGCCAGGCTCCCCTGTCCCTGGGTTTCTCCAGGCAAGAATACTGTAGTGGGTTGCCATTTCCTTCTCCAATGCATGAAAGTGAAAAGTGAAAATGAAGTCACTCAGTCGTGTCCCCCATAGCGACCCCATGGACTGCAGCCCACCAGGCTCCTCCATCCATGGGATTTTCCAGGCAAGAGTACTGGAGTGGGGTGCCATTGCATCCTAAACTAGGTTACTTGATTTCTAGATCCCAGTCTAGCAAGCAATGTAAGATTGAAGCTTTATACCTCCTTTATGTTTAGTTGCTAAGTCATGTCTGACTCTTTTGTGACCCCATGGACTGTAGCTCACCAGACTTCTCTGTCCATGGGATTTCCCAGACAAGAATACTGGAGTGGGCTGTCACCTCCTTTTTCATGTACCACCTTATCCTTCTCAAAGATAGACCTGAATGAATCATTAACCGTGCTGTTTATACACCGACATGAATCTTGAATTTATCCCTCTTCCCTGTTCTCACTCCCGCAGTGCAGACCATTAACATATTGACCTAGATTATTTTAAAGATTTCTAACAGGTCTTGCTGGTGCAAATTTACACACTCTTTCTTAGCATGATCTTTTACAGAAGTTGTAAAGTTAACCTCAGGTTCAAAAATGTTCACTGACTCTCCAATAGGGTTAAAAATTAGTGTTCAAATTCTACTTCAAATACTTGAAGTATCAAGATTTTCAATTTCATTTCCTATTAGCCAAGGACATAGCAATATTCACATTTTCTAGTGAAATAATGTGTTTTTCCTTTTGTTCTTAAAATCAAGTATATTTATATTTGTACTCTTATAATTTAAGGATTATTTTCTATTCAAATTTTCTGTCTAGAACTTCAAGTCTTCCTCAGGTCTTGCTCAAATGCCACATCCTCCCTAACATCCCCAAGTCAGATACCTTCTTTTCCTTCTTGTTCTTGTTGTAATGTGTCTACACACTGTGGTACAACTCTTTTCAGAGTATCTCTTGCAATGTTTTTGGTTATGATTGTGACTGTCAACTCTTCGAGGTCACGAATCACACATCTTTAAATTTGTACCTGTCATCTGGGATTGGTCTTGGAAGAAGAGACGAGTTTACTAGACACATGGACCAACGGTCTCTGTGTCATAGAATGGAAGCTCCTCCCTATTCAGACCAGAAAGGCTAGAGAACAATGAAAGGGCACCTCAGTTAAGTGCAGGTATATTCGGTTCAGTTCAGTTCAGTCGCTCAGTCATGTCTTTCTCTGCGACCATGGACTGCAGCACGCCAGGCCTCCCTGTCCATCACCAACTCCTGGAGCTTGCTCAAACTCATGTCCATCAAGTCTGTGATGCCATCTAACCATCTCGTCCTCTGTTGTCCCCTTCTCCTCCTGCCTTCAGTCTTTCCCAGCATCATTTCCCAGTGGGTATAAAGAACCAACTTATAGGCTTCGGACTGAAACTTTTCTAGCCTTTTATACGAAAGATGCTGCAAAGAATCATGAGACACACAGTGCAACACACTGTGTTTTAAACAGAAGCAAGTAGGATGGATACTCTTGTGTGAGAGCTTGTCCCTCTTCATATGGCTTAATTAGAGCCCATTCTTCATTCATGATCTTTTAAAAGAATCAGCTCTTCTATTTCCCATAATAAAAGTCCTCACTATAATATTATTAGAAAAACAAAACAAACAAAAACCCTTCATCCTTCATTAGCTTAAGTGATTCTTTTTAATATGGCTGCTGCTGTAGCAACTTCATTACCTCCACCTCTTATATCACACTTTATTCATCAGGCTTCAAAATTCAGTCTTTTTGCAGTTCCTCATTAAACTCATGCAAGCCTCAGGGGTTTAGTTCTTATAGTTTCCTCTGTCTAGATTCCTCTTACACCAGCCATTTGTATAGCTGTCTCATTTTCTCACTCATGCCTCTGCTTAAATGTGTCCTTGATGTGGTTTTACCAAGTCATCATGGCTAATATTGCACACAGGATTTTATTATACTAAAATCATTTAAATTATTAATTTGTTTTTATGCTTGCTGTGGATTTTCCTAGTTGAAAGTAAACTTTTTGAGGGCAGTGCTGACTTTGTCTTTTTGTTTACTGCTATATCCGTAGCACAGAGCATAGACCACAGTTGGAGTTCAATACATATTTGTCAAAAAATGACAGAATGAATTAATAGATGATATCTTCAGAAAGATTTTTGGAAAATGCCTAGAAGAAATGGACTTCAACACTCTAGCACAAGAGCAGGTTAGAATATGTACTTGACAGTTGTGATGTGTTGGCCTTTCCAAGCAACCTCCTGAATTAGGAAAAGGCTAATTGAGGGCAGCTTAGATACAAAAGGATATATATGGTGAATAGGTTTTTCCTTTTGGTTTTAGATAGAAACAAGTACACTCTTTACAAATATTATTTATTTATTCTGGCATCTTATTACAAACTATCTGAGGGAAAGATCATTAAAGTTCTCTTATAAACCCAGTTTTTGTTTCTTATCTGCAACAATTATCTTTAAGATAAATTATAGCTTGCTTTGTCTTAAAAGACTTTCTTTAGTCGTTAACATGGAAATAATGTAAGCAGAACAAAAACAAGAAATAAAAATGCTAGAATTTCACAGAGAATGGCAATCACATTTAACATGAAATAATAATCCTTTATTCTTAGAAATAAAGCTGATATTTTATAATCATGAGTTTTACTTATTGCTAAGCTGCTGGGGTGGTGGGGTCCATATTTTTTGGTTCTTCCAGCTGTTCTCACAAATCTTCAACTAATGAGTTTCCAAACAAACCTGATTTGAGCAGTAACCAGCTTTTTAAATTATGTTTTTATGGGAAGGAAGATTTCTGGCAGGAAGTTATGCAAGTGAAGAGACAAAGGTTTGGCTCTCCAAGCCCTCCAGTTCTTAAAGCAGCTACATGGAGCTTATTAAGACATGCTGAATTATAACAGGCAAAGCAGATCCTGGCTTCACTGAAAAACATAATAGGCCCACATCAAAGCTCAAAGGTTAAAAAAGTAAAATAAAACCATAGTTTTCATATTATTATATTCAACACTACTCCCCTTTCCCTATTTAAATATTGTTGACTCAGATGACACAGGAACATAACTGGGTTTCTGAATTACTTAAATAGTCACAGCTATCATTACTATGTTTTGTTTAAAGCCAGATTTACCTACATATTTTTTCACATAAAGCAACTAGACTTTATTTTTATTTTATTTTTTCAGTTATGAAAATTTTCAAACATAAAGGTTGAGACTAGTGTAATGAAGCTTCAACATCAATATACTCTTAAAAAATCTATGTATTTAAAACCTGATTTTTTTTCCATTAAAAAAAGGAAGAAAACCATCATTTTAGGTGATTCAAGGAACAGCACAACTTAGAGCTGTACCTTATGGCAGCAGTTAAGAGATGACTTGAAGTCACGGTGCCAAGACTGAGCAAATATGTAAATTCAAAGGAAAAAAGGTGAAATGCTGAAGAATTAAATATTTAATTGCCTGGCCACTGAAACCAAGTAATTTATTAATATATTTTTTAAGAATCACTTGGATCTACTAGGTGCCTATTTCAACATCATGTTGCTTAAGGACAAAGAATAAAGATTGGTGGTCATACAAGAATTTATGGTTGAGGGCTGGAGGTATTAAAATGATCACAAAGAGAAGACATTGGTGATTCCATCAATTACCCTTGTCTATCACAACTCAGGTATATAGCACAAGATACAATTCCCTTGGAAAAGCTAGAGAAATAAATCACTTGTAAATTAAACAAGCAAACTTTAGAGGTTTCTAATATCCCTGAGGTAGATAAGGATAAGGGGCAAAATAAAGAAAAAGTACTGAGTTACCAAACTTTTATTTCCTTCACTCTGAAAAATAAAGATAGAATTTGATTGAATTTATTTCATTACAACCAGAATGTACTGAAAGGAATAAAAAACTATTGATGAAAATAACTATAGAAGCTTTTCAATGAAGTAAAAATCAAATATCAAGTAGACACGACATAGATTTATGGCTTAGAAAATAAAGTAGGAAATCCATAGAAAGTCTCTGCCCTTCTTAAATTTATATTGTCTAACGCGTTTTAACTTTCCTAGAGCTGTCAGTGGGACAATTTTTCAGAACAGAGTGCTCCTTTTCTTAACAATTTATACTAACTTACTAACAGGTAAGGTGACAGTGAAGTCTTTAATGAGAGCTACTTATTTATGTTTGCTAGACTCAGGAGAATTGGGGCAGCAGGGCTGTCTACTTATGCATCTGAATGTGGAGTGAGTTGATTAGATTGGGGAAATCTGGCATGAATTTGGGAAAACTGAAGTAGTAGAAGTAGAAATTAAGAAATGCTGAAATGCTTTAAAAATGTTATTACGGTGGGAGTTCCCCGGTGGCCCAGAGGTTAGGATTCCTGGCTTTCACTGTCATGGCCTGAGAACTGAGATCCTACAAACCATGCAGCATGACCAAAAACTTAATAAATAGCTAAATAAATAAAAATACTATTGTGGTAAAGATGAAATGAATGATGAAGAGATTTTTGAAGAGGCACACATACCTGGTCTTCTGAAAATCATGCCGTTCAATTCCAAAACATCGTAGGGTGCCCATGGCATCAGGAAAAGAAAAAGAAGAGTTCAAAGTATGTCACTACTTAGTTTCTGTCGACATTTCTGGAGGCCTGGACAAGGATAATGATATCTGGTGCTGAAAGTGTTCTCAGTAGACACTGTATTAGAAGCAATCTCTTCTAAATGAAACATAAACTTTTCAGACTTGACAGAATGAATCATATCCTGTTAAATCTCTATTTATAGTGATATCAATGTGTATTTACAAACAGATTCAATGGAAAGCAATTCATAGATCTTGGCAAATTAAAAAAAATTATCCCGTATTATGTGAGTCCCACCAATTTAAGTAATAACAACCTGATACAATTTGTTGCCAGTTATCTGTTTTACTTTTTATATCTGGCCCCAAGGATTGTTCTTAGTACTTGTCTATTCATGAACAGAAGAGAAAAGAATGAATGTGTAAGTGAATAACCAAATAAATATGAAACCCTTCATTTTTGCCATAGAAACAGTATTATTTTAGTTTCCAGTATTTTCTAAAAATTGTCTAACAAACCCTAGTAGTTTGTTTGGCCTGCTCTCAATATACTTTCATATTTTCATTAAGTCAATATTCAGTTTTTTAGTTGCTGCTATTGTTATTGTTATTTTTGGAACAAATATTCTATGTCTGCAGTTAGCAAGCCCAAGATTTATTCTTTTCTCATAGACTCTTTTTGTTTTTAATTAATTTATTTTTTATTGAAGGATAATTGCTGTACAGAATTTTGCTGTTTTCCATCAAACCTCAACATGAATCAGCCATAGGTATATATATATATATATATATATCCCCTCCCTTTCATAGTCTCTCTTTTTAAGTGACGGTTAAGAAGTCAGTCTCCTCCTTTGGTATGTAGTATCAGATGTACCATAGCCTACTGAATTTTAAAATTGCAAGTTGCTCAAGCTCACAAAGGAAATTGTGTGATTGAAATTCATTTCAGTTTAAGCTAGTTTATTTAAATATCAGATTGCCAGGCAATCAGGAAATAATGGAGGCATCTATGGATAATTATCATTTACTTCTTTAGGGAAGATTCCAAATCACCATTTTGCACATACTAACAAATGTCATCATATTGATGTCTACACGATGAAATAAATATATAGCTTGCGGTTCAACTTTTATCATTTGCAAGTTTTACTTGATTATATGTACTATAGCCTGGTAAAGGATTTCCACTCTGCTAAATTCTTCATGTATCCAGGTATCGTGTCTTTTCATTAATAACTATATAACTTGTTTATTTTCTGAGGCTTAATTTACAGTCTCTGCAAGCATATGTGGGGTTGAAGGAGACATTTAGTCCACTGAAGAAATGGAAATGCACTTTCATTAGACTGACACCAGGTTTGCTAGAAATGCCCTGGTTATGAAAAGGCAGGATGTAAGTCTGAAGGCAAGTTGTAACCCTGAGATTGAAAGAAATAAATAGTGAGACAGAACATGAGTGAACACATTGCCTAGGTTGATTTGTTTGAAAATCTGCACCTAGTCTGACAACTGGAATATAAACAGATAAAGTGCAGAAAAAAATTATTGATTATAGTATACACAGATTATTTTCTATTCTTATCAATTATTTTGATACTAACAAAAGGTTTGCCTTCTGCTAGTCAGTCTTTTCTCTCAATTAAAATCTCTATGAATTTTACTCTATATAATGGAAGTATCTCTTTCCCTTCCTCTCACCTCTTTTAATGCAAATGTCACTCAGAAGGTAGACCCACTTGACTGCTGATGGGTTTCTGCCTCATTACATAGAATGCAATGGCTACTCTTCAGATATTTTATTTGCTTTGGAATTTTCCCATTTAAAATATGAAGTGCTAAGCTTAGCAATGGCAAAAACAAATAATATAAGAGAAAGCGTTCACTCTCCCTGACACAGATGGTAATCAATCCTGAGATTTGCCTCTCAAACTTGCAAGTGTCATTGCTGCCCCAAGCTATGCCCATGGTTCACATGCAACCAATATGTGGAGAATAATTTTGTAGGAGAGGAAAATATCTTTTTCTTCTCCCCTTCTAAATTCTTGACTGGTGAACACATTGACTGGGTTTATTTGTTAAAAAAAACCTTCATCTACTCTGACAGCTGTAATATAAACAGAGTGAAAAAAGAAAATTGTTGAGTAAACATACACAGACTATTCTCTATTCTCATCAATAATTTTGTTACTAAGAAAAGTTTCGCCTTCTGCTATTTAGTTTTATAACAAAAGACAGATAAACAAGAGAAAATATACAGACTTATTTAATATAAGTTTTAAGCAATATAGGGCCTTCTTAAAGGAATGAAGACTCAGTGAAACAGTTTAAGCCTGGGTGTTTTTATGCTAGTTTAATGAAGAATGAAGAGTGGTGGAATGATGTGATAGGACAAAAGTGAGGCAAGATCTGTACAGATTCTTCTCTGTGTCTTTTGTTTTCAGAAATAAGGATACACCTTACTTGGGTATACAGAGGGCATTACTTCCATGGGAGTTTTATGACCTGCTTCAAGCGATGTTCAGAGAGTTCTTCCTGCACACACCATTTTTCAAATTCCTTCAGCTTGAAATTTATAATATGTCAAGTTTCCATCTTTGGAGAAAATGTGTCCTGAACTGCATAAACTTTCATCAAACTATTTTTGAATTAAGAATAAAGCTAAACAGCATAAATAATATACTGTAAAATCTCAAAATGGACATTCTCAGGTACAAGGCTCATGGGATAGCATGAAGAGATAAACACTGGCCAGTCAAAGCTAGACTTACTATGGGTTTGCTTATCTCACCCCCTGCTATCTCAGGTTTGCAAGGATTTGAGTGGGGACAGGGAGAACTAATCAAGTAAGAAGACCAGTAGAGCTTTGTAGTCAAGGTTTTGATACCTTAAGAATCTTGCTGTTCTGAGACATGGGTCTGGGAATTTGCACATCAGTGAGTTAGCAACCTTTCCTGCTAACCTGGCTTGGCAACCTAAGGGGGAAATGACCTAGAAATTCAGCCCACAAATAGATTTGTTTCTTGGTTATAAGATTTCGTGTTCTCCTCAGTGGCTGATAGCTCTTCAGGCCTTAACCTGTATCAATGTTTTCACAGTTATTTACCCTAGATGGTTTTCCCCTCTCTCACTTTAGTATCTTACACAAGCCAAGAAAATTTGAGGGATATAGAGCCCAGGAGTACCCAAAGATAAATGTGTTTTATCTCCAAGCAAGTGTGCAGAGTAAAACTCTTAGAAGGCACTAGATAAGGAGGCAAAAGTGATCTCAAGTAAAATAGCCCCCTAGAATTCTTTTTTAAAAAAAGTTTGTGTAGTTGTATTCTGGCTGTGAGGTATGTGGCATCTTAGTTCCCCTACCAGGGATAAACTTATGTCTCCTGCAGTGGAAGCACAGAGTCTTAACTGTCTTAACTGCTACACTGCCAGCAAAGTCCCTCCATTAGAACTCTTATCTCTGCATTCTTCTCTCTGTAACTCTAGAAGACCACTGGCTGTGCAATAGGGAAAATAATGTCTAACTTTCAAGGTTCTTAGGAAAATTCAATAAAATACTGTACATGGAGTATCTAGTCCAAAGTTGGGCAAGTACTATGGACTAAACATACATGTTTTTCCATCAACTCTAAATGCCCAAAGCTCCTTCCACATTTTAACTAACTTCAGCAAATCCAAATTCTACTTAAGTAAATCTTTGTGTTTAAGAGAACAAATGAATCTCCATGACTCTCCTTGAAAATTGTTCAGTTAGCCAGGATTAAATCTTCAGGCAGTATCTAAACCACAACATCTATCATGGCTCCCTTTGAAAGAACACAAGTAATATCTAATATCTCTGTATATGATTGGAAAGGATGTTATTTTACTTAAGAGAACAGATGCAGTTTGAACTTGAATGGCAATCTAGGAGTTTTTAGTCTCAGTTTAGCAATTTGTTAAGGTATTTTGGGAAAGGAGTATGTCAAGGCTGTACATTGTCACCCTGTTTATTTAACTTATATGTAGAGTACCTCATGAGAAATGCTGGACTAGATGAAGCACAAGCTGGAATCAAGATTGCAAGGAGAAATATCAATAACCTCAGATACACAGATGACACCACCCTTATGGCAGAAAGCGAGGAAGTAAAGAGACTCTTGATGAAAGTGAAAGAGGAGAGTGAAAAAGTTGACTTAAAGCTCAACATTCAGAAAACTAAGATCAAGGCATTTGGGCCCATCATTTCATAGAAAATAGATGGGGAAACAGTGACAGACTTTACTTTTTTGGGCTCCAAAGTCACTGCACATGGTGACTGCAGCCATGAAATTAAAAGACACTTACTCCTTGGAAGAAAAGTTATGACCAACCTAGATAGCATATTAAAATGCAGAGACATTACTCTGCCAACAAAGGTCCATCTAGTCAAAGATATGGTTTTTCCAGTAGTCATGTTTGGATGTGAGAGTTGGTCTATAAAGAAAGCTGAGCACTGAAGAATTGATGCTTTTGAAGTGTGGTGTTGGAGAAGACCCTTGAGAGTCCATTGGAGTGCAGGGAGATCCAACTAGTCCATCCTAAAGGAAATCAGTCCTGAATATTCATTGGAAGGACTGATGCTGAAGCTGAAACTACAATACTTTGACCACCTTTAAGAACTGACTCAAGCAATAAATGCTGGAGAGGGTGTGGAGAAAAGGGAACCCTGCTACACTGTTGGTGGGAATGCAAACTAGTACAGCCACTATGGAGAACAGTGTGGAAATTCCTTAAAAAATTGCAAATAGAATTGCCTTATGACCCAGCACTCCCACTGCTGGAAACCAGAATTGAAAGAGACACGTGTACCCCAATGTTCATTGCAGAACTGTTTATAATAGCCAGGACATGGAAACAACCTAGATGTCTATCAGCAGATGAATGGATAAGAAAGCTGTGGTACATATACACTACAGATTATTACTCAGCCATTAAAAAGAATACATTTGAATCAGTTCTAATGAGATGGATGGAAACTGGAGCCGATTATACAGAGTGAAGTAAGCCAGAAAGAAAAACACCAATACAGTATGAAGGTGAAGGTGAATGTGAAGTCGCTCAGTCTTGTCCGACTCTTTGCGACCCCATGGACTGTAACCTACTAGGCTTCTCCATCCATGGGATTCTCCAAGCAGGAATACTGGAGTGGATTGCCATTTCCTTCTCCAAGGGATCTTCCTGACCCAGGGATCAAACCTGGGTCTCCCTCATTGGAGGCAGATGCTTTAACCTCTGAGCCACCAGGGAAGCCCAATACAGTATACTAACACATATATATAGAATTTAGAAAGATGATAATGATGACCCTGTATGCAAGACAGCAAAAGAGACACAGATGTGTAGAGCGGACTTTTGGACTCTGAGGGAGAGGGAGAGGGTGGGATGATTTGGGAGAATGGCATTGAAACATGTATACTATCATGTAAGAAACGAATCGCCAGTCTATGTTCGATGCAGGATACAGGATGCTTGGGGCTGGTGCACGGGGATGACCCAGAGAGATGTTATGGGGTGGGAGGTGGGAGGGGGGTTCATGTTTGGGAACTCACGTACACTCGTGGTGGATTCATGTCAATGTATGGCAAAGCCCATACAGTATTGTAAAGTAAAATAAAGTAAAAATTAAAATTAAAAAAAAAAAACTGACTCATTTGAAAACTCCCTGATGCTGGGAAAGATTGAAGGTGGGAGGAAATAGGATGACATAGGAGGAAATGGTTGGATGGCATCACTGACTCAATGGACTTGAGTTTGAGTAGGCTCTGGTAGTTGGTGATGGACAGGAAGGGCTGGCATGATGCAGTCCATGGGGTTGCAAAGAATCAGACATGACTGAGCAACTGAACTGAACTGACTTGGTATGGCCCCCTTTACCAATGGAATGAATAATAATTATAGGTAAGTTTCTGTTTTATTTTACACAATCTCAAATAATGATGTCAAACACTTTCACTTTCAACCCTGTATCCAATTGTGTTTTTAGATCTCTAGAAAAATATACAGATTAATCACACATAGTTTACTGGCATGAGCAATAAAGAAAGCCAATTACTACTTTTCAAAGGAAAAAACAAAACAAAACAAAACATTATTTAGATCTTTAGCAGTATCCATTAAAGGAAGAATTATTATAACAACCTTTGAAGAAATAGTTCAAATCACACGTATCTAAATATGGGATATAAACCTAAACACATATAGAATTATAAAATGTTTCTTCTAACATGGCTTTAATTATATAGGTGCTTAATAAATATTTTTAGGTATATATGCTTTGACCTTTGAAAATAGAACATACATTTAATTTCCTGAGTTTCAAAAATAATGCTTGAGCATAATTATGAGCCCAATTTTGTTCCTGGGAGATAGTAGCCTGGAAAGGAAGGAAAGACTGTGATGAATTATTCCTCAAATAATATTGTTTTTGAAAGCACAATGACCCAGGTAATAGCACCACATCTTTTATCATCTTAGATATAATCTTCCTCTCTCCCCCAAAAAACAACAGATTTGTAACCATGGCTTACAAGAAATAAAATGTCTTAAAGATAATGTCATAACAAATTCATCTAAGTTCTGTATCTGTTTTGAGAAAGGATTGGTCCTGGCTGCAGTTCTACAGCAAGAACTTCTGATGTTGTTCCATCCTCCACCATGAATGAACTCTTTCATTTCCACCATTCAGACACAGCAGGACGTTTGTTCACAAACAACACATTTATTCCTAGGATATAAAGAAAAAGACACTGAACCTAAACCTTCACTTTGTTTTCCCTTTCTCAAAGACTGTCTGAATTATATCTGCTCTTCATTGATAATCTCCCCGGTAAACCAAGCTCTTGTGATAATGAATGTTATTGAGTTACTAATCAACCTTCCTATTTTTCATAGGAAGAAAATTCCTATGAAACTTTACCTTCTTGAAAATTATTTGATTTGGAAGAATATCAGAAACATAAAATACTACGTCTGAGCATACATGCTTCCTTTAACCATTCCAGTAAAGGTCACCTTGGTAACTGATGTGTTTACTATAATCACATTTGTAGCTGAAAATATAGATATTTTCTGATTATCCCTGATAAGTTGTTTTGCAGCTTGGCTATGTGAGCTCAGAGTAGAAAAGTAAATGGGTCCAATATCAATTGTGGCCTAGGTTCATTTTCTGTTATAACAATTTTTACAAAAAAACAAAAACAAGGAAACTCAAAGTAAATTTAAAAAAGAACTTTTGGGGAAATTTTACAACTGCCATCAAAACTCTTAAAACCCATAAAATGTTCCCATTCTACATTTTCTAAAATTACTCCTTGTTTTCTTCATCTTCAATAATTATATTAAGGACAGCGTAAAATATGCAAAGTTAAAGATTTAGCTTCGAGTTATTAAGCAATGCTATTTACTATCTTAAAGATAAATAAAAGTATGTTTCTAATAATAGCAAATTAGAAAGGATTTTAATATCTTTTTATTGTCATACACAAATATGTTTAACAATTTTTATAATCTATATGTTGCTGAAAATGTGTAATTTGGTATGCATGTTAAGTAAGCTAATACCATATTAGGCAAACCCTGAAATCTCTACCACTTTGTATTTTTGAAGCTTATTCCTTGCTTATTTAAAATTCAGCTAGAGGCAAGGGAGGGGGGGTATGCGCTCTTAGTAATTCAGGAATTCAGATTGATGGAAGGTCTGCATCTAGAAGGCATGTCCCATAAGGCCACTTTAGACATTGACATCCAGCCAACACACACAGAGTAATAAAACTTGAAGGATTGAATGAGGGATTTTTATAGGCCAGTATTGGTAGTCATTTACATCACTGCCATGCACGTCCTATTGCTCATTACTCAGTCACAATAAAGGTAGGCTTGGAAATAGTCTAAGAAGAAAAGAAAAAGCAGGGAAATTATTATGGCAAACAGTTAACCAGTGTCTTTTGTAGTCCCTTCATTCTATTAATATCTCCTTAATTCACAATACAATTTCACTGTTTGTTCCTTTGAAAATGTTTGATTCCCAGATATAATTTTTAAGCCCACATAAGAAGTCAAAGAACATTATTCTAAAATTATGTGTACCTGCAGAATTTCTTATGATTAATTCTAAACAATAAAATATTATCTAATCTAAGAAATCATGATTAATAATGAGATAGATATTTGTTATAAGCATTAGTTCATGTAAAAGAGAGCTCTCAAGGGAATGAAGATGTGACATATGATGATGGCCCCTAACCACATCCATAGGAATCCTCTGCACCTGTTCAGTACTCCCATCCCTCAACAGTCACAAGTGTTACTCAAAGCTCACACTTGTAAATTCTACAGTAACTTCTGAATTTTGCCCCTGGGTAATTAAAATCACTTCTCGGGGAGCTGCCTTGAATATATTAAATCAAAGACTGGTGGGGATTACAAGTTTTGCTCTCTTGACCAGTATTGGGAGAGAATCTGTATTGTAGTGAAAGCTCCAGAGTTCATTGAGAAATAGGAGGAGGTTGCACTTCAGTTCAGTTCAGTTGTTCAGTCCTGTCCAACTCTTTGCACCCCATGGACTGCAGCATGCCAAGCTTTCCTGTCCATCACCAACTTCCTGAGCTTGCTCAAACTCATGGCTGGACTTTACCTGACACCAAAAACTTGTTTTGTTACTGCTGTCCTATCTAGTGCTACCACTTCCCATAGAGGTGTTGCTGAGTATCGCTCCCTTAGCAAATCTCTTTCAGGCACACGAATACTCATTTCAATCTGCTTCTAGGGAATCCAACTCAATACAGGAGATAAATTATTCAAAATATGTTTAAAAGTCCCTGGCACCTCTAGACATGTTTAGTGCAGGTAGTGAAGCTGCCTGCACTAAATTAACATTTTACATTTTACATTAACATTTTACATTCTGAAAAATATGTCTGCATCACTTCTTTACAAATAAGGCTTTTCTCATTTTACAACTATGCTGAGAGTCTTTGGTTTCCTTTATACTCATCAAGAATGAAACACTAGGAATAAATATAAATGAAAAGAATAAAGCTAGGGACCAAGATCTAAGAAAGAAGGTTGGTCTCAGCAAGTTAGTGAATAGTAAAGATGGTAGCACAAGTAAATTGATTACCACTAGGAAATATTTCAAGTTAACAGTCCATCAGTAAGTTCATGTGTAACTGGAATCAGGTATATTTGATGTTCTAAAACAAAGTGTGCATACACTGAATGACCTTGACCTATAGAAGTTTAGCTAAGTTTAATAGAATTTTTATCTTATTTTTTTTCCAATACAGAATTGTAAAGTAAAATAAAAAAAAATAAAATAAAATAAATTGAGAAATAGAATTTTTAATAGAGAAAAATCTAAATGTACCTTGTAAATCTATGCAATAATTGGAGACAAAAATATAAAGGTGCTACATTTTGCCAAATTCATTTATAGATGGATGTTTTGCAATCTAAAGAAAATTTCAGTAGGTATATATATGTGTGAAAATTGACAAGTCAATAACCATAAAATGTAAATGTAAAGGGCAAAGAATAACAGACACTTTTGAAAAACAATTCTCATACTCATTCTACCACATAACAAGATCTATTATATACAGTAAATAGGACAGTACATTAGAGGAATAGATGAATGAAACAAAAAAGTGAAAAGTGAAGTTGCTCAGTTGTGTCCGACTCTTTGAGACCCCACGGACTTGTAGCCTATCAGGCTCTTCTCTCCATGGGATTTTCCAGGCAAGAGTGCTGGAGTGGATTACCATTTCCTTCTCCAGGGGAATGAAATAAAGTGGACTTGAAAAGTGAAGGTCGCACAGTCATGTCTGACTCTTTGTGACCCCCTTGGAATTCTTAAGGCCAGAATAATGTAGTGGGTAGCCTTTCCCTTCTCCAAGAGATCTTCCCAAGCAGGGATCAAACCCAGGTCTCCTGCATTGCAGGCGGATTCTTTACCAGCTGAGACACAAAGGAAGCCCATGAATACTGGAGTGGATAGCCTATCCCTTCTCCAGTGGAGCTTCCCAACCCAGGAATTGAACCAGGGTCTCTTGCATTGCAGGTGGATTCTTTACCAACTGAGCTGTGAGGGAAGCCCCCAAAATGGGCTTAATGCATCAAGTAATGCCTCCACCCCAAATATGTCCACATCATAATCTCTGTGGATGTTACCTTAAGTGACAAAGCAGACTTTGTGATTTAGGCACAAACCATCAAAGAGATAAATATGGAAAGGTTTCTTTATAACAAGAATAGGGAGGTTAAGAATCAAGAGAAGTAAGAATGGGTGTATAAGAAAATTTACCATTTAAATATATTAGAAATGAAAAAAAAAATTTAATTAACAAAGGAGGAAAACAATCTCCATGAACACTCTAAACAAATAGACCAGATCCCAAGTTTCAGTTAACCAGAAGATATAACTAGGTTAAATTTATATGTACCTAATAAAACAGATTTAAAATAAGTGAAGAAAATGTTTAGAGTAATATAAAGCTAAAAAAAAGTTATAAAGTTATGTATGCTATGGACTTCCCAAGTGGTGCTACTGATAAAGAACCCACCTGCAATGCAGGAGATATAAAAGGGGCGGGTTTGATCCCTGGGTCTGGAAGATCCCCTAGAGGAGGAAATGGCAACCCACTCCAGTATTCTTGCCTGGAGAATCCCAAGGACAGAGGAGCCTGGCGGGCTACAGTCCATGGGATAGCAAAGGGTCGGACACAGCTGAAGTGACAGAGCACGCACATGGCATAAATGTCACGTGCATTTAAAAATAGATTTAAGATAAATGAAGAAAATGTTTATAGTAAAATAAAGCTAAATGAATATCATGTTACATATGCTATGCAGAAAATTATATAAATTATCAAGGTTTATAACAGTTATACAAGTTTAAAGATAAATCCACAAATCTGGAGACTAAACACACACACGCACAAATCTGTGAGTATCCCAGTGTCACCCACAGAAAGAGTAAATAGATTTGTACAGTTACATGGTGGAATCCTATTCTTTAAAAGTTCTTTGAACACAATGAAATTAAGCTAGAAAATATGAAGAAAATATGACTAGAGCTAAGTTCACTTCATGGGAAATAGATGGGGAAACTGGAAACAGTGTCAGACTTTATTTTTGGGGGTTCCAAAATCACTGCAAATGATGACTGCAGCCATGAAATTAAAACATGCTTACTCCTTGGAAGGAAAGTTATGACCAACCTAGACAGCATATTGAAAAGCAGAGACATTACTTTGCCAACAAAGCTCTGTCTAGTCAAGGCTATGGTTTTTCCAGTAGTCATGTATGGATGTGAGAGTTGGACTGTGAAGAAAGCTGAGTGCCAAAGAATTGATGCTTTTGAACTGTGGTGTTGGAGAAGACTCTTGAGAGACCCTTGGACTGCAAGGAGATCCAATCAATCCATTCTAAAGGAGATCAGCTCAGGGTGTTCTTTGGAAGGAATGATGCCAAAGCTGAAACTCCAGTGCTTTGACCACCTCATGGGAAGAGTTGACTCATTGGAAAAGACTCTGATGCTGGGAGGGATTGAGGGCAGGAGGAGAAGGGGATGACAGAGGATGAGATGGCTGGATGGCATGACTGACTCGATGGACATGAGTTTGAGTGAACTCCGGGAGTTGGTGATGAACAGAGAGGCCTGGCATGCTGCGATTCATGTTGCTCGCAAAAAGTCGGACACGACTGAGCGACTGACCTGAACTGAAGTGTACAATAAAATGCAAATGATTTTGTGTGTTCTGTATCCTCAGATTCAACTGCAGATCAAAACTGTGTGTTCTGTATCCTAATCTGGGTGTTCTGTATCCTCACATTCAACTGTAGATCAAAACTATCCCCCCCAAATTTCCAGGAAGTTCCAAAAAATAAAATTTGAATTTGCTGCACACTGGCAACTATTCCCACAGCATTCACAATGTGCAACTATTTACACAGCATTTACTTTGTATTAAGTGAAAAAAATAACAAAATGGAAACTAACATATAATAGATTCACAAAGCTATAAATTACTTTTTTGATGATATAAATAAAATGTCCACACCTG
Organism: Oryx dammah; assembly: GCF_014754425.2. Lineage (NCBI taxonomy): Eukaryota > Metazoa > Chordata > Mammalia > Artiodactyla > Bovidae > Oryx > Oryx dammah. The sequence goes on along the minus strand of NW_024070211.1, from coordinate 94,384,358 downwards.
TGGCAAAACTGATTAAGAAACAAGGTCACCATGAAACAATTTCAGGAATAGAAAAGGTACAGTACTACAGAACTTTAAACAATACAAATATATCAGAATACTACTATGTACAACATTACAACAAGAAATTTGAAAATGTATATTGATGAAATTGACAAATTCCTGGAAAATTTCGACTTATGAAAACTAAGTCAAGGAGAAATAGAAACACTGATGAAATCCAGAAGTTACAGAACCATCAGTTTAGTTCAGTTCAGTCGCTCAGTCGTGTCCGACTCTGCGACCCCATGAATCGCAGCATGCCTGGCCTCCCTGTCCATCACCAACTCCTGGAGTTCACTCAGACTCACGTCCGTCGAGTCAGTGATGCCATCCAGCTGTCTCATCCTCTGTCGTCCCCTTATAGCTAGTCACAATTCCAGTTATTAGACACATGTAGACTGCAGCACCAGTGAAAGTTTGTTTCTCTTCATTCAATGTGATTCTTATTGGTCTGATTTGTCAAGTTAATCCTTTATGTGAGCACACTTCTTTTTCTTCTAAAAAAGACTGGATTTTAATTTCACCAAATATTAATAATACTATCTTTTTAGGGGAGAGTTATATTTGTTATATTGTTTGGGGGATTGTGTTTAGTATTTTAGTTTACAAAATAAAAAAACAAATTGGTCAAGCCATGTGGCATGCAAAATTTTAGTTTTCCAACCAGAAATTGAAACTGTGCCCCCTGCAATGGAAGCCTGGCGTCCTAATCATTGGACCACCAAGGAATTCTCATACAGAATAAAATTTTAAAACAAAGTTTATGAAATGTGACATATTTGACACACTCCATTTTTAGCTCAAACACATTTCATTTAAAACTTATTTGATGAAACTAATACTACATAAAATTATTTAGCAACTTTATATAATATTTATCCACTTGCAAGTGTGACAACTTTTTATGCAGCAAGTTGTTATGAATAACTCTAAAATCCTGAAAGTAAGGGTATATTATAGAAACATTTATTCATAGCTGGTGCTTCTAAAATGTATAGTGGTTTTCAAGAGAAATTAGTGACATATTTGGAAACCACTATAACATGTACTCCTATACTGTGTTAACTGGTCTTTAGTTTTTATACTATTAATCAAGTACCAAAGGTAGAAAATATTTTTTGCACAAATTACTCAATTTTTTAAGGCCAGGAGCTATTCTAGGTTTTAAAAATCATTTTAGTTTCTGAAAATCTCTTTCTCATCTCTCCTTTTATGTAACTGCTATTTTCTTTTACTTCCTGGAAACTGGAAAGCAAGTTTTTCTTTATTAAATAATAGATGTTCATGAAGATATAAATATATAAATAAGGACAATTTTAAAATTTCTATTTTAGTGAATAGATATATTTTGCTGTGTCTGGATAATAAGTGTGAGCACTATCCATGGTTTGCTCAATATAAGTTGATTTTTAGTCTCTTTTTCTTGAGGGACAAATCAAATTGCAGTACTGAAAAGTGATTCAAATACAATCCTACAGTCTTCATACTCTTTAATCATCAGAGAAATGCAAATCAAAACCCCAATGAGATATCACCTCAAATCTGTTAGATGATTACCATCAAAAAGACAACATATAACAAATGTTGATGATGATGTGGAAAAATAGGAACCCTCCCTCACTGTTTGAGGGATTAGAACTGGACAGGGAATAACAGACTGGTTCCAAATAGGAAAAGAACTACATCAAGGCTGTATAATGTCACCCTGCTTATTTAACTTATATGCAGAGTACATCATGAGAAACGCTGGACTGGAAGAAGCACAAGCTGGAATCAAGATTGCCGGGAGAAGTATCAATTATCTCAGATATGCAGATGACACCACTCTTATGGCAGAAAGTGAAGAGGAACTAAAAAGCCTCTTGATGAAAGAGGAGAGTGAAAAGGTTGGCTTAAAGCTCAACATTCAGAAAATGAAGATCATGGCATCTGGTCCCATCACTTCATGAAAAATAAATGGGGAAACAGTGGAAACAGTGTCAGACTTTATATTTTTGGGCTCCAAAATCACTGCAGATGGTGATAGCAGCCATGAAATTAAAAGATGCTTACTCCTTGGAAGGAAAGTTATGATCGACCTAGATAGCATATTGAAAAGCAGAGACATTACTTTGCCAACAAAGGTCTGTCTAGTCAAGGCTATGGTTTTTCCAGTGGTCATATATGGAGGTGAGAGTTGGACTGTGAAGAAAGCTGAGTGCCAAAGAACTGATGCTTTTGAACTGTGGTGTTGGAGAAGACTCTTGAGAGTCCCTTGGACTGCAAGGAGATCCAACCAGTCCATTCTGAAGGAGATCATCATTCTTTGGAAGGAATGATACTGAAGCTGAAACTCCAGTACTTTGGCCACCTCATGAGAAGAGTTGACTCATTGGAAAAGACTCTGATGCTGGGAGGGATTGGGGGCAGGAGGAAAAGGGGACGACCAAGGATGAGATGGCTGGATGGCATGACTGACTCGATGGACGTGAGTTTGAGTTATCTCCGGGAACTAGTGATGGACAGGGAGGCCTGACGTGCTGCAGTTCACGGGGTCTCAAAAAGTCAGACATGACTGAGCGACTGAACTGAACTGAAATTGACACAGCCACTATGAAAAACAGTACAGAGATTCTTTAAAAATTAAAATATAACTAATATATGATCCAGCAATGCTACTTATTGGTATTTTTCCAAAGAAAACAAAAATACAAATTTGAAAAGATATATGTGTCCCAATGTTTATTACAGCATTGTTCTGAATAGATAAGATATGGTAGTAACCTAAGTGTCCATAGATAAATGAATAGATAAAAAAGACATGGTATACAATATATACATATCAACCTAAGTGTCCATAGATGAATGAACGGATAAAAAAGACATGGTATACAATATATATATATACATACACATGCAATGGAATATCACTTAGCCATAAAAAAAGAATGAAATCTTGCCATTTGTGACAACATAAACAGATCTAGAAAGTATTATGCTAAGCAAAATAAGTTAGAAACAGAAAGATGAATACCATATGATTTCACTTATTTTTGGAATTTTAAAAACAAAACTTAGAAACAAACATGACAAAAACAGAAAGAAACTCATGGATACAAAGAACAAACTACTAACTGCAAAAGAGGAGAGGGTTGGAGGATGAGTGAAATAGGTGAGGGAGATTAAGAGGTACAAACTTTCAGTTATAAAATAAATAAGTCACAGGATTCAATACAGCACAGGAAAAGCAGTAAATAATATCACAGTAATTTTGTATGGTAAAAGATAAAATTATTGTGGTGATCATTTTGTACTGTCTAAAAATATCTAATCACTATTTTGTGTTCCTGAAACTAATGCTGTAAATCACTTACACCTAAATACATAAGGAGTGTGGAGAAAGAAATACAACCACATTCTTTAAAATTTTCTTAAAATAGACTGAGAATCTTGGCAGGATGGGGAGAAACCCTCTTCCTTCACTTGCTTATGTTTATATATATACTGGCATAAGTTTTTGGTGAGAAGGTTAGCAGTATCTGTTATATTTAACATGGGCATTGCTTTTATCCCAGAAACTTCATTATTTAGGATTCTATACAAACAGTCACATGTACACAAAAATACAAACATGCTTATCATCACATTATTTCTAGTAGAAAAATTATAGTAATAGCCTAAAAGTTTATTAATAGGAGAATGGCATTGGATCATGTTACTGTTAAATATTAAATGGTCATTCAATTAAAAAGGCAGATATCTTTCTATAGGAATGAAAATACAGCTTAGATACATTGTTATGCTTAAAAACTTCATTTAGTTTTTACAGTCATGCATATTGGGGAAATAGTTTCACACATAGTAATATAAAGAGTACTAAAAATTGTAAGAAAATGCTAACAAAAGAGCTAAGAAGTACATTAAGTTTTCAGTTTAAATGAAGAAACTTCTCCCCTTGAAGAAACTGTTTCAGACAAAACACTTCTTATTTTTACCTATTTCACTCTCATTTAGAAAAAGGACTAGGTCCTAGTGAGCTGCCTGATTTACCATTTACTGTAAAGTATATAAAAGAGGAATTTCATACCTATTCTATAAACTGCTATTGTTTATATTCATAATTGTTTGCATCATAATCAAGGTGTTTTAACAGTTTTCTGATGGGTGCCTTGCAGCTAAACACTATTATAATTGACCTTCAATCCCTGGATTGGGAAGAGCCCCTGGAGAAGGAAATGGCAACCCACTCCAGTATTCTTGCCTAGAGAATCCCATGGACAGAGCCTGGCAGGCTATGGTCCCTGGGGTCACAAGACAGTTGGAGACAACTTAGCGACAAAGCAGCAGTAGCAATTTCTGTATAGATACTTCATATCATGGAAAGTTGAAGGGACTGGAATTAGAAGTTTATGCAGATACCTATATCCATATCTATGCTTGGCCCCCAAATTTCAAACATGAACAGTACAATTTCTAATCTCTTCCATTTACAGGTGGCTCTTTTGTCAATTTTCAACTCCCTTCAATATCCAAACCCTCAATCATGTAAAATAATTCAGTGTTTTGTAAATCACTCATATAATCAAGTCAGTTGATGCATGATTAGTCATTGTTATAATGAAAGGGGAAGATGTAAGTAAATATTTATAAATGATAGTCAGGATGGGATCACTCTGATGAAATTCAATTTTTTCACAAAAGCTGATGAAATTATCACCTCAATGTTGACAATCTCTTTTGGAAGAAAATCCAAAGTAAACATTAAATCAAGATTTCAATTTATTCATTTTATGAGCTTAAATTTTGCCTATAGTACAAAAATCTGTCATGTAAAAACCTTCATTTGAAGGTGCTACAGTTTTTAAAAAAACCTTTCATCTGTATGATGTTATTAAATCCTCTCACAAAAATCTCTTAAAATACATTAATCTTCATATTAGAGATAAGGAATCTAACATTCAGGCAGAATAGCATGCTTGAACAAGTTCTACAGCACAGATTAATAAAGTATGGACTTGAGAAGTAGACACTCTGGGTTCAAATTTTTCTCTACTTTGCATTTCCTGAATGACTCATGAAAGTTACTCAAACTCCCTGTTCTCTAGTTTTCTCATTCATAAAATGGAATGATGAAAATGATAATACATTTTCCACACCTGTATTATGGTAAAGAGATAAGTCAAATGCTCCTAAACAGTAATTGGCACATAGAAAGTATGAGTATTGGATATTGGTAACTGATAGAGTCTAGACTTGAACTTAAATCTGTTGTCAGATTTAAACTCTGGAGCAAGACAAACCTTGATTTCATTCTTACTCAGAATGAGTAAGCTGTGCAGAAGCTGTGTGAATTAGGGGTGAGCAAGTTTCTTCATAGATATAATAGGAATAAAATATACATGCATACATAATAGACTTGTGAGAATTATGTTTGTCACCATAGTAGAGAAGATACATATGCCTCATTCAGACCAGCTGTACAGTAGATGATAATTTCATTTTCAACTCCTGTGCAAGTATTTGAGTGATTCTACTTACAAAAGATGTGCTGATTAAGTAATATTTATTTAAAACTTAATGCACATATGGACAATGCTGGTCTTACTGACTCACCTCTCAGTGTAATCCATAAGTCATCATCCTCATTTTACAGATGAGGAGATCAAGGCAGAGAAAGGTTAGGCAATGTATCAAAGACCATAAAACTAAGTGATAGGATCAGAGTGAGGATCCAAGCAGTTAGTACCCGATATTACACTCTGTTGCTTCTGAACACTTCCATATTTAGATACACTTCCTGATGCATTTAGACATCCCAGGTAGTGTTGGTGGTAAAGAATCTGCCTGCCAATGGAGGAGATGCAAGAGATGTGGGTTCAGTCCCTTAGTGGGGAAGATCCCCTGGAGTAGGAAATAACAACCCGCGCTAGTATTTCTGCCCGGTAATTCCACAGACAGAGGAGCCTGGTGGACTACAGTCCACAGGGCCACAAAGAGTCAGACTGAGCAACTGAGCACATGTGTGTGCATGCACACACAAACACACACCCCTAATGTGATTACTTTTTTAAATGGAACACATAAGACTGGTATCTATTCTGATAACTTAGGAATCAGTATTGATTAAAAATTCTTCCAACTACAAGATATCCAGAAATACTAGAACAAATACAACAAACATTCACCCAAATTAAGTGATATGCCTAGGGGTCAAAAATAACAAGGGAGTGGAAACAAGAATTTTAATCTGTTTTCAGAGATACACCAGTATCCCTGGTTGAGAAATTTCTGATTTAACAGCCAGACTATGAACAGGAGACTAGACTTTGAAATCAAGCAAGATTGGGTAGATGGTATGCCCCATAAAAATCAGATCCTTAAAATAGAAGCTAAAGATCATTTCCAATCCCAAAGAAAGGCAATGCCAAAGAATGCTGAAACTACTGCACAATTGCACTGATCTCACATGCTAGTAAAGTAATGATCAAAATTCTCCAAGCCAGGCTTCAGCAGTATGTGAACAGTGAAATTCCAGATGTTCAAGCTGGTTTTAGTAAAAGCAGAGGAACCAGAGACCAAATTGCCAACATCTGCTGGAACATGGAAAAAGCAAGAGAATTCCAGAAAAACATCTATTTCTGCTTTATTGACTATGCCAAAGCCTTTGACTGTGTGGATCACAATAAACTGTGGAAAATTCTGAAAGAGATGGGAATACCAGACCACCTGACGTGCCTCTTGAGATACCTATATGCAGGTCAGGAAGCAACAGTCAGAACTGGACATGGAACAACGGACTGGTTCCAAATAGGAAAAGGAGTATGTCAAGGCTGTATATTGTCACCCTGCTTATTTAACTTCTATGCAGAGTACATCATGAGAAACGCTGGGTTGGAAGAAGCACAAGCTGGAATCAAGATTGCCGGGAGAAATATCAATCACCTCAGATATGCAGATGACACCACCCTTATGGCAGAAAGTGAAGAGGAACTAAAAAGCCTATTGATGAAAGTGAAAGATGAGAGTGAAAAGGTTGGCTTAAAGCTCAACATTCAGAAAATGAAGATCATGTTATCTGGTCCCATCACTTCATGGGAAATAGATGGGGAAACAGTGGAAACAGTGGCAGACTTCATTTTGGGGGGCTCCAAAATCACTGCAGATGATGACTGCAGCCATGAAATTAAAAGACGCTTACTCTTTGGAAGGAAAGTTATGACCAACCTAGAGAGCATATTCAAAAGCAGACATTACTTTGCCAACAAAGGTCCGTCTAGTCAAGGCTATGGTTTTTCCAATGTTCATGTATGGATGTGTGAGTTGGACTGTGAAGAAGGCTGAGTGCCGAAGAATAGATGCTTTTGAACTGTGGTGTTGGAGAAGACTCTTGAGAGTCCCTTGGACTGCAAGGAGATCCAACCAGTCCATTCTAAAGGAGATCAGCTCTGGGTGTTCTTTGGAAGGAATGATGCTAAAGCTGAAGCTCCAGTATTTTGGCCACCTCATGGGAAGAGTTGACTCATTGGAAAAGACTCTTATGCTGAGAGGGATTGGGGACAGGAGCAAAAGCGGATGACAGAGGATGAGATGGCTGGATGGCATCACTGACTCAATGGACGTGAGTCTGAGTGAACTCCGCGAGTTGGTGATGGACAGGGAGGCCTGGCGTGCTGTGATTCATGGGGTCGCAAAGAGTCGGACACGACTGAGGGACTGAACTGAAGTGAACTGAAAGACCATTTGTTGCCCAACAGAGGGAATGGACTGGGACTACATCTATCCTGATCAAGGTTCAGAGTACAAAAAAAAAGTCTCTAAGATTCATAATTCAGATATTCAGTGGTTTGTTATGCAATTGAATATAAGCTGACTATTCACACAGATATAGAATGAACACTATGAGTAAGATTTGGCAAAAACAACAGACTTTAGTCCTGTGAGGGTTTTATACATTTAAATTATAAGATGTGGAACATAAAATAGTATCAGTTCAGTTCAGTTCATTTCAGTCACTCAGTCGTGTCCAACTCTTTGCGATCCCATGAATCGCAGCACGCCAGGCCTCCCTGTTCACCACCATCTCCCGGAGTTCACCCAGGCTCACGTCCATTGAGTCCGTGATGCCATCCAGACATCTCATCCTCTGTCGTCCCCTTCTCCTCCTGCCCCCAATCCCTTCCAGCATCAGAGTCTTTTCCAATGAGTCAACTCTTCTCATGAGGTGGCCAAAGTACTGGAGTTCCAGCTTCAGTATGATTCCTTCCAAAGAAATCCCAGGGTTGATCTCCTTTAGGATGGACTGGTTGGATCTCCTTGCAGTCCAAGGGAGTCTCAAGAGCTCTTCTCCAACACCACAGTTCAAATGCATCAATTCTTCGGTGCTCAGCCTTCTTCACAGTCCAACTCTCACATCCATACATGACCACAGGAAAAACCATAGCCTTGACTAGATGGACCTTAGTCGGCAAAGTAATGTCTCTGCTTTTGAATATGCTATCTAGGTTGGTCATAACTTTTCTTCCAAGGAGTAAGCGTCTTTTAATTTCATGGCTGCAGTCACCATCTGCAGTGATTCTGGAGCCCCAAAAACAAAGTCTGACACTGTTTCCCCTGTTTCCCCATCTATTTCCCATGAAGTGATGGGACCGGATGCCATGATCTTCGTTTTCTGAATGTTGAGCTTTAGGCCAACTTTTTCGCTCTCCTCTTTCACTTTCATCAAGAGTCTTTTTAGCTCCTCTTCACTTTCTGCCATAAGGGTGGTGTCATCTGCATATCTAAGGTGATTGATATTTCTCCCAGCAATCTTGATTCCAGCTTGTGTTTCTTCCAGTCCAGTGCTTCTCATGATGTACTCTGCATATAAGTTAAATAAGCAGGGTGAAATAGAAATCTAATTGTATATTACAGAGAAACAAATACAAGATTTTTAAATAGATTAATTTAAATGATGAAATTATTAATATTCAAAATTATCAATAACAGAAACAAGAACATGATCAATGAACATTGGTTACATCTACAGGATTCAATTTTAAAAGTCTAGGCAGATTGAAAGGAAACTGCAGTGTATTTAAGGAAACAATCATTAAAATAAAATATAATTCCAAGGACAGATTAAACAGCACACTTGACAGTACTGAAGATGGAATTAATGATATGGAAATATGAATCTGAAGGTACAATCCACAATGTAGAATATAGAAAATAAAAAGAGCTTGTGCAATGTGAAAAAATAGAAAGGTATTTCAGAGGTCTAATTTGAGTTGCAACAGTCTTACTCAGGATGCATATTGATTTAGACTTCTTGGAAGAAAAGCTATGACCAACCTGCTGCTGCTGCAGCTAAGTTGCTTCAGTCGTGTCTGACTCTGTGCGACCCCATAGATGGCAGCCCACCAGGCTCTGCCATTCCTGAGATTCTCCAGGCAAGAATACTGGAGTGGGTTGCCATTTTATTCTCCAATGCATGAAAGTGAAAAGTGAAAGTGAAGTCACCCAGTTGTGTCCGACTCCTAGTGACCTCATAGACTGCAGCCTACCAGGCTCCTCTGACCATGGGATTTTCCAGGCAAAAGTACTGGAGTGGGGTTCCATTGCCTTCTCCATGACCAACCTTGATAGCATATTAAAAAGCAGAGACATTACTTTCCCAAAAAAGGTCTGTCTAGTCAAAGCTATGGTTTTCCCAGTAGTCGTGTATGGATGTGAGGGTTGGACTATAAAGAAAGCTGAGTGCCGAAGAATTGATGCTTTTGAACTGTGATGTTGGAGAATACTCTTGAGAGTCCATTGGATAGCAAGGAGATCCAACCAGTCCATCCTAAAGGAAATCAGTCCTGAATATTCATTGGAAGGACTGATGCTGAAGCTGAAATTCCAATACTTTGGCCACCTGATGTGAAGAACAGACTCATTGGAAAAAATCCTGATGCTAGGAAAGATTGAAGGCAGGAAGAGATGGGGATGACAGAGGATGAGATGGTTGGATGGCATCCCTGATGCAAGAGACATGAGTTTGAGTAAACTCCAGGAGTTGGTGATGGACAGGGAACCTGACGTGCTGTGGTTCATGGGATCGCAAAGAGTCGGACATGACTGAGTGACTGAACTGAACTGAACTGAAAACTGAACTGAACTGAATAACAGCAGAGGACAAAAGATAGAGAAAAGTATTTTTAAGATGCTACAAAAAATGTCGAGTGAAAATATATTCATTTAAATTCTTATTGAAAAACATGGATGAACTAAAGACTTTCATTGTGATACAGGGGTAAATTAAGACATTTTCAGACAAATGAAACTAAGTTTAGCATCAATAGACTTTCACTAAAGAAATTTCTAAACAATGTACTTCAAGAAAAAGGAAAATGTGGAGGTAATCCTGTAGAAATATTTAACATTCGACACAGCAATGTGAACAAAGAATGAGAAAATAATTACTAAGATGTAATCAAAGAGGAATTGAATTAAATAGCAAATAACATCTATTTGGGGATTAAAAGTTGGGAAGAACTGAAACACTGGACAACGATAACATTTAAGGTAGGACTGACAGGATAGATATAAGACATTTTCAAGGTTTTTTATTATTCAGAAAAATATATTATTGGTTTGCTTTAAACTTCGTAAATATAGAAAAATTTTAAAGTAACCATTAGAAGAATACAAATACAGTATTTAACATCCAAACGAAAAAATAGACAAAAGACATGAATGGACATCACAGAAGTTGAAATTAGGAAAACTGAAAATGAAATAACCATAAAAGATCCTCAACCTCACTATTAAATGGAAAAATGCAAAATAAAACCATATGTTTTATAATTTCATACCTATCCTATTGGCAAAACTCTAAATGTCTGATAATGTTAACTGTTGGCTAGAAAGTGGAGCAACAGGAACTCTTACGTGGCTTGTGTATGTGGATTAAGGAAGGCAACCACTTTAGCAAACATTTTAGTAATATTTTGAAAAGTCAAAAGTGCTCTAAAAAACTTATGCTAAAATGCTAGGACTTCTGTCATCTTTTCCCTGACTCTTAAACAGCCTGAGGCAAATTTCATATTTGTACTAAATTACATGAGCCATTGTTAAAGTTATAGCAGATATTAGTTAACTCACGGAGAAGGCAATGGAAACCCACTCCAGTACTCTTGCCTGGAAAATCCCAAGGACGGAGGAGCCTGGTAGACTGCAGTCCATGGGGTCACGAAAAGTCAGACACTGAGCGACTTCACTTTCACTTTTCGCTTTCATGCATTGGAGAAGGAAATGGCAACCCACTCCAGTGTTCTTGCCTGGAAAATCCCAGGGACGAGGGAGCCTGGTGGGCTGCCGTCTGTAGGGTCGCACAGAGTCAGACACAACTGAAGCGACTTAGCAGCAGCAGCAGCAGCAGCAGCAGTTAACTCAGGGCTTCCCAGGATTCAAACACAATTTAAAAAAAAAAAACAAACATATTTTCCTTCTCTGGGGAAATGCAAGGAGTTAACCAGAGGTTTTGTTATTTGTAAGCAACAGCCTTGATTCCTTACTAACTTACTTAGGTTAAAGCAATGATCTTTTCATACCTGTTCTCAGTGTCTAGTAGTAGACCTGGCTACTGTGTTTCTCCTCCAGGAACAAATTATTTGAAGAACCCTAAGTAACTTCTATGGTGTTGTACTTCAGATGTGATAAAAATCTTTTTAGTTTAGAAACGGAACTAGACAAACTGCAATACACATGTATGGAATGTTTTCATTTTACAGACATATGAAGAGGCCCTTTCCCTCTCACAAGCTTCCTGTCTTCAAAAGTCCACAAAACATATGAGCCTAATGAGACCTGATAGCTTCCTGAACTGAAAATACACAATGGTTTTGTAAAACCAGGGGCATTTCGCATTTTTTTTTTCTTTTTTGGTATTCTTGTAGTTGTTATCCCATGGCATTTTCAGGGAGACCAATACATCTTTAGCTTTGTTTTCTATTGCTGGGCAGGCATGATGGTAACTGAAAGTTCATCTGGAGTTTTAATTGAATGTGTTTTTAGAGATGCAGCAAAACAGATCAGAATGATTTGCTTTTAATTCCCTTTGGGGCAAGTTGCTGGCATGGGCTATGCTGAATTACCATTTTGCCTTTTTTGCCTTTTTTTCTTCGTTTTTGAGTGTGTCCCTTTGAGCAACACTGTCATAGCTGCTAGCTATGCAATTAGGCATCTCTGTCTGCCTCCCTTTCAATCTTTTTCTCCTTATTAAGCTAGTAGGAAAATGTTAAGCCCCTAGGCATCAGTATCTATTAATAGGAAAAGGAGATTAACTGTCCCCTGTCCCCGTTGCATAGATTCATGATGAGTAGACTTCTAACAGAGTTCTCTTTTGTTTCCTCCTTTTTAGTAACAAGAAAGCTCCAGGTATCCTTGAAAACATTATAAAGTGGCTCAGCTGTAGGGCCCCTAATCTGATCTCTGAGGGGAGATTGTTGGCCCTCCATCTTGTGTCCATACACAGGATTAGGACAAAGAAAACAATTAGACTTAGTTCAACACTCTTCTTTTACAGATGAAGAAATAGACTCCTGTGCCCACAGTAGAGAAACCAAAGCTCAGACAGCAGGTGTTTGCAGCAAAGGGCTTTTTGAGGACACCAAGCAAAGTGGGAGACAAGTTTCAAATCTACTCCAACCTGATCTTTAACTTAGGGGTTTTTTTAAGGCAAGAATGAAGAAGCTGGGTTAATCATGGTCTTGTGACATTTCTTGATCATAGTTTTAGGAGTCAGCATGTCTATGGTTTACAAGTCTCTGGTCTGATTGTCCCTGACCCAGGCATCTGTAAACTCATCTTGCCTTAGAGAAACAACCTGAATTTGTATGTTAACAATGTTATAGACAACAGCGATTTTAGACATCTGACTCTGGTTGCTTATGGCTCAGTTAGTAAAGGACTGAGGTCAGAGGGGAACAAGAAAGGGAACAACACAAAATAATAAAGATTTGAATTGGGACAAGTCAATCATAAACTCGGCAGGGAACTCAATTTGAGAGGAACTCAGTTTCATAGGTATCCTACCACTTTTATGAAAGTGCTGAAAATTTCTATATCCCTTATTTGGGGATCAAAACTTAACATTTTTCATAAGTGAAATATTTAGAAAATTATTCCTTATGGGATAATAAAAAAGATTAGAGAAAGACAGATAGCAGAACAGAATTGCCTGAACAGAATTTTGAAAAAGGATTAGTTGAAAAGAAAGACAGCAAGTATGTGTCTGGTATGAGACATTACAGAAGAGCTTTTACTTAATTCAAAAATGCTATTTTCAAACTATCTGAGGATTCTCAATTTACATCATTCATGTGAATCTAGGTTTGTTTGTTTTTTTCTCTACAAAAAGACAATTTTAAAACATAATTATATAAGCTAAAAATTAGCAAACACAAAGGGATAGTTTGTTACATAATGAAGTGATTCTTCAAGTGTGATACTAGTAAAATAAAGAAGACTACACTAATACTAGTTATATCATAGTGTTCTTGTGAAGATTTAATGAGTTGATATAGGTAAAGTGCTTAGAAGAATGCCTGGCATATTATAAACATTACATGTCTTATATACTCTTATTTTGCACGCCTGTGTGTTCAGTCGTGTCTGACTCTTTTCAAACCTATGGACTGTAGGCTCCTTTGTCCATGAGTTTTCCCAGGCAAGAATCCTGGAGCCAGTTGCCATTTCCTTCTCCAGGTGATCTTCCTGACCGAAGGACTGAATCCATGTTTCCTGCAATACAGGCAGATTCTTTACCACTGAGCCACTGGGGAAGGCCATTGTATACTCTTACCGTTAACCTATTATCAAGCTACAACTAATCTATTGGATTAACTGATTGGAATTTAGCTTCAAGAAAGGCCTGGAAGAGCAAGACTAATAAAAAGATTTTTTAAAGTTTCTATGGGGAAGATAAATGAGTTGGGAGCCTCATTGAGATACCTGAGAATTAAGGCTGCTTATGGATCTTGTGAAGAGTTGATTCATTGGAAAAGACTCTGATGCTGGGAGGGATTAGGGGCAGGAGGGGAAGGGGATGACCGAGGATGAGATGGCTGGATGGCACCACGGACTCGATGAACGTGAGTCTGAGTGAACTCCGGGAGATGGTGATGGACAGGGAGGCCTGGCGTGCTGCGATTCATGGGGTCGCGAGGAGTCGGACACGACTGAGCAACTGAACTGAACTGAACTGAACTGAACTGATGGATCTTGTATCCTCTATGTACAGTTAAGAAGTATTTGCCACAAAAATGCAATAGAAATTAAACCTTATTGCTTCATGTTTCATTATGAGTTTTCTAAAGGTCTGTATGCCTTCTGTAAATAACAGGGCTTTATTTCCACACAAAAATCTCATTTGTTTCCCTGGATCTTTGAGACAACTAATGTTTCACCTGTTCCTGGATGAATAGCATTTCAGAGGAATCTATAAAGAAATCTATAATAAAAGAAATTGCTGAGATATCCTTTGACTAGAAAACAAAGGAAACGTGCCTGTCATCTTTTATTCTTTCTTCTTCTTTGACCAATGCTTTTCAAACTTGAACGTGCATACAAATCTCCTAGGAAATTTGTTCAAATGCAGATTTTGATTCTCTAGGTCTCCTGTGGGGCCTGAGAGTCTACATTTCCAGTAAGTTTCCAAGATGACAGTATCACAATTTATGCAATTTCTATCACTTATGATTATAAACAAATTATCTTTATTCTTCATGAACTCTCAGATGGCAGTTCTTCTGTAGTCTTCCTGATTCAGGCACTTAACCTTCGAACCACATTTCTAATTTTCAAGTCTTCCTCACTCCAATTCACGTCTCTCTCCACTGCCAAAGTCATCTTTTCCAAGTAGTGTTTTGATCTCACTCACCCTGTGCTAAAAATCTTTCAGTAGATCTCCCGCCTAAAACTCACTTACTGGGCATCAACTTGAGAAGAGTGCTCTACAATAAACTTACTATATCCTCAGAATACAAAGATGAAAAAAAAAAACATAATAATTTTAAAATAAAAAAGGGCAATTGTCTAGATACAAAGTGAGATCAGAAAGTTAGAAAAGATTTGTTGTTATGTTTAAGGTTTCTCATTATCAACAGTCTTTTATGCCAGATTAGCCCCACATTTGGAATGTATGACTTTAGAGTTTCAAGGATTCAAGATTTATTATTTTAGGCCATAAATGATCTTTAGAACTCTTGGGTGTCCATGTCAGTTATTCAAACCACATTTCTGCTTCCCTGTGAGTGAGTCTTTTGAGGGCTAAGGTATGAGCAAGATAACTATCCCTGAATCTCCTGAAGGTTCTATAAGGTCTGTATCAGGATTTTTGTGTGCAGAATCATCTTTCTGAGAAAATCTTCTTTCTGAGTCTGAGAAAAATCTCAGACTTCTCATATTTGAAGCTACTTATCTCATGGTACATACTGAAGTCTGATCAGAAGATGAACCCCTGATAATGACTTGAGCATGCCTTCTCCCCTACTAAAAATAACTTTATTCCTCTGAAAAATATATTTCTATGTCCTTCAATGTCCAGTTTTAAACCACCTCTCCCTAAAGCCTTCTCTATTTATATCAAGTGACCTCTAGTTCTTCTTCCCAAGAATCTTCATGGCTAGATACTTGGTGGGGATTTATCACAGACTTCATATTTTCTAATTGTTTTGTGAAATTTTTAGACCTTAAAAGGCAGTGACACTGTGGTGTTCCTATGTACTATACTTCACAAACCACTCTAATATGCTAGTCATTTAGTATTTTCATTAGCACTTAATCGTGAAGATGGTGCTATTTGGGTTCAACATTAGGATAATGGTCCTGTCTTTGGGGGCCACATCTGAATGGAAGATGCCTTTCTGAAAGGACAATCAAGGTGTTGGAGGATCCAGAAGTGTGTTTACTTCATCTGGAAAATGTGTATATTCATCAAGACACCTCTGGGCGACTTAAAAATTGTTCTCGAACATTGAGTGGGAGACTGGGATTGAATTGTTGCTTGTGACAGAATATTCTGCACTGTTTTAGTATTATAACTTCTACTTCAGGCTAGGCCTGAAGCCGAGTGAAGTCAGTGTGTGTAGGACTTGACTTGCAGTCTAGCTATGCTCAAGGGTTAATAACCTTCACTTCACCTTCTCCAGACCCAACGACTAATAAATAGTGGTTAGCTCAGAAGGAAGGTAGGACTGAATCTGGCAATTCACAACCTCAGTGCCTTTGACTGAAAAGGACTAGAATAGGCAAGGCCTAATATGGGAGACAGGGACAGGAAACATTTCATTTCAATAGTTTTGAAAATGTGCTTTGCTTTTTCATTATTAGAAAAAAACTTTCTTCATGTTTTAAGGAGGGATAGAGAATTGTACTATGAAATGATTTTTCTGATAAAACAAGATATGCTTTCAACAGGAAACAAGTACTAAGAGAGTTTTCCGAATTACTCAATCCTCTATCCAAGTGACAAACGGAAACACAAAACAATAAATGCAGAGACAATCTCTGAGTACAGAGAAAATTTTGTATACAATTTAATAGTAAGCTAAGGCATAGTCTGTAATAAAGACTTATAAACATCACTGTTTGGAAAACGTTGAAATTGACATGGGATATGTGAAATGAAATGCTTTATCCTTTACACTCTATCAATAAATAAGCCTTTTCCAAAAGTAAATTCCTGAGCCCAGGTGAAACAAAGCCAGCTTTTTGGAAGCCATCAGCAACTCCCCCCTTGGAGCTGGGGGATGTGAGAAGCAGCTACCTGCCATATTCACCATCTCTAATGGTAAACAAGGAATTAGTATATGAACAATAAAGGAAGAAGGATTGGCTCCAGATAGCTAGATGTATATGAAAGAAATTATTTCAGCAAAGCCCAGATACTTGGATCTTCCCAAGCATAGATCACTAAATCTCTTCATTTGAGAGATTTGTGCTTGTGTGCTAAGTCGCTTTAGTCCTGTCCAACTCTTTGTGACCCTATGGACTGTAGCTGGCCAGGCTCCTTTTTCCATGGGATTCTTCAGGAAGGAATACTGGAGTGGGTTGCCATGCCCCCCTCCAGGGAATCTTCCTGACCCAAGGATCCAATCCAGGTGTCTTATGTCTCCTGCATTAGCAGGTGGGTTCTTTACCACTAGTGCCACCTGGGAAGCCTGTGAGATTTAGTTTTCTCTTAATTAATAGTAATCTTTTAACATTCAGATTACATACCCCTTGCTGCAAATTTGTATATAACCTGGCTCCTCTCTCACCTCTTCAGAAATCAGCTCTCGAGGGGTCACCTGAGATACTGTCTCCCAGGCTTAAGTCCTAACATGCCCACCAAATTAGCCTAACTCTCAACTTTTAGGTTGTATGTGTTTTTTTTAGTGATTAGGTAACTTTAAAAAACAAACAAACAACAACAACAAAAGACTTTAAGAGTAGTTTTTGATTTACAGAAATATTTAAAGGATTAATACAGAGAGTCTCAATAAACCTATACTTAGTTTCCCTATCCTTAGCATCTTATCTTAGCATATGTATTTGTTATAATTAAAGAACAAAACATTGATGTGTTTGGGGAGTGTGTAATTTCCTCAGTTCTGTCTTGCTGCAGCAAAAATTTGAAGCAGTGGACTAGTGTTACAGTTTGGTTACAGTTCAGTTTAAACAGCAGACCAGTGTTACAGCTCAGCTACAGCTCAGTTTTATTTGGCAAGCAAAGGAAAATACGTCCTCAAGGCATGAGGACAGGCCAACCCAAAAGAAGAGCGGGGCTCAATTTTGGCTTTTCTTTTTATTTATTTTTTTCTTCTCCTACTGAGCCTGCCCTGTGTATACTGGGCTAGCCAGGAGGGTTATTTGTTTAACCTGAGGTTCTCACTCCAGTCTTCAGACCTTCCTTTGCTCTATTTTCACGGGATTTTTCCTTTCTTTGTCTTTTAGCCACCACCATTTTGGACTCCTTTTTCCTATTCTAACGACCTAATAGATATTAACTGAAGCCAACACTTTATACAGATTTCCTTAATTTTTACCTAATGCCCTTTTTCAGTTCCAAAATCCCTTCTAGGACAAAACATCACATTGAGACATCATGTCTCCTTAGGCTCCTTAAGGCTGTTAGAGTTTCTCAAACTTTCTGTGTTTTTAATGACCTTGACAATTTTGAGGAATATCAATCAGATAGTTTATAGAATGTCCTTCAGTGGAGATTTGTCCAATGTTTTACTCATGATTAGTCTGAGGTTATAAGTTTTGAAAGGAAAAACACAGAGGTAAACTGCCATTTACATCACAACTTTTCAGGGATTAGTTCAGTTCAGTCGCTCAGTCATGTCCAACTCTTTGTAACCCCATGAACTATAGCATGCCAGGCCTCCCTGTCAATCACTTACTCCCGGAGTTAACCCAACCTCATGTCCTTTGAGTCAGTGATGCCATCCATCCATCTCATCCTCTATCGTCCCCTTCTCCTCCAGCCTTCCATCTTTCCCAGCATTAGAGTCTTTTTTCCAATGAGTGAACTTTTCGCATCAGGTGGCCAAAGTATTGGAGTTTCAGCTTCAACATCAGTCCTTCCAATGAACACTCAGGACTGATCTCCTTTAGAATGGACTGGTTGGATCTCCTTGAAGTCCAAGGGATTCTCAAGAGTCTTCTCCAATACCACAGTTCAAAAGCATCAATTCTTTGGCACTCAGCTTTCTTTATAGCCCAACTCTCACATCCACACATGACTACTGGAAGAACTATAGCTTTGACTAGATGGACCTTTGTTGAAAAACTAATGTCTCTGCTCTTTAAGATACATACCATCAAAATGACTATAGAAATTTTTCTAGGTTTTCTTTATCAACTTAGGAAAATTTCCCTCTATTCCTAGCTTGCTCTGTGCTTTTTTTAATTCATAAATAGCTATTGAATTCTGTCAAATATTTTTCTGCCTCAACTGATATGCTCATTTTCCTTTTTAACATGTTGATAATAATATAATAGATTATATTGAATGATTTGTTTTCAAATCTTTAATCAGTCTTTCACACCTAAAAAAATCCAACTTTGTCATCATGTATAGTGTATAATTTACTTTATACATTATTAGATTTGACTTGCTAATATCTCAAAGATTTTTGCATCTGAGTTAAAGATAAATATAGATCTGAGGTTTTCTTTTCTAGTGGTGTCTTTATGTGGTTTTAGTATTAGGTCATAAAACAAGTTAGAATAGGTTTTCTCTACTTCTATTTTCTGGAAGAGGTTATAGAAAATTGATATCATGTATAACTTAAATGTATGGTAAAATTCACCCAGAAAAAAGTCTGATCCTCTTGCTTTCTGTTTTGGAATAGTTAGTTGATCCTTGAACAGCATGAATTTGAACTGTTCAGGCCCACTTACACAGGGAATCTTTTCAATAAATACGTGCTACACCACCACCTGATCATGGTTGAATCCAAGGATGTGAAATCATGGATATGGAGGACTGACTGGAAAGTTATAAGTGAATTTTTTACTGCATGGGAGTCACACCCCTAACCCCCATGTTGTTCAAGTGTTAACTATTTAGTAATATTTGTTTCAATTTCTTTAATAGATGTAAGAGCCTAGTAAAGTAGGTTGTTGTGTGTGGGTTCTGAATTGTTTGGTTTGCATTTGAAAGCACAGTTGCTGGCAAGTGGCTCACTATCTCTAGGAATCAGCTTACCTTGATAGAGGTGGTCCCTCCAGAGTCAGCAAGGCCCTAGATGTCAAGACATCAGAATATAGAAAATAGAAGATGTGGTGGATACATGGCTCTAGAGACTTTTGCATCAGATAAGCAAATCTCAACTGTAGCTCCATTGATTTACTTGTCTCTCCAGATTTCAGGGTGGCAATTTTCCCTGCAACCTTAGTTCGCTGATGGGTCTAAGGAAAGTTATTGATTTTCAATTTGCTCAGCTTTTTCGTGTTGTGAGGAAGGAAGTGATGACTTCTAACCTTATTACACGTCAGGATTGAAACCAGATGTTTCCAACCAATTTTTAATTGTTCTGCTGATTTAGTTTCATGCCAAGCCTAGCATATTTGCAGTAGCTTCCAGATTCAATGGAATTACACTGAGAAATTTCTTTTTATAGAAAATTATTCTCAGTCTAGGAGTGAGATGACAGGCAGTTCATTCATACAGTACCATGTGCTTTTATCTTGCTTTAAATGTAAGATAAAAAGATATAAAAATACTATCTCAGTTTTTTTAGGAAACTGTCAAGAAATTAGCTAGTTATTCAAATATGATTTAAAGCAGCTAAGAAACAAATGACATGAAACTATGATAAATTCTTCTGTTATCTGCTGAAAAAAGGAGTGGATTAGAAATCCTGACTTAGGTTTGAGTATTGATTGTTAATTGCCAGCTCGGTATCCTTAGAGAGAGTTCATTCCTAAATTTTTCAGTTTGTGAATTTGGATAATATTACCTACCTTTCTGACCTACCTTTCTAACTTCAAGTGTAGTTAGGAGCATAACAGGCATGTGAAAGCTTTAAATTTGCATTACAAAGCACTACAGAAATGTAGGGAAGTAATATCCTTGTTAATAACTCTCATGCACATTCTCCTAAGTATAGATTTTAAAGAGGGCAGAGAGCCACTAATTCTGCTTTAAAGAAACCACAGCCTTAGGACATATACATGTTAAGAATGAGCAAACTGAGTATCCAAATAGAACACCCATGGAAGGGAGACTCGGGTTCTGTGTTCTTACATCTCTTACCTTCAGTCTGTGACAGAGTCTAAAAGACTCTGAGATGAGAATAAGTGAGCATAAGAAAATGAAGGGTAACATGTAAGACTCATCAAAACAAACAACCAAGTACATGACTTTTTCAAAAAAGTTAACTAGTTAGGAAATTTAAATCACTTCTGAGACAGAGAATACACCTGTGAGTGGCTGATGAAGTCAAGTGGGGATCCCAGCACATATTAACATGTCTGTTGGAAAGACTAACAGAGGACTTATGTTCCTGGCTTGACATTATGTCTTTTTCTTTAGCAGTAAATTCAACCCAAATGACAAACTACACACAAAAAATGATCATAGACTGTGCCATAGGTAATAACACTGAGCAGAGAATTTTATTGCCCTATAAACTTTTGTCCCGTATGTATCATAAAGCATAGAGGTGAGGGCAAAAATTGCCTTTATATTTTCTGTTTTCCACAATTGTGTTCCTGTTTTTTAATATTGATAGTGAGGTTTTATATCACTCACTGTTTGTTTGTATCTCAGTTTCATAGCAAATGCAACACATCTGTCAAAAGTCTAAATGAATCTACTTCCTCAGAATATTTAATGTTAGAAAAGAGTGAGGAAGAAAGTCAGCATTTCTTGAGCACCTACTGTATATTTAGCTCTGCAGACATTGATGTGTGTTAAAGGATGAAAGTGACAAGCCAAGCTAATTTGTATCTGGGTTCTTGTTTGTACAAGAACAGTTGTACAACTGTACAAACTGTACAAGAGCTGGGTGACTTTAGGCCTTTTGTTTACTCCCATGGAAACTCAGTCTTTTCTTTTCTCCATTCTTTGTAAATTTGGAATAATAATACAATCTGCCTTAAAAGATTTTGGAAATTTGATATATGGAAAGTACTTATTGATATCTTAGCAGAAAGATGTCAAGCATTTTTGATTTGCATATATTAACTCAGACCAGACTTCCCTGGTGGCTCAGTATTAAAGAACTAGCTGGCCAGTGCAGGAGACATGGGTTCTACCCTGGGTCAGGAAAATCCACTGGAGAAGGAAATGGCAACCCAAGTATTGTTGCCTGGGAAATCTCATGGACAGAGGAGCCTGGTGGGCTGCAGTCCATGGGGTCACAAAAGAGTTGTACATGATTTAATGACTAAACATTATCTCAGACCATCCTAAAAAGCTCTATAAATTAGGTATCTTTCTCCCCCATTTTACAGAAAAGAAAGTAACACTGAAGAAAGTTAAGAAATATGCCCAAGTGAGGAATATGGTAGGATTTGAGGCAGAGTTTTTCTGACTTTCATATCTTCCTTATCTTTCTAGTCTGTTATAGAATTTGAAAATAATACATTTTTAATAAGTAATATGAACATATTATAGATGTTATATGTCATAAGTATTACATATTCCAGCCCTTTCTATCTTGTCTTTAACCTAAAATATTATCTTTGCTTATATCTTTCTTAGAACTCAAAGTTTTGAATTTTGAAGTTAAGTGATAATATTATCTCTCAGTCACATTTCTTCAAAAAAAGAATTCAGGCCATTTTCACACTGTGAGGAAGGGTAAAAAGTTTAAAAACTCCCAATTTGGTTTCTATGTTTAGATGCTGTATGGATTATTATGTTATATGAACTGAAATGTGAATATTTGAAACAGAACTACAAAATAAATAACCAAATAATAAGACACTTACATATTACAAATACTATTTGGAAAAATTTTTGCAAAATTGATAATTATTTCTATAAAATTTTATTTCTAAATTCACATTTTATAATTAAATTTATGATTGTTTTATCTGACTTTCTATATGACAAAAATATTTAAGATTGTGCTGTCTGTATTTCCTGTGTGGCAACATTGTAACTAGTTTTGAATATCAATTTTCAAATACAGGAAAAATATGGGTTAGGCAAATTAAATTCATTATAGAAATGAATGCATTCAATATTTTATAAAATGGAAAAAATATAGATGATATATAGAAATATTGAAGATATATCCATTATGCCTTGCTTTCTTAACTCGTAAAAGTATTGTGATTTCTTTAAAGATGTAATTTTTGAAAATGGAAACAAACTGTGTTTTTTTAATTTTTAAAATTTGACTCAGATAAAGTAGACTATAATCATATCAATTTTACTTAATTCCCATGATATGTTTGAGAGGGAACAATGTAAATGAATTGTGCATGGAATGCTGCCATATTTTGATTATGATAATTAAAATTTTAATGTAGCTTTGTTAAGCAATTTTATCCATGCTAATGTTTAACAGAGTAAGGCTAATTTATTTTTTCTTGTTTTGACTAATCAATGCTACTTTTATAGAATTTTAAAAAGACTCTTGCTAAAATTTTAAAGAAGTCAGTTAGTCCCAGAAGAGACTAATAAGACATGAGTTCAGTTCAGTTCAGTTCAGTCGCTCAGTTGTCTCCAACTCTTTGTGACCCCATGAATCGCAGCATGCCAGGCCTCCCTGTCCATCACCAACTCCCGGAGTTCACTCAGACTCACTTCCATCGAGTCAGTGATGCCATCCAGCCATCTCATTCTCTGTTGTCCCCTCTCCTCCTGCCCCCAATCCCTCCCAGCATCAGAGTCTTTTCCAATGAGTCAACTCTTCTCATGAGGTGGCCAAAGTACTGGAGTTTCAGCTTTAGCATCATTCCTTCCAAAGAAATCCCAGGGCTGATCTCTTTCAGAATGGACTGGTTGGATCTCCTTGCAGTCCAAGGGATTCTCAAGAGTCTTCTCCAACACCACAGTTCAAAAGCATCAATTCTTTGGCGCTCAGCCTTCTTCACAGTCCAACTCTCACATCCATACATGAACACTGGAAAAACCATAGCCTTGACTAGACGGACCTTTGTTGGCAAAGTAATGTCTCTGCTTTTTGAGTTGCTGAAAGGTAAATAGGTGACTAATTATTTAAATCAGGCTATTTCTCAAACACATGCTCTGAATAATGGAAAACCATATCTTGAGAATAGAGAGGGAGAGGCAAGACAAGTTAAACTGTAAAATACATTTTGAAGGTAGTGATAAAAAAGTCAGAACTATACATATTGTAAATTTACCTACTCTGGGTTAATAAAAATAAGATCAATAATTAATACATTCTGTTAGGTAGTTAGAATAGGAAAAAGAAGTCCAAAATGGTGGTGGCTAAAAGATGAAGAACTATACCAAAAAGATCTTCATGACCCAGATAACCACGATGGTGTGATCATTCACCTAGAGCCAGACATCCTGGAATGAGAAGTCAACAGAGCCTTAGGAAGCATCACTATGAATAAAGCTAGTGGAGGTGATGGAATTGCAGTTGAGCTATTTCAAATCCTAAAAGATGATGCTGTGAAAGTGCTGCACTCAATATGCCAGCAAATTTGGAAAACTGAGCAGTGGCCACAGGACTGGAAAAGGTCAGTTTTCATTCCAAACCCAAAGAAAGGCAATGCCAAAGAATGCTCAAACTACTACACAATTGCACTTATCTCACATGCTAGTAAAGTAATGTTCAAAATTCTCCAAGCCAGGCTTCAACAGTATGTGAACCATGAACTTCCAGATGTTCAAGTTGGATTTAGAAAAGGCAGAGGAAGCAGAGATCAAATTGCCAACATCTGTTGGATTATCAGAAAAGCAAGAGAGTTCCAGAAAAACATCTACTTCTGCTTTTCTGACTATGCCAAAGCTTTTGGCTGTGTGGATCACAACAGACTGTGGAAAATTCTTCAACAGAAGGGAACACCAGGCCACCTTGCCTGCCTCCTGAGAAATCTGTATGCAGGTCAGGAAGCAACAGTTAGAACTGGACATGGGACAACAGAATGGTTCCAAATCAGGAAAGTGTATGACAAGGCTGTATATTGTCACCCTGCTTATTTAACTTATATGCAGAGTACATCATGAGAAATGCTGGGCTGTAAGAAGCACAAGCTGGAATCAAGATTGCCAGGAGAAATATCAATAACCTCAGATACGTAGATTATACCACCCTTATGGCAGAAAGCAAGGAACAGAAGAGCCTCTTGATGAAAATGAAAGAGGAGAGTGAAAAAGTTGGCTTAATGCTCAACATTCAGAAAACTAGGATCATGGCATCTGGTCCCATCATTTCATGGCAAATAGATGGAGAAACAGTGGAAACAGTGACAGACTTTATTTTTGGGGGGCTCCAAAATCACTGCAGATGGTGATTGCAGCCATGAAATTTAAAGACACTTACTCCTTGGAAGAAAAGCTATAACCAACTTAGACAGCATGTTAAAAAACTGAGACATTAATTTGCCAACAAAGGTCCGTCTAGTCAAAGTTATGGTTTTTCCTATAGTCATGTATGGATGTGAGAGTTGGACTATAAAGAAAGCTGAGCACTGAAAAGCCTATGCTTTTGAACTGTGGTGTTGGAGAAGACTCTTGAGAGCCCATTGGACTGCAAGGAGATCCAAACTGTCCATCCTAAAGGAAATCAGTCCTGGGTGTTCATTGGAAGGACTGATGCTGAAACTGAAACTCTAATACTTTGCCACCTGATGTGAAGAACTAACTCATTTGAAAAGACCTTGATGCTGGGAAGGATTGAAGGCAGGAGGAGAAGGGGATTACAAAAGATGAGATGGTTGGATGGTGTCACTGACTCAATGGACATGAGTTTGAGTAAACTCTAGAAGTTGGTGATGGACAGGGGGGCCTGGCGTGCTACAGTTCATGGGGTTGCAAAGACTCGGATACAACTGAGTGACAGAACTGAACTGAACTGAGGTCATTACAAAGTGACAATGGGACATCATTTACTTCTAAGGTCACCCAAGGGGTCTCTAAAGCATTGGGCATTACTTATTATTTCCATTTTGCCTAGAGGCCTCAGTCTTCAGGAAAAGTAGAAAGAGCCAACCAATTCTTAAAATCAGTGATAAAAAAGATAACCCAGGAGACCTCCCTGTGTTGGAAGGAGGTTTTACCAATAGCTCTCCTCCGCACCCATATTGCCCCAAGGGTCTTAGTCCTTATGAGATGCTATATGGGAGAACTTTTGTTTATCTCAATGACCTCCTCCTAGTATCCAGAGACTCAGACCCTCCAATCTTATACCATGGCCATTGGGCAATTCCAACAAGATATATACTTGTGGGGTGTCAACCAGGACCCAAAAGATTCTAAAAAGCTACCACTCTAAGCTCCAAGGACTCAAGTCCTAATTAAAGCCTGGAAAGTTGGGTCCCCAAAGGCTCAACTCCAGCCCACATGGAAGGGTCCCTACCCTGTAATACTTTCTACCCCCACAGCAGTCAGGGTACCAGGATACGATTCCTATATTCACTACTCACGAGTCAAGCCAGGGAAGAAAACAGAAGAGGAGGACATTCAAAACACCTGTGGGCCCCTGGGAGATCTTAGATACATAATCAGGACTACAAATGAGTGCCATTCAAAGGAACACCCCCAAAATTAAGTTTCTGGGGAAAAGATTTCTCAGGACAGCTCTAAAGAGCCAACACAGCTTGGCAAGTGTTGTACTCCAAAATAGACAGGAGATAGATCTCCTGATCCCTGAACAAGGAGGGACTTGACTCATCTTGAATGAGATATGTTGTTTCTGGGTAAATACCTCCAGCTAAATTAAAGAAAGTCTCAAGAAAAACATTCAGATCCTATATAATCTCAAAGAATGAGCTAGAGAGTTCTCAGGTGGCCACAATCTCTCTCTGGGGGATCCTTCTCCTGGTGAGGGGGAATTTGGAGTTGGCGAATGCCCCTATTAGTTCTTGTTATCATCATATTGATGCTGCTTTTGATTGCTCCGTGTATTATCAATTGTCTAACCCGTTTTGTCACTGCCCAGGTCAACAAGCTACAACATGCAGAGCCAGTTCAGCAAGGATATATAAAACTACAGCCTACCACGAAAAATATCACTCACCCTTAGATGGACTCACCGCTATAAGGACTCTGAGGCTTGAGACTAGCAAGTGGGGGAGGCCCAATGATCCTTACTGTCCCAGTTCAACAAGAATTAGCCTGAGAGACCTCAATGCCCCTATTCCCAAAGAAATGGGCCCCCCATCTCTTGAGGGGGGGAATGTTAGGTAGTTAGAATAGGAAAAAGGAGTCCAAAATGGCAGTGGCTAAAAGACAAGAAAGGAAAAGCCTGCAAAAATAGAACAAAGCAAAATCGAAGGACTGGAGTGAGGACCTCAGGTAAAACAAACAGCCCAATTTACATAGAGCAGGCTCAGGGGGAGGAGAAAACAAAAACAAAAACATATAAAAAGAGGAGCCAAAACTGAACCAGGGGCTTCTCTTCTCTTCGGTCTTTCGGATTTACCCACCCTCACACCTTGAGAACGTATTATCCTTTCCTTTCCTTTCTAAATAAAACTGAGCTGTAACGTGGAACTGTAGCACTGGTCCATCCGTCACTTCAAACTTTTGCTGCGACTGAGGAAATTTACACGGGACTGTAACACTAGTCCTTCTGTCACTTCAATTTTTTGCTGTGGTGAGGCAGAACTGAGGAAATTACACACTCCCCAAAGAATTCCTTTATATTTGTTTTTAGAAAACAGCTTCTAGTAAAGTCCAAGATTTCAGATATAATTAACTCAAACTACAATGTTGTTTGAAAAAGGAAATTAGAGGATAACTTATAAGAATCTAGCCTTGATCCTGAGATTGCTTATTATTAATAAAAGAATCTCCTGAAATAAGCAACATACCTAAAGATATTTTGGTGGACACTATCACTGAATTTAGTTCTATATCCTACTTTATTTGAGCAATGTGAAGAGAAAAACTTATATGACATTCATTACTAGAGTCATAATTTTATTGCACCACAATCTAACATAACTGATTGATTAGCAAAGTACATTTAGTATATAAGATAAAAGGTTTTCACTATGTAAACACTTGGGACATTTAGTACATATTCATATGAAGGTACTCTTTTAAAAGCTATATTTATGTTTTTAAAAGTAATTATATCTTTACCTTACCTTGCTGTTGTTTAGTCACTAAGTCATATTTAACTCTTTTGTGACCCCATGGACTAGCCCGCCAGGCATCTCTATCCATGGGATTTCCCAAGCAAGAATAATGGAGTGAGTAGTCATTTCCTTCTCCAGGGATCTTCCCAAACCAGAGATCAAACCCACATCTTTTCAATTGGCAGAGGGATTCTTTACCACTGAGCCACCAGGGAAGCCCTTTCTTACTTTATTTTTCTACAAACCATGAAAATTCTCAAAACAGTAGTCTTCCCAGACACAGTATTCTAAAACCGAAAATGAAAGATAAAAAATTAACCATTTACCCTGCATTTTTATGTAAGGCACTGGAGTTCACCATAGAGGATGATTAAAGACTTATCATTAGGTAATGAGTGCTAAGTACCTTTAATTGTGTCCAACTCTTTGAGACCCTTTGGACTTGCCTGCCGTGTTTCTCTGTCCATGGGATCCTCCAGGAAAAAATACTGGAGTGGGTTCCTGTGCCCTCCTCATCCTTAGGTAATAATACCTAAGCTAAAAACAAGTATCATATGGTATTGCTCATAGGTGGAATCTAGAAAAATAGTACAGATGAACTTACTGACAAAGCAGAAATACAGTCAGAGGTGAACAAAATAAATGCAGGATGAATTGGGAGATTGGGGTTGACATATATACACAACTGCTGCTGCTGCTGCTAAGTTCCTTCAGTTGTGTCTGACTCTGTGTGACCACATAGACAGCAGCCCACCAGGCTTCCCCGTTCCTGGGATTCTCCAGGCAAGAACACTGGAGTGGGTTGCCATTTCCTTCTCCAATGCATGAAAGTGAAAAGTGAAAGTGAAGTCGCTCAGTCGTGTTGGACTCTTAGCGACCCCACGGACTGCAGTCTACCAGGCTCCTCTGTCCATGGGATTTGCCAGGCAAGAGTACTGGAGTGGGGTGCCATTGCTTTCTCCATATATGCACTACTATGCATAAAATAGATAACTAATGAGAACCTTCTGTACAGCACAGAGAACTCTACTCAGTGCTCTGTGGGGACCGCAATGAGACATTGACATTGGAGTCACTCAGTTGTGTCCGACTCTCTGCGACCCCATGGACTATAGCCTACCAGGTGGCTCCTCCGTCCATGGAATTTTCCAGGCAAGAGTACTGGAGTGGGTTGCCATTTCCTTCTCCAGGAGATCTTCCTGACCCAGGGATCAAACCCAGATCTCCCGCATTGTAGGCAGAAGCTCTACTATCTGAGCCACCAAGGAAGACCACAATGAGAAGGAAATCTAAAAAAGAATGTATATATGTATACATATAACTGATTCACTTTGCTGCACAGCAGAAACTAACACAACACTGTAAAGCAACTATACTGTAATAAAGATAAGAATGCCAGCTAATAAAGAAAAAGTGAATTAGAAAATAACAATTTTGCAACCCACAATGAAATAATTGATTCATACAAGTGTCATCAATAGATGATAAATCATGAAATGGAAGGCTTATGAGAAGCAAATGCTTGCACATTACCTCTTAGATTACTTTCTAAATGTAACAGTGAAGCTTTTGGAAATAAAATATCTGGCTATAACTTACATAGCCAAATGATCAAACCTAAAACTGGTACCACCTAAAATCATATGCTTTCTGCTATGATCTAATATTTAAAAAAATACTGCATTATCAATAAAATATTCTTGCCAAAATTTATTTTAAAAAATATTCAAGCCTTTAGTCCTAACTCAAAACATTCTTCAGTAATTTATTCCACATTAGCATTAGCAATCTAAAAACATTTCCATTATTTCTCTACATCCTAACATTTAAAGTTCTTTATTCCTAATAAATATCTGAATATGAAATAATTTTCAACAATATTTTAATTTTCATTTCTCTGATTACTACTTAACTGGAATACATTTTTACACGATTTCACTTTATGGCCATTTATGGCCAAAATTTCTTATTCTCTGAATAACATGAATGGAGAGTCCATTTTTATATTTGTAGCAGATATTTTTACAGAGATTGTACATAATTTGTTAGGTACAAGCAAACCTCAAAGATACTGTGGGTTGGGTTTCAAACAACTGCCATAAAGAAAGTCACACAAATTTCTTGATTTTCCAGTGCACATAAAATTATGCTTACACTATACTGTAGTGTATTAAATGTGCAAAAGCATTATGTCTAAAAACTGCATATCAATCAGTTCAGTTCAGTTGCTCAATCGTGTCTGAGTCTTTGTGACTCCATGAACTGCAGCATGCCAGGCCTCCCTGTCCATCACCAACTCCCAGAGTTTACTCAAACTCATGTCCATTGAGTCAGTGATGCCATCCAACCATCTCATCCTCTGTCGTCCCCTTCTCCTCCTGCCTTCAATCTTTCCCAGCATCAGGGTCTTTTCCAATGAATCAATTCTTCACATCAGGTGATTAAAGTTTTGGAGTTTCTGCTTCACCATCAATCCTTCCAATGAATATTCAGGACTGATTTCTTTAGGATGGACTGTTTGGATCTCCTTGCAGTCCAAGGGACTCTCAAGAGTCTTCTCCAACACCACAGTTCAAAACCATCAATTCTTCAGTGCTCAGCTTTCTTCACAGTCCAACTCTCACATCCATACATGACTACAGGAAAAACCATAGCCTTTACTAGATGGACCTTTGTTGACAAAGTAATGTCTCTGCTTTTGAATATGCTATCTAGGTTGGTTATAACTTTTCTTCCAAGGAGTAAGTGTCTTTTAATTTCATGGCTGCAGTCACCATCTGCAGTGATTTTGGAGCCCCCAAAATAAAGTCTGACACTGTTTCCACTCTTTCCCCATCTATTTCCCATGAAGTGATGGCACCAGATGCCATGATCTTAGTTTTCTGAATGTTGAGCTTTAAGCCAACTTTTTCACTCTCCTCTTTCACTTTCATCAAGAGGCAAAAATGCATATACCCTAATTTTAAAATGTTTATTGCTAAAATACTAACCATCATGAGCCTTCGGCAAGTCTTAACCTTTTGCAGTATGACATCAAAAATTGTCATACTGGATGAAGTAAGTCAGACAGAGAAGGGCAAATATGTGATATCACTTATATGTGGAATCTAAAAAAGGATACAGATGAACTTATCTACAAAACAGAAATAGAGTTACAGATATGGAAAACTTATAGTTACCAGGGGACAAGGGAGAGGAGGAGTAAATTGGGAGACTGAGATTGATGTGTACATACTAGTATATATAAAATGGATAACTAATAAGGACTTACTATATACCACAGGAAACTCTACTCAATACTCTGTAATGGCCTATATGGGAAAGGAATCTAAAAAAAGAGTGGATATATGTATATGTATAACTGATTCACTTTGCTGTACAGCAGAAACTAACATAATATTGTATCAACTATACCCCAATAAAAATTTCTTTTTAAAAGATCAGTGATCACAGAGCACTATAATAAATATAGTAATAATAATGAAAAAGTTTGAAATGTGTGAGAATTACTAAAATATGACACAGACATGAAGTGAGGAAATCTTGGAAGAAATGGCACCAAGAGCCTTGTTGGTTGGAGGTTGACACTAACCTTAAATTTGTAGACAATGCATTCTCTTCAAAGCCCAGTAAAACAAAGTATGTCTATATGTGAAAATAACTTTTCTTAGTCAGTGGTTTTTAACCTTGATTATACAATAGAATTACCTGGGAAGCTTTAGAAATGTCTATACCTAGGCTACTGATCTCATATGATGATGGAAATCTTTATATTTGTCTTACACAGGCCATTACTTCCCTATTTTCATGTTTTCCACCTTTGTTTTGGACCTTGTAAACCTGTGTGGTGCTTTTTCTCCATTACCCACCCACATCCATCATTTTTTCAGCTTTCAGTGAGGCATATGCCCAGCTCACTGATTATGTTTTTTTTTTTTTCCCATTTTTGTTATTCAGATGTGTTTAACATTTTGTTGTTGGTGGTTTTATTTAGCACAGCTAATCCTTTTAAAATATTCTTTATATGCTTTATGTTTCACTGGTATTTTTTTTCCTGATGTTTTGAGAGGAGATGATAAAATTAACTACATAAGGCCATGTTGATTTGATCCTCTTCAATTTTCAACTTGACAACTACCTAGTTCGTTAAAATCAGTAATGATTTTCAATTCTTATCTTTTATTTATTATTCAGTCAATGAGGTAAAAACATTTTATTTGCCTTTCATTTGCTATGCATTCTACTATTCACTAGCTATAGAATGATGAAACCACCATCTTATTGCTCCCAAAAAAGAAAGAAAATAAAACCAAGGAACAAAATTCCTGTTACCTCACAATCTAGTGAGAGAGGAGCCATCAAACCTGATAAAATGTAAAACTGCAGCTGTGATAAATATCAAGAAGTGGATATCAATGTATCTACAATAATGTAACATTAGATAGTGAAATGATCACTAAGTTTACTAAATCTCTGAGTTATTGATGGTTGAGTTGGGACCTATGTTTCCTGCTTCCTTGAAAAAGAAAATGTACAAATCATGGAAGAATTATTCAATAGTAAATATTTGATTGATGTAATTTCTTATGATAAAATCACTAATGATGAAGATAGACTGTTACCACTGATTTTAAAATGTTTAGCAGAATCCAAACATCCCAGGATAGATTCTCTCTTGTTTATAAATCATTATGTTACAGGGGCAAATCATAATTTTCAAGAGTATCTCAGATCTACTGCTCCAACTCTTGCATCTTTCCATCTATGAGTACTTGTTACCTATGCTTTTGAAGAAATGCTACCTTGTTTATACCTCTGACTCTGCCTCAGCTTTTTCATGAAAAACCACCTCATCTGTTCTCACTTACCAGGAATGATAGACTCTTTTTGATGGTTTTTATATGCTACTTGTTATAAGCACCTTGTTGTAAAGGCTGAATGACTGAATTCTAAATAGGAAAAAATTAATGCTTAGAATTTTCTAGTGATACTCTCAATGAAAGTTCTCTTATAACAGTATTAAAGTTAGAGATCCAATTTGCTGGAAAAGTTTAAGAAAATCATATCAAAAATAAATATAAGAAAAAAGAAATAATTAGAAAAATAAAGAGCTCCTTAAAAAGCAATAGAGATGAAACTGCTTTTCTGTGATAAAATTTGGATTCTAAAACAAGTGGTAATTAGTGTTGGGTTACTTCTTTTTAGTTACAGTCACTTAATTCACCCATAAAATGTTAAGAAAATTCTAGTGTGCTCTTCTGGCTTTATAGGAATGTTCATTCCCCAAAGTTAAGGGTGAAAAACATAAAATATCCAATTGCACAAATACATTATCTTTCTACAGTTATGTACAAAGCATTTATAAGAAATGTTTGGAGAGTGCAACATTCACATTTATCACCCAGATTCTGGCAAATTGCCAATGTTTTGCCTAGCTGACTCTACATAAACTTTGTGAGGAAGCTTCTATATTTGCACAAGAAACTGAAAGAACTGGATAGTTAATTTGATGTTTAATTAAGTAAATGGAGAATAAAAATAAATCCACTGGAAAGATACAGCAAAAATATGAGAAAACACAAAAATTATAAAAGTAACTCAGTAGTCAAAAATTCTAGATCTTTACTCCTTAAACTGTAAGAGATTGTATTCCAGTGCAAGATACCCAGTTTATAGTGAACACAAGGTACATCGATCTTTTTTTAAAAAAGTCAATTTCTTCTTACATGTATATATCTATAGTTATCTAGTTTCATAAATACATAAATACCAATACATGTTTTTTAACACTGTAGTCTGTTAGTTTTCTTCCTTTTTCCCTCATTGCTCAAAAGAGGAAGTTTGACCCAGTCAATATGCTGGACTATTCCAAAGCATTCATCTTATTGATATTGGATGAGCAATATTTTTTTAAAATCTAATCAATGAAATATATGTTAAGTATTCACCCAAAATGCATGCACAAAGCAGGAATGTCTTAGTTTATTTACAATGGATTCATTATTTCTGTTATTTTCCTCTTCTACAATTACAGATAATGATGTTAATATTTCTCTAAAGTCTTCTTTTTTTGATAACTTTTGGTAAAAACTGAGAAGCTCTGAATGCTCATTGACTTACCAAAAGCTGAATTTGCATAGTTGTTCTAATATGTATAAACATAAGAAAGGATATCTTTACCCTCTATTAATATGCCCTTTATAATCATTGATAACATAATAAAATACAGAAGGATCAATCATTTCATTAAAATAAAACCATGTATGACTATGTTAAGTGAGATTTTCTTCCCTAGCAACAGTTGCATAATTGTTTTTAGTGAGTCCTAGATGCTTACACTAAACATATAGAACATTATTATTCACTTTCACTCTTAAAAGATTCTGGGTTGGAAATTCTTCCAAAATATTTTACATTTCTAACAAAATAATAAATGCATCTTCTAGAGAATACTTCTCTCAAAGACACAGCAAGAGTACCATTAAATTATAAACTATAATTGCCATTTGAGCACTTAAGCTCCTGTGTCAAGGGGCTAGCAGACAAGAAGAGGAGGTGGGCTGTGCTATACAAGAGGAATATTTGAGCATATGGGCACTGCTGAAGTTACCAATTTCAGTGCCACCTTTTGCTCCCTTTGCCATTTTAACATATGGATTGAGAAAGATATGATGACCAGGGTCCAGAACTTTCATAATTGAAGATCAAGACATCAGGAAGACAGGTCCATTAGAATTCTATAAAGAGGGATCAGTCCTTATTTGAGCTGGGAAAACTGGACAGCTACATGAAAAAGAATTAAA
This sequence comes from Oryx dammah, assembly GCF_014754425.2. Classification (NCBI taxonomy): domain Eukaryota; kingdom Metazoa; phylum Chordata; class Mammalia; order Artiodactyla; family Bovidae; genus Oryx; species Oryx dammah. The sequence continues at coordinate 94,349,784 of NW_024070211.1, read as the reverse complement.
TTAGGGCACTTCCCCACACCATACACAAAAATAAAATCAAAATGATTTAAGACTTAAATGTAAGGCCAGAAACTATAAAGCTCTTAGAGGAAAGAGGAAAACATAGGCAGTACACTCTGACATAAATCACAGCAAAATTCTCTCTGACCCACTTCCTATATTAATAGAAATAAAAACAAAAATAAATGGGACCTAATAGAACTTAAACACTTTGCACAGCAAAAGAAACTATAAACAAGATAAAAAGACAACCCCCAGAATGGAAGAAAATAATTACAAATGGAGCAATTGACTAAGAGTTAATCTTGAAAATATATAAGCAGCTCATATAGCTCAATATCAGAAAAATAAACAACCCAATCAAAAAATGGGCAGAAGACCTAAACAGATATTTCTCCAAAGAAGACATACAGATGGCCAGTCAGTTCAGTTAGTTCAGTCGCTCAGTCATGTCCAACTCTTTGCGACCCCATGAATCACAGCACACCAGGTCTCCCCGTCCAACACCAACTCCTGGAGTTTACACAAACTCATGTCCATCGAGTCAGTGATGCCATCCAGCCATTTCATGCTCTGTCGTCTCCTTCTCCTCCTGCCCCCAATCCCTCCCAGCATCAGGGTCTTTTCCAATGAGTCAACTCTTCAGATGAGGTGGCCTAAGTATTGGACTTTCAGCTTCAACATCAGTCCTTCCAATGAACACCCAGGGCTGATCTCCTTTAGGATAGACTGGTTGGATGTTCTTGCAGTCCAAGGGACTCTCAAGAGTCTTCTCGAACACCATAGTTCAAAAGCATCAATTCTTCAGCTCAGCTTTCTTCACAATCCAACTCTCACATCCATACATGACCACTGGAAAAACCATGGCCTTGACTAGACAGACCTTTGTTGGCAAAGTAATGTCTCTGCTTTTGAATATGCTATCTAGGTTGGTTATAACTTTTCTTCCAAGGAGTAAGTGTCTTTTAATTTCATGGCTGCAGTCACCATCTGCAGTGATTTTGGAGCCCCAAAAATAAAGTCTGACACTGTTTCCACTCTTTCCCCATTTATTTCCCATAACGTGATGGGACCAGATGCCATGATCTTAGTTTTCTGAATGTTGAGCTTTAAGCCAACTTTTTCACTATCCTCTTTCACTTTCAACAGAGGCTTTTTAGTTCCTCTTCACTTTCTGCCACAAGGGTGGTGTTATCTGCATATCTGAGGTCATTGAAACTTCTCCTGGCAATCTTGATTCCAGCTTGTGCTTCTTCCAGCCCAGCATTTCTCATGATGTACTCATCATATATGTTAAATAAATAAATAAGCAGGGTGACAATATACAGCCTTGATGTGCTCCTTTTCTTATTTGGAACCAGTCTATTGTTCAGTTCTAACTGTTGCTTCCTGACAGAGAAATGCAAATCGAAACTGCAATGAGGTGATAATCTCACACTGGTCAGAATGGCCATTGTCATCAAAATATCTGCAAATAATAAATGTTGGAGAGGATGTGGAGAAAAGGGAACCCTCTTACACTGGTGAGAATGTAAATTAATGTAACCATTATGGAAAACAATATGTAGATTCCTTAAAGAAAAAAAAAACCAACTAGGAGCAAAACTACCATATGATCCAGCAACCCCACTACTGGGCATATACCCTGAGAAAACCACAATTCTAAAAGGCATGTCACCCTAATGATCATAATAGCAATATTTATAATATCCAGAACATAGAAGCAACATACATATCTATCAACAGATAAATGAATAAAGAAGTTGTAGTACATTCATATAATGGAAATATTACTCAGCCATTAAAAGGAATGAACTTGAGTCAGTTGTAGTTAGGTGGATGAACCTAGAGTCTCTCAAACAGAGTGAAGTTAGTCCGAAAGAATAAAGTGAGTATAATATACTAATGCATATATATAGAATCTAGAAAACTAGTACTGAGGAAAATAGTAGAGAACAGACTTGTGCACACAGTGGGGAAAGGTGAGGGTGGGATGAACTGAGAAGTAGAGTTGACATACATACTCTGTCCTGTATAAAATAGATAACTAGTGGGAAGCTGATACATAACATAGGAAGCCCAGCCTGGCACTTGTGATGACCTAGAAGGGTGGAACAGAGGGAGGGGAGGGAGGGGAGGGATGTGTGTGTGTATATATATATATAAATTATGACATCATGTTGCTGTATGGCAGAAATCAGCACAAAATTGTAGAGCAATTTTCACCAATTGAAAATTAAAATTTTTTAAATGGATCTGAGCCACACAGAGAGTGGTCTGTAGGGAAGTTGGGCTTTATCACTTAGACTGTTTTCATCATTAAAGGCCTTGTTATCTCAATTACTGGAAATGTTGCCAGCAGGCATCCTTCACCTAGCAGTACCCTTTGAGGACTGCCTTAGGTGAGATCTGCCTTACCTAAATGGCAACCCACTCCAGTATTCTTGCCTGGAGACTCCTGTGGATGGAGGACCCTGGTGGGCTGCCATTTATGGGGTCACACAGAGTTGGACATGACTGAAGCAACTTAGCATGCATGCATGCATGCCTTACCTAACATCATTCTTCCTTCTCAAGGCAGAAAATAAGCAGTGCTTAGTTGGCATGGGATAAAGACTTGACATTTTGACCCTGCTTTTAGGATAACTCTGAAGGTTAAGCCATTTTGAGATTCCCAGTAAAGTCAGGTGATAGCTTTCTTAAAGCAGTTTCCCTTTACCCAATCTTGCTCCCTTTACTTACCTCCCACAAGTGTTTTCCCCAAGAGCACTCCATAACAAATCTCCTATTGGTTAAAAAAGCAAATAAGCAAATCAACTATGGAAAATGGCTGAAGATATATACTCTATATTTCAACTACTTATAATTAAACACAGAGAAGGCAATGGCAACCCACTCCAGTACTCTTGCCTGGAAAATCCCACGGATGGAGGAGCCTGCTAGGCTGAAGTCCATGGGGTCATGAAGAGTCAGACTGACTGAGCGACTTCACTTTCACTTTTTGCTTTTCACCTTCATGCACTGGAGAAGGAAATGGCAACTCACTCCAGTGTTCTTGCCTGGTGGAAGCTGGTGGGCTGCCATCTATGGGGTTGCACAGAGTTGGACACGACTGAAGTGACTTAGCAGCAGCAGCATGACTAAACAAAACTTACATTGCTCTTTTTCTATACATGTGCTGTACATGATTATTCACTATCTTCTTTCCCACTCCTTTTATATACTTCTACTTCCAGTATGCATTTTAGCTAGAGTTCTGTATATTGTTTCAGTTCAATTCAGTCACTCAGTCATGTTTGACTCTTTGTGACCTCATATAATCCAGAATAAAAACCTTGAATGGGGTAAGATAGTACCCCCAATTATGAGTTGTTTGAGGACTATAAATTTAGATGTCTCATAATTCAATTTTGAAAGTTTTATTTTATAGTTTTATTTACATGTATTGGACTGCAAGGAGATCCAATCAGTCCATCCTAAAGGATATCAGTCATGGGTATTCATTGGAAGGACTGATGCTGAAGCTGAAACTCCAATACTTTGGCCACCTCATGCAAAGAGTTGACTCACTGGAAAAGACCCTGATGCTGGGAGGGATTGGGGGCAGGAGGAGAAGGGGACGACAGAGGATGAGATGGCTGGATGGCATCACCGACTTCATGGACGTGAGTCTGAGTGAACTCCGGGAGTTGGTGATGGACAGGGAGGCCTGGCGTGCTGCGATTCATGGGGTCGCAAAGAGTCGGACATGACAGAGCAACTGAACTGAACTGACATGTATTTTTAACAACTTAAAAATTGAGACATTAAACATTAATAAGAGAATTTGTTTTAGCTTTCAAATCTGCATCCAGGAAATAGAAGGCTGATTTTTTTTTTCCCCTCACCACAGTTCGTTTGGTCTATATGAAAGGATGCAAGATATCTTTAGAATATAAATTCTCAAGGCTTGTGCCAAGTTTTCAACACCAAACTCCACAAAAATTTCCAGCAGACTTGTCATGAAATTTTAAGAACTGAAATTAACTCGTTTCTATTTTCTGTATTAGATATTCTATTTAGAGGAACAGCACACACTTTTTTAGCTTTAGGTTTTAAAGTATATATTTCTTGAAAAGCTTTGTGACACATCCATCCACTTTAAAAATAGTTCATATAACATTATTCCCACTGCCAGGAACCATTTGCTCAGTAGGACAGTTCTTACACTTTAGGCTGAAGTATATGGTTCTTTCAGTAATGTGTATGGTATTATAGTTCTGTACTTATCTTACAAACACTAGGGATCTGAAATAGATCTGTATATATGAAGAACATACTTTAAAAAATAATACACAATTTCAAATAATAGGTAAGCTTTTTACTTGCAAAAACTATGCATTTTATAACTTTTATGACACTCATTTCACATAAAACTCCACTCTATTTAACCTCTTGTTAAAATATCTTCCTCACCTCACTCCATACTCATTCCCAACCTCCTTCCCCAGTAATCGTGGCATCTTTTGGTTTCTGGTGTAATCTACAAATGGTAAAGACAAAGCTAGGGAATATTAATTTTTGGCAAAAGTTAAAAACCTCTTCAGAATTAATGGACTCCCTGGCAGTGAATAAGGTGATGTCTGAAGCTCTCCAAGGAGTATGTTTTGGTACAAGTTGGTATGATTACAAAAATAACATCACTGAGATGAATATTTATCTTCAGTCATGTATTCTTGGTAAATATATTTCCAAGAATATTTTTCTTTCAAGAGCTAATTTTAGGAAGGTGTTCTTAAAACCCTAACTAGCAAAAATTTTACATGCCAAAGGAAACCTAGTTTCCTAATAGATTCAAAGGGCTATGAACAAAAAGAATGTTGTAGATTACCAGAGTTGTCCTAATCCAATTAGTTAGATAATGAAAGAAATGGAAGAGCCCATATATAGTTAAGACATTCCAACTTTTGTTTCTCCTAAAACTAACAAACCCTTGTAGTTAAATACTAGTTGAGAGTAATTTTTAAATGTTACTATTGTTCAGTAAACAGAATAAATAATAGTTACCACTATTGCCCAAGCTCTTAACTGCAACACTTCATAATATATTCAGATTTCATATCTGTATAAGCAGGATCCATAAAATGGCTGCTGTCTTATTCTCTGTATAATCCCTGCTAGACCTGCCTCACCCTTATCTTAAGGACATGATTGCTTTCCCCTCCAAAGTCCAGGAAAGTTTAATCAGTAACCATCTGCATGATCAGGCAGACCCTCCCACCCCTCCCAGCTAATGATTGTTCTAGTCCTGAACCAGGACTCCAGTATGTTTGATCATCAACAGAAAACAATAGCTGTGGGAAAGAGCTTCTGAGAAGCATGTAGGCCAGCAGTCACCTTGGCAACCAAGGAACCTTTCTGACACCATGCCCTCTATAACTGATAGCCTCCTCCTCCCTTGTCTAGCCCTATTGCAGCTGAGTCCTGCCTACTGCAGACCAGGCACGGTGGGGTATTGCTATAGGACCTTTGCCTTTAACTTGTAAGATTTCCCATTCAGTAAATCTGTGTCTCTGTGGCTAACTCCTGGCTCTTTCTTTGGTCTAACAGCTGGGCAATGACATGGATTGCAGCATTATGGGATGCAGCCCAATAGTATCTACATTGTATAACCTTTTCAAGTTGTCAAATTCCTCTGTATCTCATACTGTATCCATTCAGGCTGAGAAACTGAAACCACTTTAGTTATTTGAAACAGAGAGCGCTAAATAGAGGAACTGGTTCTCAAAGTGTTAGAAGGGTCAGGGAGTGAAAAGGAAAGGAGTTTATTCAGAGTCCATCTCTAGGGTGGCTGCTGTGTCCACAGGGAGTGCGGTGCAAATACCACCAAGTCAGACAAGCAGGCGGCCAGGAGGCCACAGGGCAACAGAGCAAGACCTTGGAGCCCCCACTGGTCTGAAGTGCTGGCCTTCCCCCTGTACCACCAGAGCATCTCCAGTAGCCTGCTATGCAGAAGCCACAGCAGAAATAATAATGACGTCTTCTCTTTAAATTTCAGTCTAGCACAAGTGCCTCACTTTGGCAGAACCTAACCCGTGAACAGCTGGCAAAGGAGTCTAAGAAATATAATTTTAAGTTTTCAGCCCATAGCACAAGGCAGAGTAAGTGCAAGACTGAACTCTGATAAATATTTGGCACACTTATTTATGCAACATTCCTAGAGAGACATTGAGCAATTATTAAAATAAAATAGAGTTATTAAGGAAGGAACAGCATATCATATAGGAAGTGTGTGCTATGTTGGACTGTCCTCAGAAACAGAGTTCTAATATGAGTATCTATAGGATCGGATTACTACTGATAGACCTTTAGTCCCTTTCAACAGCTTTTATTCTGTACCAGAATAATTTACTTATTAAAAACAGCAAATGATTATATAAGCAAATATGTATTCAATAATTAGCATTCAACTGATCTTTAAGTATCTCACCACTATTAGGTATGAAGCTGCTACAGGCACAAATAAAACCTATACTACAAACTATGGTTTGTCAAATGGTCATTCCTATTAAGGTCTTCTTCTAGAACATGATCTTAGTTGGAAATAGTTGCTTTTTCTTTGGATCCCAGCCATGATTTATTCAGTAATGAGATAATTTATAAAGGATATAGGCATCCATTTATCTGTGTTGTTTTTGCTCTCCATCCATTTCTAATAGATGTAATTTCACTAGTAATTTTACTTTGAGTTACCTATAAGGGGTATAGTTATGTAGCGATAGATTATACAAACTTCATTTTTTGCTCTCTTTTTGTGACAAATTTCTAGAGTATTACATTGCTTTCAAAGAACATATATTATTTCTAAGGAAATAAAGTTTTCCTTGTAGCTAAAACTATGGCTTGTTTTTAAATGTTCCATAGGTACTTATCTAATTCACTCATTCATTAAACATACTTTTGTTGAGCAACTTATTTGTTTTGCCAGGCTCTGAAAAAGGCAGGGAACAGCACCATGAATCAGAAACAGGGTCAGAGGGATGCCGCTTACATTTGAATTGAAAGAGAAATAGAAGTAAGAAGTCTAATAAAATAATTCCAAGTCATGTGAAAAAGTATTGAAAGTGTTAGTTGCTCAGTCGTGTCCAGCTCTTTGTGACCCCATGGACTGTAGCCCCCAAGGATCCTCTGTCCATGGAATTCTCCCGGCAAGAATACTGGAAAGAGTAGCCATTTCCTTCTCCAAGGGATCTTCCTGAACCAGGGATTAAACCCAGGTCTCCTGCATTGCAGGCAGATTCTTTACCATTTGAGCCACCCAGGAAGCCAAATTCCATTCAATAAGTGCTCTGATTTAAAAAAGGGCTAAGATAGAAACTAACAAATGAAGGGTGTCTACTCTAGGTCGGTTGGTCATGGAAGTCTTCCCTGAGGAGATGACTCCATCTGGGACATGAAATTAAAGAGGAGTTCATCATGAGAAGAGCTGGTTGCATGTGGAGGTACATGGAGCCCCACGGGAAGCTCAAAGCTAGGAGCTACACAAAGGAGACTGAGGGCTGCCCCTTGCGGGGGGCTTTAGTGTTGAAGGTAACATGTCTTTTATTCTAGCAAGGATGCTTGACCTTCGGTTGCCTCAGCAGCTGTGGCACTGCTCTGCCAATCTGGCCCCAATGTCAAGTCCACAAGCCTCCTTGGTAATAACATCCTCCTTTTTTGAGAATTATGTGCACAGATTTCACCTGAGAATGAGGTAACACACAGATAAGTTCTTACACATGGCCACTTCTTTTGCTTGCGCCACCACATCACCACATCTGATGACGGGACTGTTGTGGTTGTGCCAAAGAAATTCAGCTTTTGGAGAGATTTCCACTTTAAGATTGCAGAATCCTTAATTCTCTTGGGTTTCTTTCTCAAATTGATAGCATTTGCTTTATAAGTTAGCAAATTCCTATCTATTCTGGCTTGTGGGTGGCACCTTTCCAGTTTTCTGGTACTGTTTTGAATTTATTCTTATAATCATATTTTTTCTGTCTTTGCAACAAGATTTGGGAAGTGACTGGAAGTAACTACACAGGATCCTTCAACTTTGTTTACACTGGAGTTCCAGAATTTATTTCAAAAGTATGCTTTTATTTACCTAAAAATGTTTTATGTAATTCACAAACAATTGTGAATATGTATGTTAGTTTATGAAGCCCTTTATAAATGCATGCAACCTGCTTTTAAATTCTGATTTTTATTTCTTCCTGTTTTCTCTCAGTTTTCTATAATTTTTGTGATATCACTACAAATTTTGTCTGCAGTACTGAGCAGGTGTGATAATTGGTATTACAGTAAATTATTTAATAAGCAATGAATAAAGTAGAATGACTTGTCTGTCATATACTCACAAAAATGGGATAAAAGGTAACTGACATTTTTGTGCCTTTACCAAAACCAAAGCTCTTTACACATACATTGTGTAACTGTCCATTAAAACAACTCAGTCTTGTTATAGCTCCAGTCAGTCAGTTCAGTTGCTCAGTCGTGTCCGACTCTTTCCGACCCCATGAACCGCAGCACACCAGGCCTCCCCATCACCAATTCCCGAAGTTTAAGCAAACTCATGTCCATTGAGTCCATGATGCCATCTAACCATCTCATCATCTGTCGTCCCCTTCTGCTCCTGCCTTCAATCTTTCCCAACATCAGGGTCTTTTCAAATGAGTCAGCACTTTGCATCAGGTGGCCAAAGTATTGGAGTTTCAGCTTCAACATCAGTCCTTCCAATGAACACCAAGGACTGATTTCCTTTAGGATGACTGGTTGGATCTCCTTGCAGTCCAAGGGACTCTCAAGAGTCTTCTCCAACACCACAGTTCAAAAGCATCAATTCTTCGGCTCTCAGCTTTCTTTATAGCCCAACTCTCACATCCATACATGACTACTGGAAAAACATAGCCTTGACTAGATGGACCTTTGTTGACAAAGTAATGTCTCTGCTTTTGAATATGCTATCTAGGTTGGTCATAACTTTCCTTCCAAGGAGTAAGTGTCTGTTAATTTCATGGTTGCAATCACCATCTGTAGTGATTTTGGAGCCCCCCAAAATAAAGTCAGCCAATTTCCACTGTTTCCCCATCTATTTGCATGAAGTGATGGGACCGGATGCCATGATCTTCGTTTTCTGAATGTTGAGCTTTAAGCCAAATTTTTCACTCTTCTCTTTCACTTTCATCAAGAAACATAGCTCCAGTATGTTCATTTATTTTCCTAAGACCCCCCCAGAGTTAATAACTGGTTTAGCCAAGACTGAAACATTCATTTATTGATTCCATATTCTTATTCCTCTCTGTTAGTCGCTCAGTCACATTCAACTCTTTGCAATCCTATGGACTGTAGCCCATCAGGTTCCAATGTCCACGAAATTCTCCAGAGAAGAATACTTAAGTGGGTAGCCATCCACTTCCCCAGGAGGACTTCAGGACCCAGGGCTTGAACACTGGTCTCCTAAATTGCAGGCAAGCTCTTTGTCATCTGAGCCACCTGGAAAGCCCTTGCTCCTCTCAATACCCCTCCCCCCAAATCCATAGCAAATGAAAATGAATTTATTGAATAGAATTTTCAGGTTTAAGAAATTATCTTGAAAACTTTAAAATACACTGAGATGGAAAGGATATCTTATATTTGGACAAGGTTAAAGAGGGAGAAAATGGTTAGCTACAGAAGAGTGTTTCTAACAAAACAAGGGTAGTCGCCACTTACTGCCACTTGTATTACCCTAGCATCTCAATACCACTGTGACAGTTCACAGGAAAACACAATAGTTTTAACATTTGTTGCTATGAGAACACTGATTACATTTGTTTCTTTTCTATTTCAAGCTGCAGATTTCTCACTTTAGTACTTTTAATAGTCACAAAAGAATAATCTGTCTTGCTGATCATTCATCATTTCCCTGTCACACTTTAAAAAAAAAAAGGTCAAGATAAATTTTGTTCAAAATATTAAGTAACATAAGCAGAACAATAAATATTTCTATATAGTCTTAAATTGTGGCAATATTTACATATAGTGAAAAGCACAGATTTTATATAAACATTTGATAACCCTTGATTGATATAATCAATCATATAGCTACCGATCAATCAAGATATAGAACATTTCTGTCACCCAACGAAGTTTCTTCATGCCCCCTTTCAAACACTACCACTGAAAAGGCAACTACTGTCTTGACTTCTTTTTTGCTTATTCTTTATCATATAAACAGAATTATGGTTATAATTCTCTCCTGTATTGGTCTTTTACTCAACATATGATTTTGAGGTTTCTGCATGCTGTTTTTATGTACAAGCAGTGTATTCTTTGTTTTTACATTCCCCTGTTGATCAACATATGGACTGCTCTTACTTTTGGATTGTTATGAATGAAGACACTATAAATATTCTTTTGCATGCCTTTTTGTGGGTATAGATTTTCATCTCTCTTAGGTAAATATCCAGGAGTAGAATTGCAGGATAGTAAAGCAGATGCATGAAATTAAAAGATGCTTACTCCTTGGAAGGAAGGTTATGACCAACCTAGAAGGCATATTTAAAAGCAGAGACATTACTTTGCCGACTAAGGTCCATCTAGTCAAGGCTATGGTTTTTCCAGTGGTCAAGTATGGATGTTAGAGTTGGACTGTGAAGAAAGCTGAGCACCAAAGAATTGATGCTTTTGAACTGTGGTGTTGGAGAAGACTCTTGAGAGTCTCTTGGACTGCAAGGAGATCCAACCAGTCCATTCTGAAGGAGATCAGCCCTGGGATTTCTTTGGAGGGAATGATGCTGAATCTGAAACTCCAGTACTTTGGCCACCTGATGTGAAGAGTTGACTCATTGGAAAAGACTCTGATGCTGGGAGGGATTGGGGACAGGAGGAGAAGGGGACGACAGAGGATGAGATGGCTGGATGGCATCACTGACTCGATGGACATGAGTTTGAGTGAACTCTGGGAGTTGGTGATGGATAGGGAGGCCTGGCGTGCTGCGATTTATGGGGTCACAGAGTTGGACACGACTGAGCGACTGAACTGAACTGAACTGTACTGAAAGTAGATGCATGTTTAATTTTATCAGGAAGTGCCAAAGAGTTTTCCAAAGGGGTTGTACCACTTTCTAATCCCTTCAACAACATAAGGGTTCAGCTGTACACATGCTCACCAAATTTTGATGTTTTCCATATTTTTAGTTTAGTCATTCTAATCTAAATGGGTACATGGCAATATTTTATTTTGGTTTTAATTTGCAATCCCTGATCACTGATAATATGCAGAAATTTTTCTTGTGACAATTGGTTATTCCTACATCTTTTTTTGTAAAGTATCCACACAAGTCTCTTGCCCATTTAAAAATTTAGTTGTCTTTATTTTTGAAATTGATTTGAATGAGCTTATTATATATTCCAGATAAAAGCTACTTTGTCTGATATATGGTAATGAAAATAATTTCCCCCAAGGTGTTGCATATCTATTTACTTTCTTAATAGTATTTCTTGATGAGGAATATGTATGTTTAACTGAGGTATTTACATATATTCAGATCAAAATATAAAACACTTCTACTTCCCCAGAAAGTTTTCTTATGACCAAATGTCTCTTTCCTAGTCAACCTCACACAGAAGCAACCACTCAACTGATTTCTATCATCGTGAGTTTGTTTTGCATATTTAAAAATTTCATATGAATGGAGTCATTCATTTTCTTTCAATTAGCTTAATATTTCTAAAATTATTCATGGTCTTGAATGTAGCAATATTTCTTTCCTTTTTATTGAATGTATTGATTGTTCATTATATTACTTCTTAGCTTCCACTTTTGTCTATCCATTGATAGAAATCTGGATCTTGTATTTGTCTATTACATTGCTATGATAATAATGTTACTATGAACATTTTAGTGAAAGGCTTTTTGTAGATACATAACAATGATAAATACCTATGAGTGGCATTGATAAGTTGTATTTAACATTTTAAGAAACTGTTGAACGTTTTTTAAAGTGGTTGTACAATTTGACACTCTCATACCAATGGGTGAGACTTTTAGTTGTTCCACTCCCTCTCTATTATTTTAATTTTGTCAATCATTTTTGTATTTTATGACTTCCTAGGGGTATATTGCAGTATCTCCTGGAAGTTTTCATTTACATTACCTGGTATCTGATCATTTATAGTTTTTCATGTACTTATTGGCCACTCATATGTTTTAGTTTATATGTTAATTTTGAGCAAGTGTCTGTGTGTGTGTTTTGCCCATTTTGTCTAAGTGACTTATTTTTTGGGGGGGGTGACCTTTTATTATTGAGTTGCTGGAGCTTTTTTATTTTTTAATATGTAGTCCATCTAGAAATCCTTTTGAATCTGTAGCTCTACTTTCATATTGCTAATGTGACTACCTTAGTAGTTATTTTTATAATTTTGATGGAATCAAATTTGTAAATATGATGTTATGTATTTTGTGATGCCTTGCTTAAAAAAAAAAGAAATGAAAGAACCTGAGAATAAAAGAAAGAAGAAAGAGAGAAGAGGGAGGAAAGAAGGAAGGAAGGGGAAAACCTTAGCCAAGATTATGAAAATATTCTATTTTTTCCTGTATTTGAGGCTTTACATTTAGGTCCATGGTCTTTCTCAAATTGATTTTTCTAAATTGTCTGAGATAAGAATCAAAGTTCTTTCTTTTTCCCATAAAAATATCAGTATCACTTTTTACAGAAAAAAAAATTAATTGAAAGAAGTTGCTTTTGACTCTTGGAAAAAGTTGTTTCACCAAATAGGCTCCATGTCTATTTCTGGTTTCTCTATTAAGTCCCAGTACTCTATCTGTCTATTTTTTCCCACTGTCATACTATCTTACAATATTTAAAAATTTGATCTTGATTCAGGTGAGGCAAAATCTCAAATGGTTCTTTTTTTAAACTTTGTTTTAGTTCTTAACAAATACATTTTTAAATTACTATGTCATTTCTAGAAAAACCTGCTAGAGTTTCTACTGACATTGCTTTAGATCTTTAGATTTTGTGAAAAATAGACATTGTATTAGGTATCCCATTTTATAAATGTGGTATATATATATATATATATGTTTGATTCTTTATTTTCTCTGAAATATTTTGTAATTTTCAGTGTATAGATTTTTCACATCTTGCATTAAATTTGTCCAGAAGTATTTGATACATTTTGTAAAGTTTACATAATTCAATACTTAATACCAAACAAGTTTTTCTAAGTATTTTAACAATAAAAGCAACCAACTTAACCTGATACATGTATCATCTAGAAACTTATAGTACCATTTATTTAAGTGGTGAAACATGAGAAGCATTCTTATTAAAGAATACCTTGTAAAGTACAGGGCTTCCCTCATAGCTCAGTTGGTAAAGAATCCACCTGCAATGCAGAAGATCCTGGTTCAATTCCTGGGTCAGGAAGATCCCCCAGAGAAGGGATGGGCTACCCACTCCAATATTCTTGGGCTTCCCTTGAGGCTTAGCAGGTAAAGAAAGATCCTGCAATGAGGGAGACCTGGGTTCGACCCCATGATTGGGAAAATCCCCTGGAGAAGGGAAAGGCTACCCATTCCAGTATTCTGGCCTAGAGAATTCCACGGACTGTATAGTCCATGAGGTCACAAAGAGTTGGACATGACTGAGCAACTTTCACTTGTAAAGTACAAGTTGAGCTAACTTGGTAATTTAAAAAGCTATTTGGATAGAGGATCAGCCAATAAAAATCTAAAGTTTTCAACACACAGGCAAGAAAAATTGGGACCTATTTTTAAAACTATCCCTCTCATCACCATCTCCCGAAGTTCACTCAGACTCACGTCCATCGAGTCCGTGATGCCATCCAGCCATCTCATCCTCGGTCATCCCCTTCTCCTACTGCCCCCAATCCCTCCCAGCATCAGTCTTTTCCAATGAGTCAACTCTTCGCATGAGGTGGCCAAAGTACTGGAGCTTCAGCTTTAGCATCATTCCTTCCAAAGAAATCCCAGGGCTGATCTCCTTCAGAATGGACTGGTTGGATCTCTTTGCAGTCCAAGGGACTCTCAAGAGTCTTCTCCAACACCACAGTTCAAAAGCATCAATTCTTCGGAGCTCAGCCTTCTTCACAGTCCAACTCTCACATCCATATATGACTACTGGAAAATCCATAGCCTTGACTAGATGGACCTTAGTTGGCAAAGTAATGTCTCTGCTTTTGAATATACTATCTAGATTTGTCATAACTTTTCTTCCAAGGAGTGAGCGTCTTTTAATTTAATGGCTGCAGTCACCATCTGCAGTGATTTTGGAGCCCCAAAATATAAAGTCTGACACTGTTTCCACTGTTTCCCCATCTATTTCCCAGGAAGTGATGGGACCAGATGCCATGATCTTTGTTTTCTGAATGTTGAGTTTTAAGCCAACTGTTTCACTCTCCTCTTTCACTTTCATCAAGAGGTGTATTAGTTCCTCTTCACTTTCTACCATAAGGATGGTGTCATCTGCATATCTGAGGTTATTGATATTTCTCCCGGCAGTCTTGATTCCAGCTTGTGTTTCTTCCAGTCCAGTGTTTCTCATGATGTACTCTGCATAGAAGTTAAATAAGCAGGGTGACAATATACAGCCTTGACGTACTCCTTTTCCTATTTGGAACCAGTCCATTGTTCCATGTCCAGTTCTAACTGTTGCTTCCTGACCTGCATACAGATTTCTCAAGAGGCAGGTTAGGTGGTCTGGTATTCCCATCTCTTTCAGAATTTTTCACAGTTGATTGTGATCCACACAGTCAAAGGCTTTGGCATAGTCAATAAAGCAGAAATAGATGTTTTTCTGGAACTCTCTTGCTTTTTCCATGATCCAGCGGATGTTGGCAATTGGATCTCTGGTTCCTCTGCTTTTTCTAAAACCAGCTTGAACATCAGGGAGTTCATGGTTCACATACTGCTGAAGCCTAGCTTGGAGAATTTTGAACATTACTTTACTAGCATGTGAAATGAGTACAATTGTGCGGTAGTTTGAGCATTCTTTGGCATTGGCTTTCTTTGGGATTGGAATGAAGACTGACCTTTTCCAGTCCTGTGGCCACTGCTGAGTTTTCCAAATTTGCTGGCATATTGAGTGCAGCACTTTCACAGCATCATCTTTCAGGATTTGAAACAGCTCAACTGGAATTCCATCACCTCCACTAGCTTTGTTCATAGTGACGCTTCCTAAGGCCCAGTTGACTTCTCATTCCAGGATGTCTGGCTCTAGGTGAATGATCACACCATCGTGGTTATCTGGGTCATGAAGATCTTTTTTGTGAGTCTGAGTGAACTCCGGGAGATGGTGATGAACAGGGAGGCCTGGCGTGCTGCGATTCATGGGGTTGCAAAGAGTCAGACACGACTGAGCAACTGAACTAAACTGAACTGATCCCTCTCGTAGTAGCAACAAAAATCTAGAACCTGCTTAAAGTTAATGTAGTCCAAAATATACTAGGCTTGCCTAATAGAATACGTGTGTGTGTGTTAGCTGCTCACTCGTATCTGACTCTTTGCGACCTCATGAACTGTAGCCCACCAGGCTCATCTAACCATGGAATTCTCTAGGCAAGAATACTGGAGTGGGTTGCCATTTCCTTCTCCAGGGATCTTCCTGACCTGGGGATTGAAGCCAGGTCTCCTGCACTGCAGGTGGATGCTTTACCATTTGAACTACGAGGGAAGCCCACCTAACAGAATATACATTATTTTATTTAAGAACATAAGACGTGTTCTGTAAAACTAGAGAAAACATTTCTACATGGGAAGACACAATATTGTAAAGATATACCATGTGAAAGTGAAGTCACTCAGTCGTGTCCAATTCTTTGTGACTCCATGGATTGTAACCTATGAGGTTCCTCCAACCACGGAATTTTCCAGGCAGGAGTACTGGAGTGGGTTGCCATTTCCTTCATATTACCCTATAAATTGTGTGTGTATGTGTGTGTGTGTGTGCGTTATTAATGGTACCATTATAGGAATTAAATCAATCAATGAAAGTAAAGTTTAAAACTAGATCACTATATATGTAGAAATTAGTAAATGGTTAAGTGATTCTCTCGCCATTTGAAAAGGATGAATTATTCAATAAGTGTTGATAAATTTAGCTTTCTATTTGGGAAGAGAAATTATATGCATGTGTCATACTATATATGAAAATTTAATCAAGTTTTATCAAAGATCTAAAGTTTAAAATGATACAACAAAATAAAATACTGGAATTAAAACATATAAAAAAAGAGAAGCTCCCAAGTAAAGATCAAACAGATCTGACTGTCAAAAATATAAAATTTTGTGTTATGAAGGATATTGTAAAAAAATTGCAAGAAAAGTAACATTGGAAAAAAATCCTGAATGTGTGTGCATGTGTGTGTGTATATATATATGTGTGTGTGTATCCGTATATATATACATATGTGTGTGTGTGTATATATTCCATATGTATCTAAACCCATTCAAGGGCTGACATCCATACTTATAATTATAAAGACGTCTTTACTCCTCTATTTCCTCCAAAATAAAGACAACCATGTAATACGATTTTTGTCCATCAGACTGGCAACACATTTTTGAAAGAGAAATAATATCTATCATTGATGAGGATGTAAATAGATTGGTGCATTTATAGCTCATTCATAGAATTGTAAACGGTGACATCCTTTGGATAGCAGTTTAGCAACATTTATAAAACATGACATGCTCCTGTTTCATGACGCAGCAGCTTCTCTTCCACCAGTGCTTAGTTTGCAGATGAGAACACCCGTTACAACATGGTTACTCAGGGCAGTAAGTTTGCAGACACCTAACAGCTCATTAATAGGCAAACAGACTATGCACTCTTTTATTTTAATACAATATATTATCATGTATTAACTTGGGACGTATTCCATAGTATGTTAAGTGAATAAAAGTACCTCCAATGCTCTATGATAAAATGTGTTTTTAAACCTCATGTACATATATGGACATGATTTAAGCAGGAGTATGCATATTGATGGGGCTTCGCTTGTAGCTCAGCTGGTAAAGAATCTACCTGCAATGCAGGAGACCCCGGTTCAGTTCCTGGGTTAGGTGGATCCTGTAGAGAAGGGGTAGGCTACCCAATTCAGCATTCATGGGTTTCCCTGGTGGCTCAGAAGGTAAAGAATCCTCCTCCAATGCGGGAGACCTGGATTCCATCTCTGAGTTGAGACGATCCCCTGGAGGAAGGCATGAAAACCCACTCCAGTATTTTTGCCTGGAGAATTCCCCAGTGACAAAGGAGCCTGGCAGGCTACAGTCTGTAGGGTTGCAAAGAGTCAGATATGACTGAACAAGTAAGCACAGCATTTCAAACCAACCGATGAATCTTCTGAAATAAAAAATAACTAATACAAACGAGCTAAATCAAACCAAGAAGCAAGAAGGAAGAGCCCACTGAGAATGTCATTGTTCTTTGCAAATTGCCTGCTGTGAGTGGCCATGTCATATAAAACTAATTTTGCAGCTTTATGTGATTTGCTCATTTTTCCTGCTAACTTGGGCACTTCTGCCTACATCTCTGGACATGCATTAGATGAATAACTACATAAGCAAAACTATCCAATGGAGACAATTTATCCAGGTTAATTCAAATAAGTGGGAAGATAGCACTTGCATCTATTTTATCCTTTATTAAAAATAGAGACTTTATTTCACAGATGAGAATGTCTAGGAACTGAAGCATTAAGTCACATGTCCAAAGTTACCCAGCTGGGAAGTGTCAGAGATGAGATTAGTTCTCAGACACTCTGGTTCAGAACCGGAGCTGTCAGCCACCCCGCTATACTCTGTGCTTCAGAGCTTGTTAGAACCTCAGTTTCCTCACCTCTGAGTGTGAGGTGAGGAAACTGAGGGTTTCCTGTCTTAGAGGGTAGCCATAAAGGAGTTAAATAGGATAAGCTAGGAGAGAGTGTGGAGTTTGTATGGCAGTCTGTGCTTTTGTGAGTTGAGTTCCCCATGCGTGTTAGTCATGACACCCACGTAAGAGCACAGAAGTGTTTATATGTTCCTGCCTCCTCTCTAAGGCCTCTCCAAGCCAGTGACATGACACAAATCCCCGAGACCCAGTGGCTCTCCTTTTAACACAAAAGAACTTGTCCCTTTGTGGCTCAACACGTGGCAGAGGAACCAGGGGCTGCCCTCCTATGTCTCTATCCTCAGCATCTCCTGCTTTTTCCAAATCTTGGGCTTCCCTGGCTGTCTATGTGATTCATTTTAATGTGGAAGCTTAAGACACACACGCATGGAGAGGCCAGACCGCATGAAACACACATAGGCACAGGAAAGAGCAGTCTTGAGTACAAAGCCGGGGTTCCAGCCAGTGAGGACCAGGATCCAAGGCAGGGCTCCCAGGAAGTACCCACAGGTGTGTGCAACCCTCACTGGGAGGCACAGGGCAGCCCTATTCAAATGCTTGCACAGGTCTAAGATCTTTTCCCTCTGGAATAACACCCATATTATTCCTCCATTCTTCTGGTTCTTCATAAGTAGCTGTTATATGCTGGGCAGGAGTGAAAAGTCAGTGGTAAATCATGTCCCCTCCATGTCAGAGGCCAGGCCAGACAACACATAGCATTATTGTTGTTAATACATCCACTAAGATGATCCAGAAACACAGCAAGAACTCTATATTTCTTCTAAAATAAACAATCCCTTGAAAACAAAGTTACGGTTACCAAAGGGGAAATGTAGGGAGAAGGGATAAATCAGAGCTTGGGATTAACATATACACATTACTATATAAGATAGATAACAAACAAGGACTTACTGTATAGCACAAGGAACTTTCCTCAATATTCTGTGATAACCTATATGAGAAAAGAATAAGTATATATATATTATATATATATATATTATATATATATATATCAGAATCACTTTGCTATACAACTGAAACTACCACAACATTTTAAATTAACTATACCCCAATAAAATTTTTTTTAAAAGAGAGGCTTTAAAAGACAGCAGTTGTCCTGGAATCATCTCATAATGAACTATGAAATCTAGGAACTTCATCTCCTTCTATTAAATCTTAAGCATTGTCAAATGCCCATATTCCTTCCTCTGCTGAGAACTGGTTACTATAACAACCACTGCGGCAGTATTACCAACCACACACTCAAAACCAAAACCCACAACCTCAAACTGGTGAATATGTCTGTGTTCACAGTGTTATCAGGTAATTTAAAAATGGACAGAAATGAAATAAAAAAAGTGAAAATGAAGGGGTTTTGAAATTGGATGTTAACCCAGAAAGTATGTATAAACAAAATAGAGGACAGAAGAAACTGACAAAACAGCATATGGCAGCTTCCACCTCCTGCTCAGGCCACACAGTTCTCTTGGCTGGAGTTGGCAAGATGACAGTGTTACGGCTATGCAGAGAAGTAAGGTCACAGCCTCACTCTCCAGCTCATTTAGGGGCTTTGAGTGAAACAGGAAGAACTAAGTATGATGCCAGACAGAGCAATGATTATATGTCCCCAGAAATGCACCCTGATCTCACAATTAAGACTACAGGGAGAGGTAAGAGAGATCGAATCAAAAGAACTACAAATTCTGAAGTTTTTATTTCTACTTGCTGTAAAATGGAGATAACATTTCTCCTTCTTTCCTTATCACTGTGAGTATAAAATTACATAATCTTCTTAGAAAGTGACTTAAAAGCTATTGAGCTTTATAAAATATAAGTAATATTTATTACTAAAATTTAAATGACTAAATATCTGCAATTTATTGATAAAATATTTTCATTTTTTTAATACTGTAATTTCTCCTTTAATAACAAAAAAGTTTACTGTGTATCTGAAACTCAAACAATATCCTCCTTATACTTTTAATAAATTTAAGACTCTGTGAGTAAAAAAAAAAAAATAGAAATGAATTAAAAAGTATATTCAAGCATGGGTGGCTGTAGCAAATTTTGAAAAAGTGTAAAGTCTGAGACTGTCAAAAATATATTCTCTAAATCTCAAAAGAAATACTAACTTTTGTTTAAGTACTTCTATTACATGTATAATTGGCAGTCAACCAGCAACCTACTTTCTAGAATTTGACTATATTTAAAATGTCAAATTCTTGTTATGCTACTAAGTATATTTCCCTTCACATAAGAGTGTAATGACCTAAAATGGTTTTACTCATTTAATGAAGCCATTTTTATAGCTGTGAGAGAGTAAGTATAAAAATTTCAATCTCATTTTAGCCCAGCTATTCTGAAACTAAGTAGTCAAAATAGCTTGTTTTAAAGAGGAAAAAAAAAAAAATGTCAAACCATCTTGTTTTGACAGAGTTCATGTACATCAAGTTCTAAACCGTAATAGAATTTTTAAAGCTAACTGGTAAACCTCTAAAAAGTAGAGATTTACAAAAAGAAAAGTTAGTAAGCATTAACTACAGAGCTGGATAATGTTCCTACAAACACCAGACTTTATAATTCATAGATGACTGTCCTATTTGTTAAAATAGAGAACACTTGAATGATAGAACATGGCAGAGGGTGTGACTGTGTAGGTTTAGAAATAGTATCTGGGTTCTTTTTATCAAGTAATATCTGTAATTAGCTTTATGAATCACCTACCAGGTTAACAAAGACAGAGTCTATAGAAGACTAGGAAAAGAAAACTATACAGCCCACAGTTCCATCCCATAGCCTACAGAGTGTCAGTTTCTACATCAGTAATATAGCATTCCTGAGACTTCCTCAGTGGCCAGTAACTAAGACTCTGAGTTACCAGTGCAGGGGACCCAGTTTCCATGCCTGGTTAGCGAACTAGATCCCTCATGCCACAACTAAGACCCAGAGCAGTCAAATAAGTAAATATCTTTAAATAATGATATAGCATCCCCTGTGGCCATAAAATAATAAAGGTTTCCAGGCTTTAGATTTGATGTGGTCTTATGTTCATGACAGTAAAAATAATTTTGACATAGATTATTTTTTAATTATCTATAATTATTCATTCTGTTTCTTCCTACTGAAAAATTTTGTCAGGATTTTTTGTTTATGTTTTTGTTGTTGTTTGTTTTAATATTCCTAAGGAGATTCATATCTGCATTTTGATTGTTTCTTTCACTGTAAAAAATATGGAAAAACAAATTTTACTAAACTGAGAAAAATGGAGATTCTTATCTAACTTTTGAAATTTGGGCCAATATTAACCAAAAACGTGGCACAATTTCAGACAGCATTTTAAAAGCAAATATGAACATAATATAAAATATTTTGTCAAAGGTACTAAGCCCTTTTGTCAATTTACCATTATTCATAAACTCTAGTTTGGTATTTGAAGTGTTCTCCCATTCATTACCGTCACTCTATTTCAACATATTTCCTATTATTTACCTACACAAATCACTCCAACAGCCAGATAGGCTAATTATCCCCCATTCATGCCAGCCTCTATGTCTTTGTTCATTTAATTTCTCCTTGGAATACACTTTCTTATTATTCTTATTCACATTTGATTAATCCCTCACAGTTTAGGCAAATCCCTTCTTAAAGTTTGGCTGTTTATATCAGCTTTAAGAAACTTCTCCCTCTACCCAAATTTTAATATACCTAAAACTTATTGCTCATGTGGCACATATTATGGGCTACTGAATAGTATTTGTCACTTGTGTGAAGGCCCTTTCCCTTTAATCGCATTGCTCTGAAGCTGGAAGTTCCACAAGAACTACCACATTTTCTTGAGCACAAAAGCTATAAGGATGACAACCAAATACATTTACGGGCCCAGCATTATATTTACTGTAGAGGAAAGATATAAAATCCAGTTCAAATCCAAATTCCATCATTTATTAGCTTTCACCAAAGTACTTAGTATTTATAAGACAGTACATTAGAGATTTCACAAATGTTGTCTCATTTAATGTTCAACATAACTCAGCATGGCAGCAGGTATCATTAGCTCAATTTTAAGACTAAAGGAAGTAAAACCTACATATCCCACCTAAGGATAGAAGCTGGTAAATAGAGGGGCCAGGATATCCCTTATGGAGAACCAGAGCTCTGGTTTTACCCAGAGAGAGGTGTATTAAAATACAGAAAGACAAAAGGTTGGGTATACACTCAGCCAGCCTTTTACCTGCTAGCAAAATGGATTTCAAAGTTATTTGGGGGCTGACAAAGAAGAAATGAGCCTTTCTAATTACAAGAAGAACCAGGCACATGAGATCAAAGGAATTTCTAACTCTATCAAGAAGCAGTTGTTAAAGAATCACTTCCTACTTGCTCTGCTGACACCAAAGCTAAAAACCAGGCTATTCTCCCTTACGCTGGGCATAGTTGGTTAAATCAGCTCTCAAGTTTTCCCAAATCAATAAGGACAGGTCCTAATAGAGAAGGTCTGACAGTCAGCTAGAACCAGTTACAAGGGTAGCTGTCTCCAACTACAACTGGGCTTTTGAAGTTGAAGCTGGTTTCCAATTAACCGTTCAAAATTAAGGCAGAATGTATAAAAGGAGAACAAGAAAATAGCTCAAGCACTTTTGCTTTTTAATAGATTTGACCTTTTAAAAATTGAATTTAGTGACAGGCTATGCCAGAAGAAAGTCTGGAAGAAATAAAATTGCACAGTTCTAAAAATATGAAGTACGCATTGTAATTTTAAAAAAAGCTTAAGCCACAATTCACCTCAGATGTCCTAAGTACCAATACATCTTAATTTGATCATTAATACTCTCTAAATTGTGCAAATAGTCTTCATCTACTGCCTCTTCCTCTTAACAAGTTCCATTCCTACTGGCTGCACTATTAGATCCACTTTGTTATTACTTCACTGTGAGTACCAGATTGATGCTGGTTAATTTCCTCTAGGTTAAAGTTAACACTAAATGCTTATTTGTGTTGATATCTCATTTGCATTAAAGGCCAACGGTCAGACAGTGTATTATGGAGGTCAAACAAAAAAGACCTATATTCTATATGTTATATTCTATATCTTGGCATGAAAATACTTGTAAGGCGTTGGGTAAGTCCCAACCTTTTTGGATCTCAGTTCTCTCATCTTAAGAACAAATAAAACTTGTTCTAGATTATAGCCAAGCATTCAAGTCTTTAATTTTATGTCTGTAAATCTACTCATCATGCACAGATTCATAATAGTAATCTTATCTTCTTTACCTTTATCTTTATCTTCTTTTACCTATTTGTGTTTCTTTATTAAAGGGCTTCCCAGGTGGCTCAGTGGTAAAGAACCTGCCTAACAATGTAGGAGATGTGGGTCCAATCCCTGGGTTGGTAAGATCCCCTGGAGAAGGAAATGGCAACCCATTCTAGTATTTTTGCCTGGGAAATCCCATGGACAGAAGAGCCTGGTAGGACTGTAGCCTGGGCTACAGTCCGTGGGGTCACAAGAGAGTTGGACATGGCTTAGCGACTAATCATCCCTTGAGATAATTTTTAAGCTTTCTCTTTTACTATTTTCACCCCTAAACACTTTCCTCTTTCATGAGATTTCAACTTAATTGTCAACACTTAATCATCAATCTCAGTTTTTTTCTAATAGTAAGTCTGACCCATCTATGACAGCTCATATTTGCTCAGCTGAATGTTTGCCACTTGCCTCAATGTTCCTATTTTCCAAGTAGACTTGTAGCCATAATAATTGGTTGACTATTTCAAATCACTCCTTTCCTCTGAATCTTCCCAGAATTTATTTTATTTTTTATTTATTTACAGTTACCATAATGTGTTTTGTTAAAGTGTCTTCCAGGTCTTAAAGTTTATTCCTTCTTTGTGGCAGAGTGAGTGGTCTTCATGAAACATTCAATTTTTTCACTCATATTTTCCAGCCTCTTTGTAGTTAGGTAAGAGCCTGTGAATATTTCAGGCAACTGGCTGAAGAATAAATGATGTGTCACTTCTGAGAAAAAGTATAAAAGAGTTCAACCTTCCAACTCTGTCTTCCACTAGAAGAATGTATGTGTCAAATTGTGACGTCTCCATTGACCTGAGTTCCCTAGTAATGCTATAGGCAAATCTCCCTAGTGGCCTAAGCCAGACATATAGTGAAGGCAAAAACAAGCCTCTGTGTTTCAAGCCACTGAAAATCTACTATTGGTACCTATATAATACAGTCTTCAAATTTAGTCAAATGACTTTCAGTAAGGAACCATTTCTTTCATTGATTTTATGCTTTGTTCCACACTATACAGTATAGACTTCTACAGAAATGTCAATAAATACTTTTGACTACATACCTTTTATTTTGTGTATACTTTTTCATAAACATAATTGGTCCCAGAAAATGTAATGTAGTAAAAATAAAATCAATGGTAATGATTTTAAATGCTTCTTCATACCATTTTAAGTGTTTCATTTCAGAGATTTAAAAGATAAATTAAAAAGTTTTTAAAGACAGTTATCTTGTATATCTGTCAGAAACTAATCAGAGAAGCAGGACTCTTAGGAGTTATATGATAAAGGATTTATGAAAATCAGATCTTACACAGTTTTTCCTTTATTTTCCTTCTAATTCTTAGCCAATAGAAAGTGAAAAATTCTTTAAATTCTCCAGCCAGAACTCTGAGCCACTTTTGAAAGAGAAAGGGCTATTAAACAAGGCAAATGAGCCCAGTGAGGTATTATATTTTAATAATAGCGGCATCACTTACTGAGTGGTGTTATGCTCAGATAATGCTTTCGAAGTACTATCTCATGCTGTTACTTTAGTCATGTCTGACTCTGTGTGACCCTACCAGGCTCTTCTGTCTATGGGATTCTTTAGGCAAGAATACTGGAGCAGGTTGTCATTTTCTACTCCAGAGGATTTTTCCTATCTAGGAATGAACCCGTGTCTCTTATATCTACCTGCATTGGTAGGTGGGTTCTTTACCACTAGTGCCACCTGGGAAGTCCCTCCCTTTCCCCCAAAATGTGGAGTAAGCATTAGTTTAGTCCCATTATCCAGACTCTGATCCACAAAGTGAAACTACTCAAGTTCA
Source organism: Oryx dammah (assembly GCF_014754425.2). Taxonomy (NCBI): domain Eukaryota; kingdom Metazoa; phylum Chordata; class Mammalia; order Artiodactyla; family Bovidae; genus Oryx; species Oryx dammah. The sequence continues at coordinate 94,324,802 of NW_024070211.1, read as the reverse complement.
CTTATTCTACAAGTAGTGGATCCAACCTCCAAATCCAGGGGAAAGTCTGGTGTCCATATCCTTTATAATGAAACTAATGATTTTAAAAACTGTATTAGCTGATTTTTTTAGAAGTTTTATAATTTCACTGTTCAATTTCTAAATATTAGTAATCAATTTTAGCAGATTCAGATGCGTCCTAAAATAAAATCTGTAAGCATTAATAAGCAAAAAGTTATAAATGTGCATATAAAATTGCTCCTTTTAAAACACAAACTGTCATGAAATATACATTCCCCTACAATCTGCTTTTCAAAAAAGGTTACTAATTTTCAATATCAGGTTAGAAAAAAAAAACTCTTTGGTTTTTTATTATGGGTACCTAGACTTTTACATTGATGTATCATAATCTGTTAACCAGCTCACTCTTATTAAGCAGTTAGTTGTTTGCAGTCATTGCTGTTTAAGCCATTGCTATAATAAACAACCTTGCACTTAGTTCATCTTGCATTTCTCCCAAGCCCCTCAGTTTTATTCGTATATCATGCTACCTCTTTGAGGACCCACATCAATCTTCTTGGCAATTATAATTCTGAGATTTTTAAATTTTTTAAGTAAGAGCATTTTGAAATATGCCAGTCTCTCACTGTTGCATTTCCTGCTAGACAAAGAGGTTAAACTTGAATGCTGCATTCAGAGCATTTGTTAAACCAACAGAATAAATGGGGATGATGTTTAAAAAAAAAAAAAAAGATGAACAGAGTTTTAGGAAACTGAAGGATGATAATCAGGACCATACATAAAGAGATTTTTTTTTTTCCCCCAAAGAATGAATCTCCTGGTGCTTTAGGAAAAACTACAGTGCTATTCTTTGAAACTGCTGCTGCTGTTGCTGCTGCTAAGTCGCTTCAGTCGTGTCCAACTCTGTGTGACTCCATATACAGCAGCCCACCAGGCTCCCCCATCCCTAGAATTCTCCAGGCAAGAACACTGGAGTGGGTTGCATTTCCTTCTCCAATGCATGAAAGCGAAAAGTGAAAGTGAAGTCGCTCAGTCGTTTCTGACTCTGTGTGGCCCCATAGACAGCAGCCCACCAGGCTCCTCCGTCCATGGGATTTTCCAGGCAAGAGTACTGGAGTGGGGTGCCATTGCCTTCTCTGTCTTTGAAACTAACCTCCCATAAATGAATAACCAGCTAATATACTGCTAATATCGGAGAAGGCAATGGCACCCCACTTCAGTACTCTTGCCTGGAAAATCCCACGGACTGAGGGCCTGGTGGGCTGCAGTCCGTGGGGTCGCTAAGAGTCGGACACGACTGAGGGACTTCACTTTCACTTTTCACTTTCATGCATTGGAGAAGGAAATGGCAACCCACTCCAGTGTTCTTGCCTGGAGAATCCCAGGGATGGGGGAGCCTGGTGGGCTGCCGTCTATGGGGTCGCGCAGAGTCAGACATGACTGAAGCAACTTAGCAGCAGCAGCATACTGCTAATATACTGGCAGCTAATTCTCTCACCAAACATTTACTGGATACCTAGACATGCTTTAAAGAGCTCTGGAAGTTAGACTAATTAGGCCTATAGGTTATTTTTTCTCATCTGTATTAATAAATTATTTGGAGAGTCAATTCACAAAACTGATATTTTATTTTAAGCTATGTGGATGATACTTGTTTATATAAAGCCACAGTAATGTTATGAATGATAGCATTCTTGTTAATAACAAGGACTTTAGAAAACATAATGTTTCTGTTTTGAAGATTTTTATTAGTTGTGTCTAGTCTGCACTGTACATTTGTTCCTCCTGGTTCCTTCTTTCTGATTATGTCAATTCCATTCTACTGCAATCATCTCACTCTATTAAGAAAAAGCTTTCTTAAATCTGTTTAAGGACAGGTCAGAAGACTGAAACTCTTGTATAGTAAAGTCAGAACTTAGAGGATATCCAATAAATGCTATTGCTATGATGATGATGAAATGACATTTGCCCAAGAATTAAGACAGAGGAGACTTTAGCCTTAGATTTTTCATTGCCTATTAACACTTTATGATCAGATGTAGAGCAATATTCAGTTCTTTTCTGAAAATATCAGTAAGAAAAGATTCATTGTTATATACCTTGGTTTAGGAGAAGGCAATGGCATCCCACTCCAGTACTCTTGCCTGGAAAATCTCATGGACAGAGGAACCTGGTAGGCTGCAGTCCATGGGGTCGCTAAGGGTCAGACACGACTGAGTGACTTCACTTTCACTTTTCACTTTCATGCATTGGAGAAGGAAATGGCAACCCACTCCAGTGTTCTTGCCTGGAGAATCCCAGGGATGGAGGAGCCTAGTGGGCTGCTGTCTGTGGAGTCGCACAGAGAGTCAGACACGACTGAAGTGATTTAGCAGCAGCAGCAGGGATCTTCATGACATACAAATGATATAATTAAAACATTTCTCAGACAGACTAAGCTATATCTAGCTTTTACTCTCAATTCAATGATTATAAATACCTTCCTGGGAATTCCTTAGCTGTTCAGTGGTTAGGGGTCTGATCTCTCATTGCTATAGGCTAGATTTCAGTCCACGGTCTGGGAACTAAAATCTCACAAGCCATGCAAATAGACCAAAATAAAAGAAGAAAAGACTTTATTTAGTGAAACTATAATCTTAAGGATAAAAGAGCAGAACTAAAAGAGGGTGAACACAGAAAATCTTTATCTTCCTCAAGAAAACAATATCATTCAATTATGAACTCATTATTCAAACATTTATTGTGGGCCTACTTTGTGCCAGGTACTAGGACAGGAGTTGATGGTATATAAAGATAAAGCATGATCCATGTTTCTGTCTAGTAGGAAACATGTATATAAAAAATTAATATTATGGAATAGTACAGATATAATAATAATAATTTTCAAAACTGATAGCCAGAATGGCCAACATGTTTCTTTTTATCCTCCAAACTTCACAGGTAGGTGATAGCTTTGAGAGCATGGTTTAGAATGGTTTGGAACTGAGTCAAAAATGTAATCAAATGGTGATGATTGCTGTAGACATGGGATGGAGAAGGTCCACCTGCATGTTGTCTATTTTCTCTCTTTACTCTGTGGTGTAGATTAGGTTTACACAGAGAAGGGTGGTGCTCTGATGTTTTAGAAAAGAGTTGACATCTATAAAAGCCTTGAAAATTGGACCTCAATATGGCAAAGGTGGTTAAGGTCAGTCAAAGAGGAAAATTGTGAAGAAAGGCAAAAGTTATCAAATAGCCTCAGTGTTAAAGTTAGCACTCTCCACGACTAGAAAGTAGGTTGGAATGGAAGCAGGGTGAGTGACAGACTAGAAAGTCCAATAGGAGTCAACCACAGGTTCCATTTTGTGTATGCTGAGGAGTTGGAACATAATCCCATAGGACAGTGTGCCTGGAAGATGTAGTCCATAGAACACTGACTAGTATCAGAATTATCTGAGATGTTTGTTGAAGCAACCAAATCAGCTGAGAATCATCATTTTGCACAAGCTTTCTAGGTTATTAATAGTTGAAAGCCCACAGTAGGAAACTATTACAGTGTGAGACCGATACTCTTCAGGAAATGTTCATGCTGAGCAGCTAACTCATGTGTTCACAAATATTTCCCTCCTAGAAATGGGCCAGGCTGCTGTTCACTATGAACACCTGTGTTCATACCCATTCAGCATGCCCTTTACAAGCCAAGCTACAGCAGCATTTCCAGCTCATTAATTTTATTATAGTTAGTAGGAACCCTTAGTCTAGCAGGCAAATTATAACACTAGAATTTAATTGTAATTGGAAATATGTACCCAGTCTAATTTGAGCATTTTGGGGGAAATTGGAGCAAAAGGAGATATTTCATCCTAGTCAGAAACATATTTTCAGCAGTGGTGATAAAACACTTTAGCAAGAGAATAATTTGCTGCCATCAGGATGGTCCAGATTATAGCTGGGTTTGCAAGAGTCACCTACTTTCACTTGCACACATTTTCTGGTTCATTATAGAAAGCATAGGGAAAAAAACGCTATGTAATGAATTCCCCTAGTTCAGTAAAAGCACATTCCTAGTAAATAGCCCACAACAAATGAAGATTAATTTCCTGTTTACATATACATAAAGCATATCCCCCAATTTTTCTTTTGTTTTTTCATTTTCCATTTTTTTTTCTTTTATGCAGGTTTGTAAAATGCAACTTGACATCTTGAGTAGAAAAGAAAAGAAAATGCTGAGAGTTGGGATTTAACTCTATAAAAAATATTATTTTTCTTATTGTTTTAGCTTAAATATTTATTCTCTTCATAACATTTATCAACACTGATTCACCTATTCGCTCATTTATTCTAAGAATAGTTATTGCCTCCTTGAAAGGTATTGGGGACAATATGTTAGGCAAGAAAAAACTGGTTTTCTGTCCTTGTGGAGCTCTGTATCCAAAAGAGGGGAGAACTATTAATCAAATAACCAAACAACTATGAGTCTAATTTTAACTATAATAAATGCTTTGCAGGAAATTCACATAATGTCATGGGAATATCAAACAGGGGAAACAAAACACATTTTTAGGGTTATGGAAAAAGTCCCTAGAGAGTGACAGTTGATTTTGAGTTGTGAACTATGTGTCAATAATTATAAATTTGGGGCATAGGAGTGAATTCTAAGAAAGTTCAGTTCAGTTCATTTCAGTCGCTCAGTCATGTCCGACACTTTGCGGACCCATGAATTGCAGCACGCCAGGCCTCCCTGTCCACCACCAACTCCCAGAGTTCACTCAAACTCACGTCCATGAAGTCGGTGATGCCATCCAGCCATCTCATCCTCTGTCGTCCCCTTCTCCTCCTGACCCTAATCCCACCCAGCATCAGAGTCCTTTCCAATGAGTCAACTCTTTGCATGAGGTGGCCAAAGTACTGGAGTTTCAGCTTTAGCATCATTCCTTCCAAAGAACACCCAGGACCAGTCTCCTTTAGAATGGACTGGTTGGATCTCCTTGCAGTCCAAGGGACTCTCAAGAATCTTCTCCAACACCACAGTTCAAAAACATCAATTCTTCGGCACTCAGCTTTCTTCACAGTGCAACTCTCACATCCATGCCTGACCACTGGAAAAAAAGGGCAGTTTATATCTGCAGGCTAAGAAAACAATAATTTGAAGGAACAATAAATGTGAGTGAGGGAGGAGAAGAGCTTGTATAAATTGAGGATGTATAGCCATGTAGAGACTGGGCAGTCCAAAGTCTTTATAGCCATGTAAAGTATTTAACTGTTTTATTCACACACAGAATTAAATCACTTAGAAGAAAAGTGCATTTGCTTTCACATATTTTTACATAAAACTTCCTTAATCCTTTACTGAGCTTGCCTTTAAAATTCCTGATATGATCAATCATTAACTTCCCTAAAGCTTGGTTAGGTGAGGTTTCAATGTTACATGAAAAAGAATTTCAGTAGTATTGTATATTTTAGTAGAGGATTGAACCAAAAGACAAATGATTGATAATAATAAGTAGTAGAATAATAGATAAATTAAAAATTAGTTTTATTTAAAAAGTTATTTTAACTGATGCAGTGTGCCAAAGATTTTCATTATCTCATTAAGTTTCATGTCCATATGCTCATCGTCCCAGAAAGGCACGTGTTTGAAATACATACATATATGATAATTGCATATAGATCGACAGCTACAGGAACAAAAGTGAAAATAAAAAACACAGCTATTCATATTTAATTTACAAAAATACAGATGGTTGAGTCATTTATGTGTTAATTTAAAAAATATACTTATCTGGACTTCCAGTTTTATTTCTCCCTCTTGCATTTCAGAATTTAGAACATATATACACAGAGGGAAAAAACATAACCATGCTTTGGCATTACTCAAAGTATTTATTTAGTTAAAGGATAAACATTGTCATTTACTTTTTCAGCCCCGTAGGCAAAGTTTGCATTATTTAAAGAAAAGAGAATGAATTGCTGAGCAATAAGTGGGTGATTCAAAGCTGTATAAATACACCTCCCGGAGTATTCAAATTCTTATCCTTCATCAAACTCAAGATTGAGAGTCAGAATTATATGGACCATTTCCCCATCTTGCCACTTTGCCATCTGTCCTAAAATAATGATTATTTTCTACAACAATTGCATTGTGGAATGTTCATTAAGAAACAAACCACTACTTGGAACAATTAGGCTGGCATTGAGGCTGTTGGCCCAACAAAGTGCATTATTCACAAATCCCACATGCGCCACATATGTTGGTTCCACTGCAGAAAGAAGGAGTCTGTAGTTTTACCCTAGACTTGAAAGCTTAGAATTAAGACCAGTAACTTAAGTAAAGCAAGCCAAACATCAATTTTCATTAAGAAGCAAAAGTCGAGATCTTAAAATCTCCTTAATCGTGGCAGCAACTGGAGAATTAGATACTTTCACTTTACTGATGTGTTCACTGACCATCAGTTCAGTTCAGTTCAGTCAGTAAGTCCTGTCTGACTCTGCAACCCCACGGACTGCAGTACACCAGGCTTCTCCATCCATCACCAACTCCCAGAGCTTGCTTAAACTCATGTTCATCAAGTCGGTGATGACATCCAACCATCTCATCCTCTGTCATCCCCCTTTCCTCCTTCCTTCAATCTGTCCCAGAATCAGGGTCTTTTCAAGTGAGTCATTTTGCATCTGTCAGCCAAAGTATTGGAGCTTCAGCTTCAGCATCAGTCTTTCCAATGAATATTCAGGACTGATTTCCTTTAGGATTGACTGATTTGATCTCCTTGCAGTCCAAAGGACTCTCAAGAGTCTTCTCCAACACCACAGTTCAAAAGCATCAATTCTTCAGTGCTCAGCTTTCTTTATGGCCCAATTTTCACATCCATACATGACTATTGGAAAAACCATAGCTTTGACTATACAGACCTTTGTCGGCAAAGTAGTGTCTAGATTTGTCACAACTTTTCTTCCAAAGAACAAGTGTTTTTTAATTTCATGGCTGCAGCCACCATTTGCAGTGATTTTGGAGCCCCCTCAAAATAAACTCTCTCACTGTTTCCATTGTTTTCCCATCTATATGTCATGAAGTGACAGGACCAGAAGCCATGATCTTAGTTTTCTGAATGTTGAGGTTTAAGCCAGCTTTTCACTCTCCTCTTTCACTTTCATTAAGAGGCTCTTTAGTTCTTCTTTGCTTTCTGCCATAAGGGTGGTGTCATCTGCGTATCTGAGGTTATTGATATTTCTCCTGGCAATCTCAATTCCAGCTTGTGTTTCATCCAACTCAGGATTCTGCATGATATATTCTGCATATAAGTTAAATAAGAAAGGTGACAACATACAGCCTTGACTTACTCCTCTTTCAATTTGGAAAGAGTTTGTTGTTCGATATCCAGTTCTAACTGTTGCTTCTTGACTGGCATACAGATTTCTCAGGAGGCAGGCAAGGTGAAATGGTATTCCCATCTCTTTAAGAATTTACCACAGTTTGTTGTGATCCACACGGTCAATATCTATATTGATGGCAGACCATTATATCTACTACTGTGGGCAGGAATCCCTTAGAAGTAATGGAGTAGCCATCATAGTCAACAAAAGAGTCCAAAATGCAGTATTTGGATGCAATTTCAAAAACAACAGAATGAACTCTGCTAATTTCCAAGGCAAACCATTCAATATCATGGTTATCCAAGTCTATGCCCCGAGCAGAAATGCTGAAGAAGCTGAAGTTGAATGGTTCTATGAAGACCTACAAGACCTTTTTAGAACTAACAGCCAAAAGAGATGCCCTTTTCATTATAGGGGTGTGGAATGCAAAAGTAGGAATCAAGAAACTCCTGGAGTGACAGGCAAATTTGGCCTTGAAGTACAGAATGAAGCAGGGCAAAGGCTAACAGGGTTTTGCCAAGAGAATTCACTGGTACAGCAAACAGCCTCCTCCAACAACACAAGAGAAGACTCTACACATGGACATCACCAGATGGTCAACACTGAAATCAGATTGATTATATTCTTTGTAGCCAAAGATGGAGACACTTTATACAGTCAGCAAAAACAAGACTGGGAGCGGACTGTGACTCAGATCATGAACTCCTTATTTTCAAATTCAGACTTAAATTGAAGAAAGTGGGGAAAACCATTAGACCCTTCAGGTATGACCTAAATCAAATCCCTTACAATTATACAGTGGAAGTGTGAAATGGATTTAAGGGACTAGATATGATGAACTATGGATGAAGGTTCATGACATTGTACAGGAGACATGGATTAAGACCATCCCAAAGAAAAAGAAATGCAAAAAAGCAAAATGGCTGTCTGAGTGAAAAACAGCAGTGAAAAGAAGAGAAGTGAAACCAAAGGAGAAAAGGAAAGATATATCAATTTGAATGCAGAGTTCCAAAGAATAGCAAGGAGAGATAAGAAAGCCTGCTTCAGGAATCAATGCAAAGAAATAGAGGAAAACAGTCAAATGGGAAAAACTAGAGATCTCTTCAAGAAAATTAGTGATACCGAGGGAACATTTCATGCAAAGATGGGCTCAGTAAAGGACAGAAATGGTATGAACCTAAAAGAAGCAGAAGATATTAAGAGAAGGTGGCAAGAGCACACAGAACTGTACAAAAAAGATCTTAATTACCCAGATAATCACAATGGTGTGATCACTTACCTAGAGGCTGACATCCTGGAATGTGAAGTCAAGTGGGCCTTAGGAAGCATCACTACAAACCAAGCTAGTGGAGGTGATGGAATTCCAGTTGAGCTGTCTCAAATCCTGAAAGACGACACTGTGAAAGTGCTGCACTCAATATGTCAACAAATTTGGAAAACTCAGCAGTGGCCACAGGACTGGAAAAAGGTGAATTTTCACTCCAACCCAAAGAAAGGCAATGCCAAAGAATGCTCGAAGTACCACAGAATTGCCCTCATCTCACATGCTAGTAAAGTAATGCTCAAAATTCTCCAAGCCAGGCTTCAACAGTACGTGAACTGTGAATTTCCAGATATTCAAGCTGGTTTTAGAAAAAGCAGAGGAACCAGAGACCAAATTGCCAACATCTGATGGATCATAGAAAAAGCAAGAGAGTTCCAGAAAAACATCTATTTCTGCTTTATTGACTATGCCAAAGCCTTTGACTGTGTGGTTCATCATAACTGTGGAAAATTCCGAAAGAGATGGGAATACTAGACCACCTGACCTGCTTCTTGAGAAATCTGTATGCAGGTCAGGAAGCAACAGTTAGAACTGGACATGGAACAACAGACTGGTTCCAAATTGGAAAAGGATTACATCAAGGCTGTATATTGTCACCCTGCTTATGTAACTTATATGCAGAGTACATCATGAGAAATGCTGGGCTGGATGAACTACAAGCTGGAATCAAGATTGCCAGGAGAAATATCAATAACCTCAGATATGCAGATGACACCACCCTTATGGCAGAAAGTGAAGAGGAACTAAAAAGCCTCTTGATGAAAGTGAAAGAGGAGAGGGAAAACCTTGGCTTAAAGTCCAATGTTCAGAAAACTAAGATCACGGCATCCAGTCCCATCACTTCATGGGAAATAGATGTGGAAACAGTGACAGACTTTATTTTTCTGGACTCCAAAATCACTGCAGATGGTGATTGCAGCCATGAAATTAAAAGGCACTTACTCCTTGGGAGGAAAATTATGACCAACCTAGACAGCATATTAAAAAGCAGAAACATTACTTTGTCACCAAAGGTCCATCTAGTCAAGGCCATGGTTTTTCCAGTATGGGTGTGAAAGTTGGACTATAAAGAAAGCTGAGTGCTGAAGAATTGATACTTTTCAACTGTTGAGAGTCCCTTGGACTGCAAGGAGATCGAACCAATCCATCCTAAAGGAGACAGTCCCGGGTGTTCATTGGAAGAACTGATGCTAAAGCTGAAACTCCAATACTTTGGCCACTTGATGTGAAGAGCTACTCATTTGAAAAGACCCTGATGCTGGGAAAGGTTGAAGGCAGGAAGTAGAAGGGGATGACAGAGGATGAGGTGGTTGGAGGGCATCACCAGCTCAATGGACATGAGTTTGGGTAAACCCCAGGAGGTGGTGATGGACAGGGAGGCCTGGCGTGCTGCAGTTCATGGGGTCACAAAGATTTGGACACGACTGAGCAACTGAACTGAACTGAACACAGTCAAAAGCTTTGGTGTTTTCAATAAAGCAGAAGTAGATGTCTTTCTTGAATTGTTTTGCTTTTTTCATTATCCCATGGATATTGGCAATTTGATCTCTGGTTCCTCTGCCTTTTTAAAATCCTGCCTGAACATCTGGAAGTTCTTGGTTCATGTGAAGCATCGCTTGGAGAATTTTCAGCATTACTTTGCTAGCATGTGAGATGAGTGCAATTGTGCAATTATTTGAAATTTTTGGCATTGCCTTTCTTTGGTATTGGAATGAAAACTGACCATTTCCAGTCCTGTGGCCACTGCTGAGATTTACAAATTTTCTGGCATATTGAGTGCACCACTTTAACAGCATCATCTTTTAGGATTTGAAATAGCTCAAGTGTTGTTCCTTGGAGAAGGCAATGGCAACCCACTCTAGTACCCTTGCCTGGAAAATTCCATGGATGGAGGAGCCTGGTAGAATGCAGTCCATGGGGTCATTAAGAGTTGGACACGACTGAACGACTTCACTTTCATTTTTCACTTTCATGCATTGGAGAAGGAAATGGCAACCCACTCCAGTGTTCTTGCCTGGAGAATCCCAGGGATGGGGGAGCCTGGTGGGCTGCCGTCTATGGAGTTGCAGAGTCAGACACGACTGAAGCGACTTCTTAGCAGCAGCACCAGCAGCAACTGTTATTCCATCACCTCCACTAGCTTGGTTCACTCTGAGGATGTCTGGCTCTACATGAGTTTTCACCACCTCATGATTACCTGTGTCATGATGAACTTTTTTGTATAGTTCTTCTGTGTATTCTTGCCACCTTTCTTAATATCTTCTGCTTCTGTTAGGTCCATATCATTTCTGTCCTTAATTGTGCCCATCTTTACATGAACTATTCCCTTGGAGTCTGTAATTTTCTTGAAGAGATCTGTAGTCTTTCCCATTCTGTTGTTTTCCTCTATTTCATTGCACTGATCACTGAGAAAGGCTTTCTTGTCTCTTCTTGCTATTCTTTGGAACTCTGCATTCAAATAGGTATATCTTTCCTTTTCTCCTTTGCCTTTAGCTTCTCTTCTTTTCACAGCTATTTGTAAGGCCTCCTCAGACAGCCATTTTGCCTTTTTGCATTTCTTTTTCTTGCGGAAGATCTTGATCACTGCTTCCTGTACAATGTCACAAACCTTTATCCATAGTTCTTCAGGCACTCTCTATCAGATTTAATCCCTTCAATCTGTTTGTCTCTTCCACTGTATAACAGTAAGGGATTTGCTTTAGGTCATATCTGAATGGTCTAGTGATTTTCCCTATTTTTTTCAATGAATCTGAATTTTACAATAAGGAGTTTATGATCTGACCTTGGTCAGCTCCTGGTCTTGTTTTTGCTGATTATATAGAGTTTCTCTATCTTGGGCTGCAGAGAATGTAATGAGTCTGATTTCGGTATTGACCATCAGTGATGTCCATGTTTAGAGTCTTCTCTTGTGTTGTTGGAGGAGGGTCTTTGCTATGACCACTGTGTTCTCTTGGCAAAACTCTATTAGCCTTTGCCCTGCTTCATTTTGTTCTCCAAGGCCAAGCTTGCATGTTACTCCAGGTATCTCTTGACTTCCTGCTTTTGCATTCCAGTCCCCTATGATTAAAATTACATCTCTTTCTGATGTTAGTTCTACAAAGTCTTGTAGGTCATCATAGAACCATCAACCTCAGCTTTTTCAGCATTAGTGTTGGGGCATAGACTTGGATTACTGTGATGTTGAATGGTTTGCCTTGGAAATGAACAGAGATCATTCTGTCACTTTTGAGATTGCACCCAAGTACTGCATTTCAGACTCTTGTTGACTATGAGGGCTATTCCATTTCTTCTCAGGGATTCTTGCCCACAGTAGTAGATATAATGGTCATCTGAGTTAAATTCACCTATTTCAGTCCCTTTTAGTTCACTGACTCCTAAAACGTTGATGTTCACTCTTGCCATCTTCTGTGTGACCACTTCCATCTTACATTAATTCATAGACATAACATTCCAGATTCCTATGTAACATCAAAATTTACTTCCATCACCAGTCACATCCAAAACTGGGCATTGTTTTCACTTTGGCTCCATCTCTTCATTCTTTCTGGCATTATTTCTCCACTCTTTCACATTAACATACTGGGCATGTACCGACCTGGGGAATACATCTTTCAGTGTCATATCTTTTTGCCTTTTCATACTGTTTATGGGGTTCTCAAGGCAAGAATACTAAAGTGGTTTGCCATTCCCTTCTTCAGTAGACCACGATTTGTCAGAACTCTCCACCATGACCTATCTGTCTTGGGTGGCTGTGCACGGCATGGCTCATAGTCTCATTGAGTTAGACAAGGCTCTGATCCATGTGATCAGTTTGGTTAGTTTTCTGTGACTGTGGTTTTCATTCTATCTGCTGTCTGATGGATAAGGATAGTTCTATTTAAAGCTTCCTATTTGACTCTTACTCTTTTTCTTTGTACTCTGCTGTCAGCAATTGCAGGTGTCTTTGGAGTGGCTTATAATCACTGAAATAAGTGAGAGATTTTATGTGTTTGGCAATCTATTAATGTCACACTGTACTACTTCTCCCTAAGAATTGATATACATCTAAATGATATAAGTATTAGCTAAATGTATTAGATTAATGTTCTCTTTACTCCTTTGTTCAGTAGTATGCAGTCAATACCTGCATAGCATATAGGCTTATCATGACGGGCCTTGAAAAGAAAGGGATGCTTAAGTAACTGGGAGATGATTGTGCTTCTGTATTGTTAAGTAATAATAGAGAGAAACAAAATAGATTTCATCAAGCTTACTGTTTTATTTTCTGGTGTATTATTTATTTCTTTTGCTTACATTCTCTTTGCTGCTGTTTGGCAGTGAATAAAAGTAGGACATGTAATAAACAAAACATTTCCTGTACCTAAATTTTTCTGTGAATTCTTTTTGTTTAAATATTTAAATTATTTAATTATAAATTTTCATGTTTCTAATCACTAAGAGAAGTATCTGTGATATTTTTGGTCAACTCAAGAGTACAGAACACAAGGTCAGTATGGAAACAATGGTGGGTTGACATATTTTATCCTTTGCAAATTCTTTTTCTGTCTTTGCAAAAATTTAGTGTTCTTCTAAATCCAATATAATATTTTAATGGAGAGTATCAAGAATTAGGAAGAATTCTTAATTCTTTTCATAATATGGGCTTCCCTGGTGGCTTGGATGGTAAAGAATATGCCTGCAATGTGGGAGACCTGGGTTCGATCCTTGGGGTGGGAAGTTCCCTTGGAGTAGGGTATGGCAACCCACTCCAGTATTCTTGCCTGGAGAATCTCCATGGACATAGGAATCTGATGGGCTGCAGTCCATGGGGTTACAAAGAGTTGGGCATGACTGAGCAACACACACACACAGGGAAATGCAAATCTACTTCTCTCTTGCAATGAATAGTAATTAGGAACTTCATTTTCCAAAAATAATCTACAAGATTATTATTTTATAAATAGCAGTTATTCTTTCTTGAAATGGAAACAAAAACTAACATGTCTAATAATCATGCTTTTTCAACTTTAAATTAAAAATACCATCAAGAGAACTCTCAGATGGGGGCATAGGAAGACCCTGAGCTTACCTCTCCCACAGACACATTGAATCTATACCTACATATAGAGCAATTTCTGTTAAAGACTTGAGGGATGATAAAACATCATCTAATGTGTATTATGTTAACTGAAATAAGTTAGACAGAGAAAAACAAGTACTACATGACTTCACTTATATGTGGTATCTAAACAGCAAAGGAGACACAGATGTATAGAACAGTCTCTTGGACTCTGTGGGAGTAGGCGAGGGTGGGATGATTTGAGAGAATAACATTGAAACATGCATATTATCATATGTGAAACAGATTCCCAGTCCAGGTTCGATGCATGAGACAATGTGCTCAGGGCTGGAGCACTAGGATGACCCTGAGGGAAGGGATGAGGAAGGAGGTGGAAGGGGGTTTCAGGATGGAGAACACATGTACACCCATGGCTGATTCATATCAATGTATGGCAAAACCCACTACAATATTGTAAAGTAATTAGCCTCCAATTAAAATAAATAAATAAATAAAACACACAACAAAGGAACAAACAAAAGAGAAACAGACTCATAGATAGAATCATAGAAACAGAAACTGGTGGTTGTCAGACAAAAAAGGTGATGGAGGAATGGACAAAATTAGCAAAGTGAATTAAGAGGTTCAAACTTCCAACCTTAAAATATTTAAGTCAGGGGATGTAATATAAACATAGAGAATACAGTCAATAGTATTGCAACAGCTTTGAATGGTGATGAATGGTAACTTTTTATTGCATTGATCATTTCATATTATACAAATATATCAAATTGCTATGTTGTACATCTAAACCTAATGTAGTTAGTATGTATGCTAATCATAACTCAATGAAAATACAGTCAAATGTAAGTGAAATAAAGTTTCACCCATTAAGATAGTTATTATAAAAATAGAAAATAAGTGTTGGAAGAAAATTGGAACTCTTGAGCACTGGTAGCATGAATGTAAAATGGTACATATACTTTGGAAAATGGTACAGCCACTCAACAAAAATTGAAAGAATTATCATGTTATCCAGCAATTCCACTTCTGGGTATATATATTCAAAAGAACTGAAAGCATGGACTAGACCCAGGTTCACAGCAGCATTAATCACAATAGCTGAAAGGTGAAAGCAACATAAATGCCCATGAATGGATGAATGGATAAACAAAACCTGGTCTATACATAGAAAGGAATGTAATTCAGCCTCCAAAATGAAGGATATTCTGAAAAATGCTACAACATGGGATGAAACTTGAAAACATGCTGATAAGTGAAACAAACTAGTCACAAAAGGTCAAGTAATGTATATTCCACTTACATGAGGTACCTAAAGTAGTCAAATTCATAGAGACAGAAAATGAAATGGTGGTGGCCAAGGATAAGAGGGAAGATGGATGGAGAGTTACTGAAAAGTATTTTATATTTGCAGGATAAATTGAGTTTCAGGGATGGATGGTGGTAATGGATGCACAGCAGTGTAAATGTACTGAAAAGCACTGAGCTTTACACTTGAAAATGGCCAAAATGGTAAAAATGTTTATATATATTTTACCACAATTTTAAAATAAAAATGAAAAATTTTTAAATTGTGAAATAAGATTAAAATACTTGTTCTTTCTTATAAAGTTCATGTATGAACTCAAATGTGATTGAGTTTTCTGGCTATGTTAATATGTAATATGTATTTTGGGCTTCCCAGGTGACACTACTGGTAAATAACCTACTTGCCAAAGCAGGTTTGATTCCTGGGAAGATCCCCCAGGGTAAGAAATAGCAGCCCACTCCAGTATTCTTGCCTGGAGAATCCCCATCAACAGAGAAGCTGGGCGGGTTATAGTCCATGGGGCTGCAAAGAGTTGGACACACCTGAAGTGACTTAGCAGGCACATTTACAGATAAAACAACAGAACTGAAAATGTAGTCACTTTGCTCCTACTGGTTAACTCTTTTGTGCTCTCTCTGATCCACCTGCCTGACTTTTTTCAGAGTTTATCCAGCTACTGAGAACTGTATGAACATAACCAAAATAAGAAATTTTGAGCGTCCATGATGAGTGGCTTCCTTGAAAGAGCCTGTGCTTGATCAGGTGAAGCAGCAGAGCCACAGATTACTGAAAATGAAGAAATCAAATGCTATTAAAAATTAAAAATTAGAGAAACCAATTCATTTGCAAACATGATAGTGATTGTGTTATATACACCTGGAAATACAGAACAAAATGTTAATAAGAGCTATTCATCTTTGTTCTTTTTAATTATGTATATTTTCAATTCTGTACACAATGAGCATTCTGTAATGAAAAATTTAAAGGAGGAAAAAGCAGAAGAAGAAGAAGAAAAAATTAAAATGTAGTTGGTTTTAACATTGTGTGATGCTAATAGACTGATAAATATGGATTGTTTGGGAGTCATATGTCAGGTATTCTATGACTATTTCTAACTGAAAGAGTCCTTTTTACACAAACGTTGTCCTCTATCAAAGTTAACAGTGAACTACATTTAGTACCATCTGCAGATTTAATGAATGTGTGTTTTCTTTCTTTTTTGGATGATTAATATAAGATGTGGTAAATATGCTGCTGCTGCTGCTGCTAAGTCACTTCAGTCGTGTTCAACTCTGTGCGACCCCATAGATGGCAGCCCACCAGGCTCCCTCGTCCCTGGGAAGAACACTGGAGTGGGTTGCCATTTCCTCCAATGCATGAAAGTGAAAAGTGAAAGTGAAGTCGCTCAGTCGTGTCTGACTCTTTGCGACCCCATGGACTGCAGACTACCAGGCTCCTCCATCCATGGGATTTTCCAGGCAAGAGTGATGGAGTGGGATGCCATTGCCTTCTCTGGTGGTAAATATGAGGTCTCACCAATCTCTTTAGCATCCCACTTGAGAGTTCCCCTTTATCCATTAAGAATGGTCATTACATCTAATATTCTCTTTATCACTTCAGTCAGTCAGTTCAGTCACTCAGTCGTGTCCGAATCTTTGCAACCCCATGAATCACAGCACGCCAGGCCTCCCTGTCCATCACCAACTCCCAGAGTTCACTCAAACTCATGTCCATCGAGTCAGTGATGCCATCCAGCCATCTCATCCTCTGTCGTTCCCTTCTCCTCCTGTCCCCAATCCCTCCAAGCATCAGGGTCTTTTCCAATGAGTCTTGGAAACTCAAGAGACTCAACTCTTCCCATGAGGTGGCCAAAGTATTGGAGTTTCGGCTTTAGCATCAGTCCTTCCAATGAATACCCAGGACTGATCTCGTTTAGGATGGACTGGACCGGTTGGATCTCCTTGCAGTCCAAAGGACCCTCAAGAGTCTTCTCCAACACCACAGTTCAAAAGCATCTATTCTTCAGCACTCATCTTTCTTCACAGTCCAACTCACACATCCATACATGACCACTGGAAAAACCATAGCCTTGTCTAGACTGACTTTTGTTGGCTAAGTAATGTCTCTGCTTTTGAATATGCTATTTAGGTTGGTCATAACTTTCCTTCCAAGGAGTAAGCGTCTTTTAATTTCATGGCTGCAATCAACATCTGCAGTGATTTTGGCACCCCCCAAAATAAAGTCTGACACTGTTTCCACTGTTTTCCCATTTATTTCCCATGAAGATGGGAATGGATGCCATGATCTTAGTTTTCTGAATGTTGAGCTTTAAGCCAACTCTTTTACTCTCCTCTTTCACTTTCATCAAGAGGCTCTTTAGTTCTTCACTTTCTGCCATAAAGGTGGTGTCATCTGCATATCAGAGATTATTGATATTTCTTCTGGCAATCTTGATTCCAGCTTGTGCTTCTTCCAGTCCAGCATTTCTCATGATGTACTCTGCATGTAGGTTAAGTAAGCAGGGTGACAATATGCAGCCTTGACGTACTCCTTTTCCTATTTGGAACCAGTCTGTTGTTCCATGTCCAGTTCTAACTGTTGCTTCCTGACCTGCATATAGGTTTCTCAAGAGGCAAGTCAAGCGGTCTGGTATTCCCATCTCTTTCAGAATTTTCCACAGTTTATTGTGATCCACACAGCTTTTAATTCAGAGCCTTATTTCTTTTCTTTCTTTCTTTTTTTTTAGCTGCACAATGTGGCATAGCTTTGTTTCAGAAGAAGATTGACAGGCCTTCTCTGAGGGATTATGAGATTATTTAATTTACATTGCAAGGACTGATGCTGAAGCTGAAGCTCCAATACTTTGTCCACCTGATGCAAAGAGCCAACTCATTGGAAAAGACCCTGATGCTGGGAAAGATTGAAGGCAGGAGGAGAAGGAACAACAGAGGATGAGATCATTGGATGGCATCACTGATTCAATGGGCATGAGTTTGAGCAAGCTACAGGAGATGGTGAAGGACAGGGAAGCCTGATGTGCTGCAGTCTATGGGTCACAAGGCGTCTGGCACAACTTACTGACTGAACAACAACAGCAACTTCCTTAATATGAAGCATGTAACACTGACAAAAACCAGGAAATTGACATTACTCTGTTCCTCTAACTTGCCTTGGAATACCACACCTGCCATAGTAGAACTCCCTTTGATTGAGGCTGATGCTGAATATTCCAGAGAATTACAGTATCTACTAAATTGGATTTTTGAGGGTGACCATACATGATGGATTTAAATTTGGTTTTGAAAAACTGAATTGAAGCTGCCTGTAGACATAAGGCTTTTGAGAAATAAAACAGTATTAAACAATTTCAATAGTGTTTTTCATTACTTATATTGCTTATAGTTTTCATTAATGTAGGCTATAAGATAGGCTATTTTTTAGCATGGAAATAAATCAACAGTTGATTCCCTGGAGGAAGAAATGGCAACCCACTCCAGTATTCTTGCCTGGAGAATCCGCATGGACAGGGGAGTCTGGTGGGCTACAGTCCATGGGGTCACAAAGAGTCAGACATGACTGAGTGACTCAGCACAGTACAGCACTGTATATAAACCACAAGACTCAATAGTTTGAGTGTTTCTTTGTGCAGGTACTATGCTAACCATTTGCGTGTGATGTCTTATTTAATCATTAAAATAACTCTGTGAGGTAGGTACTACTATTATTAAAATACAGATTGAATATGGAGACTGAGAAACTTCATAGCTTGTCTCAATTCACAGAGCTGTTACGTGGAAGAGCTGGGAATTACACTCAAACCTGTTGGATGTCTGACCATAATCATCTTCTATAAAGGCAGAAGGGCTTATGGCATTTTGTTTGCTTTGGTAAGCATGCGATCCTCAGTTCAGTTCAGTTCTTCAGTTATGTCCGACTTTTTGTGACCCAATGGATGGCAGCATACCAGGCTTCCCTGTCCGTCACCAACTCCTAGAGCTTGCTCAAACCCATGTTCATCAAGTCGGTCATGACATCAACCAGCTCATCCTCTGTCATCTCCTTCTCCTCCTGCCTTCAACTTTCCCAGCATCAGGGTCTTTTCAAATGAGTCAGTTCTTCACATCAGGTGGCCAAAGTATTGGAGTTTCAGCTTCACCAATCAGTCCTTCCAATGAATATTCAGGACTGATTTCCTTTAGGATGGACTGGTTGGATCTCCTTGCAGTCCAAGGGACTCTCAAGAATCTTCTCCACACCATAGGTCAAAAGCATCAGTTCTTTGGAACTCAGCTTTCTCTATAGTCCAACTCTCATATCCATACATGACTACTGGAAAAACCATAGCTTTGAGTAGACAGACATTTGTTGACAAAGTAATGTCTCTGCTTTTCAATATGCTGTCTAGGTTGGTCATAATTTTCTTTCCAAGGAGCAAGTGTCTTTTAATTTGTTGCTGCAGTCACCATATGCAGTGATTTTGGAGACCCCCAAAATAAAGTCTGTCACTGTTTCCATTGTTTCCCCATCTACTTGCCATGAAGTGGTGGGACCGATGCCACGATGTAAGTTTTCTGAAGGTTGAGCTTTAAGACAATATTTTCACTCTCCTCTTTCACTTTCATTACGAGGCTCTTTAGTTCTTCCTTGCTTTCTGCCATCAGTTCAGTTCAGTCGCTCAGTGGTGTCTGACTATTTGTGACCCCATGAATCTCAGCACTCCAGGCCTCCCTATCCATCACCAACTCCCGGAATCCATTCAGATTCACGTCCATCGAGTCAGTGATGCCATCCAGCCATCTCATCCTCTGTCGTCCCCTTCTCCTCCTGCCCCCAATCCCTCCGAGCATCAAAGTCTTTTCCAATGAGTCAACTCTTCACATGAGGTGGCGAAATTACTGGAGTTTCAGCTTTAGCATCATTCCTTCCAAAGAAATTCCAGGGCTGATCTCCTTCAGAATGGACTGGTTGGACTCCTTGCAGTCCAAGGAACTCTGAAGAGTTTTCTCCAACACCACAGTTCAAAAGCATCAATTCTTCAGCGCTCAGCCTTCTTCACAGTCCAACTCTCACATCCATACATGACTACTGGAAAAACCATAGCCTTGACTAGACGGACCTTAGTCAGCAAAGTAATGTCTCTGCTTTTGAATAGGCTATCTAGGTTGGTCATAACTTTTCTTCCAAGGAGTAAGTGTCTTTTAATTTCATGGCTGCAGTTACCATCTGCAGTGATTTTGGAGCCCCAAAAAATAAAGTCTGACACTGTTTCCACTGTTTCCCCATCTATTTCCCATGAAGTGATGGGACTGGATGCCATGATCTTCGTTTTGTGAATGTTGAGCTTTAAGCCAAATTTTTCACTCTCCTCTTCCACTTTCATCAAGAGGCTTTTTAGTTCCTCTTCACTTTCTGCCATAAGGGTGGTGTCATCTGCATATCTGAGGTTATTGATATTTCTCCCTGCAATCTTGATTCCAGCTTGTGCTTCTTCCAGTCCAGCATTTCCTGATGTATTCTGCATATAAGTTAAATAAGCAGGGTGACAATATACAGCCTTGATGTACTCCTTTTCCTATTTGGAACCAGTCTGTTGTTCCATGTCCAGTTCTAACTGTTGCTTCCTGACCTGCATACAGATTTCTCAAGAGGCAGGTCAGGTGGTCTGGTATTCCCATCTCTTTCAGAATTGTCCACAGTTTATTGTGATCCACACAGTCAAAGGCTTTGGCATAGTCAATAAAGCAGAAATAGATGTTTTTCTGGAACTCTCTTGCTTTTTCGATGATCCAGCAGATGTTGGCAATTTGATCTCTTGTTCCTCTGCCTTTTCTAAAACCAGCTAGAACATCAGGAAGTTCACGGTTCACATATTTCTGAAGTCTGGCTTGGAGAATTTTGAGCATTACTTTACTAGCGTGTGAGATGAGTGCAATTGTGCAGTAGTTTGAGCATTGTTTGGCATTGCCTTTCTTTGGGATTGGAATGAAAACTGACCTTTTCCAGTCCTGTGGCCAGTGCTGAGTTTTCCAAATTTGCTGGCATATTGAGTGCAGCACTTTGACATCATTATCTTTCAGGATTTGAGATAGCTCAACTGGAATGCCATCACCTCCACTAGCTTTGTTTGTAGTGATGCTTTCTAGCGCCCACTTGACTTCACATTCCAGGATGTCTGGCTCTAGATGAGTGACCACACCATCATGATTATCCGGGTTGTGAAGATCTTTTTTGTACAGTTCTTCTGTGTATTCTTGCCACCTCTTCTTAATATCTTCTGCTTCTGTTAGGTCCAGACCATTTCTGACCTTTATCGAGCCCATCTTTGCATGAATTGTTCCCTTGGTATCTCTAATTTTATTGAAGAGATCTCTAGTCTTTCCTATTCTGTTGTTTTCCTCTATTTCTTTGCACTGATCACTAAGGAAGGCTTTCTTATCTCTTCTTGCTATTCTTTGGAACTCTGCATTCAGATGCTTATATCTTTCCTTTTCTCCTTTGCTTTTCACTTCTCTTCTTTTCACAGCTATTTGTAAGGCCTCCCCAGACAGCCATTTTGCTTTTTTGCATTTCTTTTCCATGGGGATGGTCTTGATCCCTGTCTCCTGTACAATGTCACGAACCTCATTCCATAGTTCATCTGGCACTCTATCTATCAGATCTAGTCCCTTAAATCTATTTCTCACTTCCACTGTATAATAATAAGGGATTTGATTTAGGTCATACCTGAATGGTCTAGTGGTTTTTCCCTACTTTCTTCAATTGAGTCTGAATATGGTAATAAGGAGTTCATTATCTGAGCCACAGTCAGCTCCTGGTCTTGTTTTTGTTGACTGTATAGAGCTTCTCCATCTTTGGCTGCAAACAATATAATCAATCTGATTTTGGTGTTGACCATATGGTGATATCCATGTGTAGAGTCTTCTCTTGTGTTGTTGGAAGAGGGTGTTTGCTATGACCAGTGCATTTTCTTTGCAAAAGTCTATTAGTCTTTGCCCTGCTTCATTCCACATTCCAAGGCCAAATTTGCCTGTTACTCCAGGTGTTTCTTGATTCCTACTTTTGCATTCCAGTTCCCTATAATGAAAAGAACATTTTTTTTTTAGGTGTTAGTTCTAAAAGGTCTTGTAGGTCTTCATAGAACCATTCAGCTTCAGCTTCTTCAGCATTACTGGTTGGGGCATAGACTTGGATTACCATGATATTGAATGGTTTGCCTTGGAGATGAACATAAATCATTCTGTCATTTTTGAGATTGCATTCAAGTACTGCATTTTGGACTCTTTTGTTGACCATGATGGCTACTCCATTTCTTCTGAGGGATTCCTGCCCGCAGTAGTAGATATAAGGGTCATCTGAGTTAAACTCACCCATTCCAGTCCATTTTAGTTCACTGATTCCTAGAATGTCGACATTCACTCTTGCCATCTCTTGTTTGGCTACTTCCAATTTGCCTTGATTCATGGACCTGACATTCCAGGTTCCTATGCAATATCGCTCTTTACAGCATTGGACCTTGCTTCTATCACCAGTCACATTCACAGCTGGGTATTGTTTTTGCTTTGGCTCCATCCCTTCATTCTTTCTAGAGTTATTTCTCCAGTGATCTCCAGTAGCATATTGGGCACCTACTGACCTGGGGAGTTCCTCTTTCAGTATCCTATCATTTTGTTTTTTCATACTGTTCATGGGGGTTCTCAAGGCAAGAATACTGAAGTGGTTTGCCATTCCCTTCTCCAGTGGACCACATTCTGTCAGACATCTCTACCATGACCTGCCCATCTTGGGCTGCCCCACAGTCATGGCTTAGTTTCATTGAGTTAGACAAGGCTGTGGTCCTAGTGTGATTAGATTGACTAGTTTTCTGTGAGTACGGTTTCAGTGTGTCTGCACTCTGATGCCCTCTTGCAACACCTACCATCTTACTTGGGTTTCTCTTACCTTGGGCGTGGGGTATCCCTTCACAGCTGCTCCAGCAAAGCACAGCCGCTGCTCCTTACCTTGGATGAGGGGTATCTCCTCACCACCACCCTTCCTGACCTTCAATGTGGGATGGCTCCTCTAGGCCCTCCTGCGCCCGCACAGCCACTGCTCCTTGGAAGTGGGGGTGCTCCTCCCAGCCGCTGTCCCAGCCTCCGATGCAGGGTGGCTCCTCTCGGCTGCCGTCCCTGGCCTCGGATGTGGGGTAGCTCCTCTTGGCCATTCCTGCGCCATCGCAGCCTGGCACTCTAGGCCGCTGCCCCTGACCTCGGACGCGGGATAGCTCCCCCTTAGTGTGCCGGCCACAGCCGCCTGCGTTTAGTGCGCTGGCTGCAGCCGCCTGCGCGTTTTGTTATCTGCATGTCTGAGCTTATTGATATTTCTCTTGGCAATCTTGATTCCAGCTTGTGCTTCATCCAGCCAGGCATTTTGCATGATGTATTCTGCATATAAGTTAAATAAACAGGCTGACAATATACAGCCTTGACATACTCCTTTCCTGATTTGGAACCCAGTCTGTTCTTCCATGTCCAGTGCTAACTGTTGTTTCTTGACTGGCATACAGATTTCTCAGGAGGCAGGCAAGGTGGTCTGGTATTCCCATCTCTTTAAGAATTTTCCACAGTTTTTGTGATCCAGTCAAAGGCTTTGGCATAGTCAATAAAGCAAAAGTAGATGTTTTTCTGGAACTCTCTTGCTTTTTTGATGATCCAACAGATGCTGGCAATTTGATCTCTAGTTCCTCTGCCTTTTCTAAATCCAGCTTGCACATCTGGAAGTTCAGGTTCATGTATTGTTGAAGCATTTTTAGCATTACCTTACTAGTGTTTGAGATGAGTGCAGCTGTGCAGTTGTTTGAACATTCTTTGACATTGCCTTTCTTTGGAATTGGAAAGAAAATGGACCATTTCCAGCCCTGTGGCCACTGCTGAGTTTTACAAATTTTCTGGCATATTGAGTGCACCACTTTAACGGCATTATCTTTTAGGATTTGAAATAGCTCAATTGTTATTCCATCACCTCCACTAGCTTCATTCATTGTGATGGTTCCTAAGGCCCACTTGACCTCTCATTCCAGAGTGTCTGGCTCTGCATGAGTGATCACCACCTTGTGGTTATCTGGGTCATGAAGATCTTTTTTGTATAGTTCTTCTGTGTAGTCTTACCATCTCTTCTTAATATCTTCTGCTTCTGTTAGGTCCATATCATTTCTATCCTTAATTGTGCCCATCTTTGCATGAAAATTTCCTTTCGTATCTCTAATTTTCTTGAAGAGATCTCTAGTCTTTCCCATTCTGTTGTTTTCCTCTATTTCTTTGCACTGTTCACTGAGGAAGGCTTTCTTATCTCTCCTTGCTATTCTTTGTTACTCTGCATTCAGATGGGTATATCTTTCCTTTTCTCCTTTGCCTTTTGCTTCTCTTTTTCTCAGCTATTTGCAAAGCCTCCTCAGACAAACATTTTGCCTTTTTGCATTTCTTTTTCTTGAGGATAGTCTTGATCACTGCCCTCTATACAATGTCACGAACCTCTGTCCATCGTTCTTCAGGTACTCTATCAGATCTAATCCCTTGAATCTATTTCTCACTTCCACTGTATAATCGTAAGGGATCTGATTTAGGTCATATCTGAATGGGCTAGTGGTTTTCCCTGCTTTCTTCAATTTAAGTCTGAATTTGGCAATAAGGAGTTTATGATCTGAGTCATAGTCAGATCCTGGTCTTTTTTGTGCTGACTGTATAGAGTGTCTCCATCTTTGGTTACAGAGAATATAATCAATCTGATTTCCGCATTGACCATATGGTAGAGTCTTCTCTTGTGTTGTTGGAAGAGGGTGTTTGCTATGACTAGTGTGTTCTCCTAGCAAAACTCTGTTAGCCTTTGACCTGCTTCTTTTTGTAATCCAAGGCCAAATTTGCTTGTTTCTCCACGTATCTCTTGACTTCCTACTTTTGCATTCCACACCTCTATAATGAAAAGGACATTTTTTGGGGGGTGTTAGTTCTAGAAGGTCTTATAGGTCTTCATAGAACCATTCAACTTCAGCTTCTTCAGCTTACTGTTCAGGGTTAGGGTTAGGGATTGGATTACTGAAATATTGAATGGTTTGCCTTGGAAATGAGCAGAGTTCATTCTGTCATTTTTGAGATTGCATCCAAGTACTGTATTTCAGACTCTTGTTGACTATGATGGCTACTCCATTTCTTCAAAGGGATTCTTGCCCACAGTAGTAGATATAATGGTAATCTGAGTTAAATTCACCCATTCCAATATAATGATCCTGATGAGTCATTATACCGAGTACTGGTGGTATTTGCTTCATCAGGTGGAAATTTTCAAGAGCAACATTTAACCACCCTAAGTGGGTAAACAAAACTCAAAGTCTCATAAATCAAAGAAGGAATCATAGGCACCCATGAACTTCTGTGATATACAACACTTTTTTATATAGTATTTTATAAAGACTTTTTCTCCAGGATCAATTCAGCACTATTGTTAACTCTGAAAAATAGATATTTGGAGAGTTACTTTTGCCCTTTTCCTACTTTCTACGTTACCTTCTTGGTGGATTCAAGAGCAAAAATTCAGATACTAGGAATTTCCAAATAAAGTGGTAAGTAATCCTAGTGGCCTTTTCAAAGAAGTAGTACTAGAGAAACATTTGAATACCTGGGATAGGTAGAAATGACAATATTTGGACAAAGAATAACTGGCAAATATATATAAGTGACAGTATGAAATAGATAATTGCCAGAGAGATATTTCAAAATGTTTATTCTTAATATGGAAATTTCTCTTTCTTATATAAAACTAATAAAATAGGCTCATTTAAATAATAAAGAAGTGTTTAAAACAGAAAATGAACCCCTCCCACCTCGTTCTTACAATTTCACTTTCCAGAAACTACCATTGTTAAACTAGATGATTAGTCTTCAGAGGACTATCTACCTCCATATCTAACTCCTTACCTCTTTATACTATTAGTTTTGTCTAACTGAGATTGTATTAAGCACTGTGCTTTATAGCATGCAGTCTTCTACTTACAATAAATTGTGAACATATCTTAGTGTCAGTATATGTAGATTTATGCTGGCTGCAGGTAATCCATTGTATGGATGATCCTTTAAAAAAAAAATCAAATTTCTATGGGTATTTATTTCATGCCACTTTGTTACACAATGTCTCTGGTTCAAAAAGTATCCTAGTTCTATATCATTGTGTACTTATGTGTTAGTGTGAATATCTTTAAGAATAGTTTACTTGATGTATATTTAAGAATACTTGAACATTACCAAATTGCTCATTTTTATTAAGTGGCATCAGTTGACACTTCCATCCTTAGTGTATGAACATTCATATTGGCTACTATCAGACTTTTAAAAGATTTTACAAATGTGACAGCTGAAAAGTTGTATCCAATTGATATTTTAATTATTTATTTGTTAACAAAATAGAATAATTTCATATCATTATTGACCATTTATATTTCAATTTATATGTTTCTAATGTAATTATTTTGCCTATTTTACATTTGAAAGTTCATACCATTTTTTGTAGGATTTATTATACATTATGAGTGTTAATCATTTTCTCTAAAATAAGTTATACATGCTTACCAAGCTTATAATTAAATCAGTTTTTATTAAATATTTAAGTATTATATAAGTATCTCATACAAATAATTTAACATTTTAGAAAATAAAATCTATAAATATTTTACTCATACTATCTTAAAACCCAGCTTGTCACATGCAACAATCCATTTTCATTTCTGGAAAATATACATGTGTTTATCAACCAAAGACCAGAACTTACTACATGAAAGCCTTTCAAGAAATTTTTGGTCATCCTGAGTGAGTGCAGCTGACAAAGCTTTTATTTATTTAAGTCCGTCCATTCTTTACACTGGTTTTTAGGTCATATTAAACACAATAACTTTCTAAATTATTTTTATTGGAAGTCATTTGGAATGGAAAGTCTCTTTATCATTTGGAATGGAAAGTCTCTTTATTAGTTTTATATAAGACCTCAGAGTGTAAAGTAAATGAAATGCATTGCATTCAGAGATTGTTAATCTGGAGTTCAGAGAAGGCAATGGCAACCCACTCTGGTCCTCTTGCTTGGAAAATCCCATGGACAGAGGAGCCTGGGAGGCTGCAGTCCATGAGGGTAGCGAAGAGTTGGACACGACTGAGTGACTTCATTTTCACTTTTCATTGTCACGCATTGGAGAAGGAAATGGGAACCCACTCCAGTGTTCTTGCCTGGAATCCCAGGGATGGCAGAGCCTGGTGGGCTGCCGTCTATGGAGTCGCACAGAGTCGGACACGACTGAAGTGACTTAGCAGCAGCAGCAATCTGGAGTTCACACTTTACTGTTCTGGTCTTTGAATTCTAATAATTGTGATAGATCACTTCTAAGGAAGTTTATTCTTTTAAATAAACACTGAGATTCAGATATAAAATTACATGTAGCTCTTGTGAGAAGAATCTTGTGCCAGGCAAGTCTGCTAAATCAACCATGCTAATTAGTGGAATGGCAGATATTGTAGTCCTATTGCTTGCCTATTTATAGAGAACACATTCCAAGGATAAGATAGAGTCAGAGAATTTTGAAATATTTGCATTCAAAGATACCTCAGTTGTTATCTATTCCCAAAGTCTCACACTAAAATTAATTAAGTTACCTAAATTTAGACAATTCTATTAGAAATGTAGTTTCTAGAAGTAGCAATCAGAGATAAGAAAGTGTTGTAAGATAGTAGGAATCACAGTTTCTGGTCAGGATATGTTAATAAAAATTAAATCTTGCATAGTTTTAGAAATAGAGTATTTCCCCAGTGGTACTAGAGCATAGAAGAGACCCACAGCATCTCTCTGAAGATAGGGAGGATGGCAGAGGGTGGACAGTGGACATTGTATGGATCACCTGTGCAGGACAGGTCAATGTAGAACCAAATAACAATCCCCTCCAGAAGCAGAACTTAAGAATTTCCAACTGCTCCCTTGAAAAAACCATCAGGATAACATTTTGATCAAGCAAAGCAAAGCTTATTATAGTTATTTCAAAAAAAGGTGAACAACATGTTGACAGTCTTAATAAGATCTCAGAAGTGGGAGATCAGATAAAGACATTTACAGGGCTGTGGGTTTCATCCCAGTAGTTTAATTCAGACTTAACTAAATTTTTATTTGATAAGTTAGCTGTTTGTTCAGGTGAGACAATTATTTGCCTGAACAAATTGATTTTGGGGAATTTTCTGAAGTTATTTATAATTTGATAGCATTATTTTCCTGGGTAAGAATTTCCTGGAAAAAGTGCTTAAGTTAAGTTGACACAGGTGATCTCATGTCCAAATCCTGAAAATTAAACTCTGGTTGCAGTTGGTCCCAGTTCTGACTTCTGAAAAGATTATCTGGGAACAAGTTCTTTCTACCTGGTATCTCCTTGACAATCCTTATATCACAGTCATCCTAATCTTTAACAAGATTCTTATTAATTGCTATTGGATGATTCCAGCCCCCTAATTATTCTTGATGGCAACATTTCCAATTAGAAAGGCTTGAAGTAGCAACCCATGCCAGTACTCTTTCTTGCCTGGAAAATCCCATGGACAGAGGAGCTTGGTGCAGGCTACTGTCCATGGGGTCGCAAAGAGTCGGGCACTTCACTGAGGGACTTCACTTTTAAAAGACAAAGGGCTCAATGAGATAAGGCATTGGCTGAAACTCCTTAAAATGAATGGGTGATCAGCTTGTAAATTGACAAGTTTAAAAAGATGCCCCAAATGCCAACTTGGTTTTCAAAGAATAAAGAGATAAGAAAGAGAGCAAAAGCATTTTAGCAGCTAAAATGTGAAATGGAAGAGAAGATGGACAATAAGAAGGAGAAGATGGACAATAAGAGGTAAAAGATGCAGATACAACAAATGAAGACTAGAGGGTTAAGTATTTTGGTTTAGCTATTGTGAAGGTGTGAAAGTATTAGTTCCTCAGTCCTGCTTGACTCTGTGACCCCATGGACTATAGACCACCAAGTTCCTTTGTCTATGGAATTCTTCAGACAAGAATACTGCTTCATGGGGAATTTGACAAATTACATCCATACATGAACAATCTAATTATTTTAAAACACAGGTTTAATTACCATTTACAAACTTCCAAAAATAAACTAAATCCTCAAGCTTCTGATTTTCAAGTTTTTAAAGAAAGCATTTTATATGATTGAGTCAAATTTTACCTGACTGTTCATCGGCCAAGTCACTAAAAATACTACAATTTTAGGGTATTTGACCCAATTCTGAAACCAGATATAAAATATTTATCACCATATATAACATCATTTGCAATGTCTTGCCTGATTTTTTTTTTGTTTGCTTGTTCTATATATGAAGAAATTAAAACACTCCTTGTATGGAGTCCCAGCTACCAGGTGTTAATATCATGTAACTTTATTTGTCAAGAGTATAATAAAAGAAATATGCTGTTTGGGTATAGTTTATTTAGCATATGTTTTATCCTCCTAGCATTACTTCTCTGACAACAAGTGGCCTCCTAAGAATACAGAATGACAGTTTCTCAGTAACTAAGCTACAAACATTTCTTTCAGGACTAGCAATGAAAGTAAACAAGTCACAGTTTCTACACTAAAAGATCTGAAGAATATCAGACAAAATTTTAACTAGTATATAAAAGTGATCTTAAGTATTGTCTTTTTCTACATATAATTAAGGCAGGACAACTCTTATGTTATGATGTATTTACAAATAAAAATTTTTAAATGAGCATTCTATTTTTGTTAATTCAATTGATTAAATATGTATATACATTAATCATTTTCCAATCACAGATACACCCCTCTGGTGTATTAAATTCACATGGAAACTTTCTGGTCATAGCACATGAAAAGGATAGGAAAGTGGATATTCTTCTTTACAATAATGGTTATCAACTTTGATATCAACTCCCATTATTTCATGGTTTTTGGAAAGCCATACCCAGAGTAAACAAATATAATAGTTTTAACTTTGAAGAACAGAACTCCACAGCCTGGGATTATTCTGAAAATTAAACCGATGTATTTATTCTGGTTTTTTTTTTTTAAATTAAAGATATGCATACTAGCCAAATTAGAAATTATTACTGTACATCTCTTCCCATAATCATTACTTTCCTTTCATCTTATATTCTTGACAAGAAAAACCATCACCTACTTAATAATCTTTACATGATATTCTGGCTTACAAATGATTACAGTATGCTACGACATGATTTCTTTTTCAAAAAATGAAATAATAAAAATAATAAAAGAGGTACAGTTGCATCCCTTCATGATCAGGACCTAAAAGTTACACGGATGCATACTTTCAACAGATCATTCTTTGGATTTTTTCCGACTACATTCTTTTTTCCTGCTAAATTCTTTAATCAAACTTTAGTCTTTTTAATAGGAGCTTTAAAACGAGACTTTCTGTTTGGAATTTCTGGATAAATAAACTAAGGACAAGCTATACCAAAGGGCCCTCACTTCCTGAAGCAGTGAGAGACACCCGCCCTCTCTCCATCTCAAGACAACGGGAAGGAAGGTTGAGGAACATCAGGAGGAAGAATGCAGCCTGAAACTTACTTGTGAATATGGTCATAGAGTTACCTTTCCCTCCCTGCCCACCTGTTCAGAGAAAGGACAGATTTTCCTTTTCTGCAATCAAGTTGTCAGAGCTCAAGAGACCCCCCCCTTGGAAGCCCCGCCCCTTCGGTTTCCTCTTCTCAGCCCCTTCGCGCTGCGCTGCGGCCAGCAAGATGGCGGCGCTGCTGCAGGGCTGAGGTCAGAGGGAAGGCAACCTTCTGGGCCAATTCGAGTGCTCAGTGTGCTTAGAGGTGTCCGAGAACCCAGTGCAAGTGCCCTGCGAACGCATATTTTGCCCTGAATTCCTGTAGGAATTTTTGAAGCCGAAGAAACCTCTCTGTGCCCTGTGTTGCAGCGCTCTGGCACTGGAGTCCTAGTGTGGGGATGGGAGGACGGTCATGCAGCCAATGGAGAGCACGAACACTTCCTGCCACGGCTGCTGTAAACATTTCAAGAAGCCCTTGGGGAACTTGACTTGTGTCCCTTGAAGTTGGGTGGCCACAACAACTTATGTATGTCTCATACATAAACAACTAATCGAAGCCTAGCTGGAGCTGCTCCTATAAAAAGAGAAACAACAACTCTGCAGTAAGAATGAGTCACTCTTCTACCAGGGGCGGCCAGAGGTGCTTGTTTTTCGAGAGTCCACTGTGGCCCCTGCAGAACAGAACTAGAACTGAGTTCTCTTAAAAGGAAGCCCACATGCGAGGCCGAAATGGACAGTCAGCATCAATTCTGGAGAAGCCAGGAGCTGAGGGACGAGCCAGCCCGGAGGACGTTGTCTCCTAGGAGGAGAAAGTCGACTGTGGGAGGGCACGGGTGAGTAGATCTTCTAGAAAGTCACAGCCACTCCACTAGAAAAGTGGCATTTGGTCATGTTACAGAGAACTCCAAAGACGAATTAGAACCATTAAAGTTAGAGTTGGTCAACATGGTGCTTGCAGCTGTGGAGTTACAGGACAGGGAACTGGCAGGTGGAAAAGATGATTCAGATGAACAGTGATTTCATTACCCTAAAGTAGCTGAGGTGTGGTCTCTTTATTCCGGTACCAAATTGAATCTTGGAGACAGACTTTTTGGTGAAGTAGAAAAGATTTGCTTGATTGCTTTGCCTTGCAAAGTGGGGCTGCAGTAGGGTTAATCGTCTGGAAACTGTATGTCCTGATCTGGAGAGGGTAGTGAGGAGTTCTATAGCAGTGGTTCAAAGAATGCAGTGATCAGCTGGTGGACTTTCTTCTATTTGGTTGGGGGTGAGTTAAATGGGAGTCAGCATCATTAAACTTCTGGTTCCAACCAGTCTGGGGCCTATGTGCTTGTGGATAGCACACAGTTAACTTCTCTCACCTGATAGGGGTTTCAGTAACTGCATGTGTGTAAAGTAGCTTCAGTTGTGTCTGACTCCTTGCCATTCTGTGAACCTTAACCTGCCAGGCTCCTCTGTCCATTGGCTTCCCCAGGCAAGAATACTGGGGTGGGTTGCCATTTCCTTCTCCAGGGGATCTCCTGGACTCAGGGATCAAACCAGCATCTCTTAAGTCTTCTGCATTGAGGCAACTTTTTTTTTTTTTTTCTTCTTCTAACCACTAGCACCACATGGGAAACAGTAAGTGCAAAACAGCTCAGGTATTCTTATGTATATTCCTTGAGGGGGAGCCTGTACCCTGCCCTAGGGCTGCACTATTTTTTCCTGACTGTTGCTCCTTTGTCTCCCTGTCCCGTATCTACCCTGAATAGCAACTGTTTGAATCTCCCTTTTGTAATTTTAGGGCTTTCCTTGTGGCTCAGCTGGTAAAGAATCCGCCAGCAGTGAGGGAGACCTGGGTTCGATTCCTGGGTTGGGAAGATCCTCTGGAGAAGGGAAAGGCTACTCACTCCAGTATTCTGGCCTAGAGAATTATATGGTCTGTATAGTCCATGGGATCTCAAAGAGTCGGACAGGACTGAACGACTTACACTTTCACTTTCACAATTTACGGAAGATCCTGGAGGCTGAATTAAGCCTATTTCCTGCTAACAAGAAAATGGGGGACACAGAAAAACTTCCGTGCCCAGGAACCCCACAGGGTCCTGCTCGGTTTCACTTGCCTTGCTGGCTTCCATGCCCTCCAGGCCTGAAGTGTGGGGGAGGAGCAGGGTTTCAGTCAAATGACAGTAGAAATTTTACTTAAACTAATAGTTTTACACCTTGAAAAATTAATTCCTGAGACTGAAATATTTAAGGCATCTAAGAGATAACATTCAGAAAAGAGAAAAAGGATTTTACAAATGCTTTTGAAAATAGTAATGGAAGAAATGGAGAAGGCAATGGCCCCCCACTCCAGTACTCTTGCCTGGAGAATCCCATGGACTGAGGAGCCTGGTGGGCTGCAGTCCGTGGGGTCGCTAACGGTCAGACACGACTGCGTGACTTCACTTTCACCTTCAATGGAAGAAAATAAATCCATTTTCTAATGTGCTCATACTGCATTTCCTTACACTGATACACTGGTAAATTGGTTTTGCAGTTTACACTATTTACATTTATGTGTATTTCGGTTTCTAATATGTTTTATGGAGTTATCACTTTCGATCATCACCAAAAACCTGCAGATGCCAGAATAGATATCGTTGCTGTCCTGAGGTAAAGAAACTAGGTTTAAAAAATGTCAGTTGTCTTTCTCAAAACTGAATAAGTGGTACTGGCAAAGGCAAGACTTTACATAGCACTTTCCTCTGCACTTTGCTCTCAAATGGAATCTATCAGGAAGGAGTATATTTGGGATTCATTCCATTTATTCAGTCCCTGGACTTCCCCAGGTGGCTCAGTAGTAAAGAATCCTCCTGACTATGCAGGAGATGTGGGTTTGATCCCTGAGTTGAGAAGATCTCCTGGAGAAGGAAATGGAAACACATTCCAATATTCTTGCCTAGGAAATCCAAAGAATAGAAGAGCCTGAGGGCTACAGTTTGTGGGGTTGCAAAAAATCAGACATGACTGAGTGAGCATGCTGCCCATGCATGTTTTCACTTACGGACTGCCAACTAGCCTATTCCTCTTCATGTTTCAGTTTAAAAAAATTTTTTTAAGGTAAGTGCTTTGCTGCTGGCTCAGATATTTGAGTGGAAACTTAGTTAACTGCACATATAGACTTGTGACAAGATCTAACTGATTTTTAAAAATAGTTAAGTTTTTAATTTACATAGAATAAATGGTACACATTCACGTATGCAATTTGGTATTTTGACATATGTATATATCTAAAGAATTATTCACATGAATATAAATTACCATATCAATGAATCCCAAAATTTTCTCAGTGACCGAAGCCTCCCTCCTGCCTATCCTGACCTTCTATCCTGCATAGTTGGGTCCTGCTAAGTTGTACCTTGCTTTGGTCACGTCTGGTTCTGTGCAACCCTATGGACTGTAGCCCACAAGGCTCCTCTGTCCATGGGATTCTCCAGGTAAGAATACTGGAGTGGGTTGCCATGCCCTTCTCCAGGGGATCTTCTTGACCCAGGGATAGAACTTGTGTCTCTTACTTCTACTGCATTGGCAGGCAGGTTCTTTAGCGCCACCTGGGAAGCCCCAGACCTTCTCCCCAGGCAGCCACTAATCTGGTTTCAGTCTTTGTAAGTTAATTTATATTTTATATGAAAGGATTCATATGGTATATAATCTTATTTTCTGCTTCCTTCTGCATGACATAATTGGGATATTCATTCATAATTAAATATTTATCAATATGTATTGCTGAGTAATATTTCATTGTATAGATACACAGAAAATTGTTCTCCAGTTCTTCTGTTGAATGTTTGGATTTTATCTAGTTTAGGTTTTTACAAATAATGCTTCTCTGAACATTTTGCATAAATCTTTGTATAAATATATACTTAAATTTTTCTTTAAGTACTTAGGAATGGAATGGCTAGATAAATATGGTGGGTGTATTTTTTTCTAGAAACTTCCAAACTGTTTTCCAAAGTGGTTGTACTATCTTACATTGCCAGTAGCGGTACATAAGAGCTTTAGTTCCTCCATCTGTTCAGTGCAGTCGCATTGTCGTGTCCAACTCTGCAACCCCATGAACTACAGCACACCAGCTTTCCCTGTCCATCACCAACTCCCAGAGCTTGCTCAAACTCATGTTCATCGAGTCAGTGATGCCATCCAGCCATCTCATCCTGTGTTGTCCCCTTCTCCTGCCTTCAATCTTCCCCGGTATCAGGGTCTTTTCTAAATGAGTCAGTTCTTCACATCAGGTGGCCAAAGTATTGGAGCTTCAGCATCAGTCCTTCCAGTGAATATTCAGGACTGGTTTCCTTTAGGATAGACTGGTTGGATCTCCTTGCAGTCCAAGGGACTCTCAAGAGTGTTCTCCAACACCACAGTTCAAAAGTATCGATTCTTTGGCACTCAGCTTTCTTTATAGTCCAACTCTCACATCCATACATGACTACTGGAAAACCATAGCTTTGACTAGACTGACCTTTGTTGGGAGAGTAATGTTTCTGCTTTTTAATATGCTGTCTAGGTTTGTCCTAGCTTTTCTTCCAAGGAGCAAGCATCTTTTAATTTTATGGCTGCAGTCACCATCTGCAGTGATTTTGGAGCCCCCCAAAAATAATCTGTCCCTGTTTCCATTGTTTCTCCATCTATTTGCCATGAAGTAATCAAACTGGATGCCATGATCTGAGTTTTCTGAATGTTGAGTTTTAAGCCTACTTTTTCACCCTCCTTTTTCACTTTCATCAAGAGGCTCTTTAGTTCTTGCTTTCTGCCTTAAGGGTGGTGTCATCTACATTTCTGAAGTTATTGATATTTCTCCCAGCTATCTTGATTCCAGGTTATGCTTTATCCAGCCTGGCATTTTGCATGATGTACTCTCCATATAAATTAAACAAACAGGCTGATGATATACAGCCTTGACATACTCCTTTGCCAGTTTGGAACCAGTCTGTTTTTCCATGTCCAGTTCTAACTGTTGCTTCTTGACCTGCATACAGATTTCTTAGGAGGCAGGCAAGGTGTCTGGTATTCCCATCTCATTAAGAATTTTCCAGTTTGTTGTGATCCATACAGTCAGAGTCTTTGGCATAGTCAATAAAGCAGAAGTAGATGTTTTTCTGGAACTCTCTTGTTTTTTTTTGGATGATCCAACAGATGTTGGCAATTTGATCTCTGGTTCCTCTGCCTTTTCTAAAACCAGGTTGAACATCTGATAGCTTGCATTCTGTTGAAGCCTGGCTTGGAGAATTTTGAGCATTACTTTACTAGCGTGTGAGATGAGTGCAATTGTGCAGTTGTTTGAACATTCTTTGGCATTGCCTTTTTTGGGGATTGGAATGAAAACTGACCTTTTCCAGTCCTGTGGCCACTGCTGCGTTTTCCAGATTTGCTGGCATATTGAGTATAGCACTTTCACAGCATCATCTTTTAGTATTTGAAATAGCTCAACTGGAATTCCATCATCTCCACTAACCTTGTTTGTAGTGATGTTTCCTAAGGCCTACTTGACTTCACATCCAGGATGTCTGGCTCAAGGTGAGTTCCTCCATATCCTTGCCAAAACTTGGTAAAGCCAATCTTTTTCATTTTAATCATTCTAGTAGGTTCCTAGGGGGTTTTACTGAGTAGCTTTAAAATGAATTTCTTAAATAATTGAGCTTTGCTCTCTATATCTTCTCTGGTGAAGTGTCTGTTCCAATTTTTTTGCCTGTTTTGTTAGGGTTTTTGTTTTCTTATAGTGAGTTTAACAGTTCTGTATTCTGGATGTAATTCCTTTTTCAGATTTATAACTTGAAAATATTTTCTTCTGGTTTCTTGCTTGTCTCTTGCTTCTGTGTTTGTCATAGATCAGCATCTTTAATTTTGGTTGAAGTAGGATTATCTTTTCTTACATGGATTTTTTTTCAGTGTCATGTAAGTACCATCTTTCTTTTTTTTAAAGCTATGCTTGCTTTATTTCAAAGATTTCTGAATGGTAAAGGTGTATTAATGGGACATACAGCACTGTAAACATTTCAAAGTCCCTTGAGTTTATCACTGAGGTGAGATTCCAGATGTGGCCAGACAAGCAGCTGCTGAGTCCAGAGTCACAGGGGAAGGTGGGGAGAGGATCACCCCTGAGGATAAGCACAATATTGAAACTGCAGTAACCTCTGTTGTTGTTTAGTGGCTGTCCTGTCTGACTCTGTAACCCCAAGGACTGCAGCATGCCAGGCTTCCCTGTCCTTCGCTATCTCCCAGACCTTGCTCAAACTCATGTCCATTGAGTTGATGATGCCGTGCAACTGTCTCATCCTCTCATGTCCCCTTCTGCCTTCAATCTTTCCCAGCATCAGGGCCTTTTTCAGTGAGTTGGTTCTTTGCATCAGGTGGCCAAAGTATTGACATTAACCTCTGCTTGATACTTTGTTACTAATTTTGGATTCCAAATCTGGAAGTGCCTATTTCTTTGAATATTTTTTTTAACAAAAGAAGAAAACCTCAAATAATTATAATTATTTGTAGGAAAACACAAATAATTACAATTTTAAAGGAGCCTTATCAAAAAAAAAAAACCCACACCAAAAAAAGCATTTTTTTTTTTTCATTTTGAAGTTACCATTTATAACTCTTAGAGCAAGTACAATGCTTATTAATTCTGGGTAGGTAAAATGTTTGCATGCTATCTTAAAGATATTTTTTAACAATCAAAGGAAAATGTGTTTTAAAAAGGGAAAAAATTCTTTTTTAGACTTCAGAGAGTTAACGAGGATATGACATTAAAGTGAAACTGAAGGTAACAGCCATCAAAAGATGGAGGAAGTGTGAATGGGTTACCTTATAAATACCTGTGGGGTAGAACACAGGGCTTTTCTCTCTGACCTAGGACAAATGCAATGCTGATGGTTAAACTGTTTGTTTCTAAATATAACTAAAAGATGTCTAAGCAAGACCTAAATTAGAAATCTCTTATTAAGTAAAAAAAAAAAAACACTTAAAAATAACCACCTTAAAAACCAGGATGTGCATAATAACTACTTGGTAGCCCCCATCAGAATTAAAAACAGCATTAGGGGAAGAGTTATATACAGGTGGGTGGATGTCACTAGGGGCACTAGTTAGTATTCTTCCAGTAAAAATGGTGTGCCAACAGAGTGCTGCCACAACCAGGACTTTCTGGAAGAGTCTGCACTATAAGTCCAGCCCACAGTGAAACCTGTGTCCTCTATAGGGTGGAAGTCACATATATGTGTGTTCAGTCGTGTCCCACTCTTTGCAACCACGTGGACTGTAACCTGCCAGACTCCTCTGTCCATGGGATTCTCCAGGCAAGAATACTGGAGTAGGTTGCTGTTTCCTTTTCCAGGGAATCTTCCAGACCTAGGGATCGAACCCATGTCTTCTGCATCACAGGCGGATTCTTTATCACTGAGACACAAAGGAAGCCATGGGGTGGAAGTCATTGTTCAGTAAAAATATGATGTAATTAATGAGAAGGTATATTTGCCAAGAGTACACAAAGCAAGAAACAGCATTTTAGACTGGTTCATGGTAGGAATAAGTGGACAGGTTTGCTTAAGAGCTAAAGACTTTTTTAACTGCCCTATATTTTCGGCTGCTCTGACTCGCATTCCCATTATGATTAAAAAAGAAAAGTAGTTGCAGGACTCTAGTGGAGTAGAAACAATGCCCACAGGTTTCTTTGCCTCAGAAGGAGCTGGTGCTTTTGGTTTGCTGGATTTTCCATCGCCTCAAATGGCTGTTTGCCTAAAAATTACTATTGGTCAAAAGTGGGTTTCAGTTTTACTAATGAAAGAAGTCTGGAACTAAGAGATCTCTCACTGTCATAAAAAAGGGCTCCACTTTGGTTTTAAGAATAAAATTTGTCAAAGCTATAAGAATAGAATAATATAAGTTAAACCATAGGGCCTATTCTCCAAGCATGTTATTATTGCTGTTTTAATGGCAGAAATTAGACACCCAGGCATGTATAGAAAATACAGTGACCTTGCTTTTTTGTGGCAGATTTAAAATATTTCAACTAAGATGCAACTGCAAAAGAGAGTTTCTGATGGCAGTACCAGAACATTCTTCTATGCTTTCCTTTAAAAAGGTAGTGGCTTGATAAATACTGTTTTTAATGCAAAAAAAGCAACACCTGACAACAGGCTGTAAAGAAACTAGCACTAAGCAGGCAGGATTATGCAGAAACAAAGAACTAAACTGTATGAATTCCTAGCTTGAAAAATTCAAATTAAGGTTTCTGAGTGGAGAGCCGGTGGTTACTCTTTGTGTCTCATCTAGGTTTTATTTTCCTCATGACCCAGGTGGTCTTCTGACATCTAGCTCAGTGCAAGGCTAGATGCAAAGATTTTATGAACAATGAAGGGCTTCCTATCAGAATTTTGTTCAGCTTAAAGACAAAGTGTTTCTGTTTTCTGGTGTTAAGGCAGAATGCAAGGGTTTGAGTGGCATAGAAAGGAATGTGGGGACAGTACCAAGAGGAGTCAAGAGGAAGGGCCTTCACCTCCATGGTTAAGTGCCAGCACTTGATCTGACTGGTGCACAGGAGCCCCAAATCTGCCTCTTGTCTGGGAGTTGTTGGAAAGTATGATTGGGCCTTTAACACAGTCTTGTGTGTACCATGTCTGCTAACAGCCTGATGATTGTTTACTAATATTCTGGCTTGTATTACTTCACAGTGATTGCTCCCTGCTACAGTGTTGAAATTACATTCAGAGATGTAAAAAAAAATATATATAGCAATATTTTCCCACTAAATTAAGGGAAAATATTTGTAACAAATAACAATAGTAGTGAGAAATATTTGACATAGTCGTGCAAAAATGCATCACAGTTTACAAAGGCTTAAAATATTTCCAAAATATCCCTAAGCTTTTACACTGTGAACCTTAGAATCTTACTCATTTTTCTTTGCACTTAAACGTGGGTGTTTGTCTAAACAATGGTAACATGCAAGTCTGATGACCTCTAGTCCATCAAATATTCTCTCCTGCAGCACAGAGGTGATGATGATTATAAAATATCACTGGACAAACTGTACAAATAGATGAGCAGGGTACATTGCAGGACTGAGCATGGTCCAGTACAGTAGGAGAACAATTTGACCACAAGGACCCTGGGCTCAGACTTGCAAGCTGGAATGGCAGCCTATCTCATAAAGTTAAATGTCTTTTCTCCTTAATAGAAGGAGCACAGCTTCTCTTCTTTCTCCTCCCACCATTTTTGGCACCAGAGCTGGAGGTCCTCCTTGGATGTGGGGAGGATATCCATTGGGTATCAGTGGACATGGAAGTGGATTTCCTTGAGAAAGTCCCTGAGGAGGAGGCGCCTCTCTGAGGAATGTTGTGAGGGTATGTCACCTTGATGTCACGGGCAGCATCCAGGTTCTTAGATGGTCTACTACCAAAGTAAAGCTGTAGCTTTTGGATATAAGACATATTCATATTTCTGAAGTCCATTCTTCTCAACAAATTTATTATTTCAAGCCATGCTATTTTCTATGAGATCAGTCCCTTCTGGGAATATGAGGAGCTGAAGTGGTTCACCGATATCACAAAAATAATCATGTCTTAAAATAACTCTTGCCGTCCTTCCATTTCCTCTGAATGAAGATATAGGCACCAGCCTGCATGGCCCAACCAAATCCAGGGACACATTTGAGACTGGCTTTGAGGTAAATTTTCTCTAATCTGAAATAACTATATCTCATCAGATAATTCCACAGGAATATCCAGTCCACTCTTGCCCAGTGATTCATGATAATAAAACGTCTTTCTCCAGGAACAAATGCATTACCTATTATAAAAGTGATTATAACAGGTGATGCATTTAACAAATGCATTACCTCCAGCAATGCCACAGGTAGTGTGAGCCAGGTTGCCACAAGGCAGTTGTTGATCCAGCAATACCATGATGGGTTTATAAACATCAAAGGTGAACAAGGATCCCGCATGAAAATACTTCCAAAAAACCTTCCCCCAAATAGAGCGACTATAAAATAAATCCCTCTCCATGACACCATGATTATTCTGAAGTGAGTCCTTGATCAGACGGATGAATTGTAAACTTCTTCCAGTCTGTGTTTTGCCCTTCAGGCTCTCTGTGGTGCCTTAGGTGATTCTTCCCTTGGAGTGGCTTTCCTCCACTGGGCTTCCTTTACACTAGACTTTGTTGACCTTGATATAATTAAGTTTTCTGTAGTAGCAGAAATCAAAAAACTAGAGGCTTCTGTTAAGCCTGGTGCTATTATACCTTATTTGACCCAACAATTCTCAAAGGGTTTAAAATTCTCCCCAAACTCAGTAACAAAGTACTCCCTACTCTATTATTTTTCCTAAATCAATAAACAGTATCCCTGGGCCTGGAAGATCCCCTGGAGAAGGGTATGGCAACCCACTCCTTATTCTTACCTGGAGAATCCCATGGACAGAGGAGCCTGGCAGGCTACAGTCCATAGCGTTGCAAAGAGTCAGACATGACTGAAAGCGAGCTAGCACACATGCACATCTCCATTCATATAGTTACCAAAAAACCAAAACAAACAAATGAAACACCTTCGTATTCTCTTTACTTGCTCAGCAGGTGCTCCCCTCCTCTAACCCATTATTCTTCACATCCAGTCAACCTTCCATTCTGCCTTCAACATGTGCGGTGGACTGTGAACTGTACTTCATCACAGTTAATGACCTGGCTTACTCCCTCGCCATCTCTCATGCCGTCTCTTGTCTGGAGCATGGAACCTGCCTTTAACTGGTCTCTTCCTTACATTCTGTCTTTGACCCTGTCACTGACGAAGTCCTCTCTTCAGGATATGAAGTTAATCATATTACTCCCCTGATTAAGATCCTTCTGTAGGTCCCATTGCCCACAGGATAAAGACACTCTTTTTAGCTGAGAATTCACAATCTGGCCCTAACCTTTCCTGTCTTCTCTCTCAGCAACATCTGCAAAACTCTGGTCTGACCCCGATGAGTGCCCTCTCACTCATCCAAACTTCGCACTGCTTTCTTTTTTGGCTTGAAGCCCTTTGTCCCTTTATCCCACAGACAGTTCCCGTCCTTTCTTCCACAGGACCATCCCAGCAGAAGCAACTGTTCCCTTGTATGTGTTCATCTAAGTGTCATGTTCATGTAATCAAAGAAGTCTTTGCCAAACTCAGGTAACAAATATTTTTCTTCGTTTCCCTCTAGAAATTTCTTTTTTTGTTTGTTTCCCCACTTATTAAATATTTGATTAATTTTTTGTAAACAATGTGAACTATGGATTGAAGCTCTTTTCTCTCTTTTTTGTCTTCATCATCTTTATCGTGTTCATACAGAACTATATTTGTTGCCTCATTATTTTAGAAAATCCTTTGTCTGTCGAGTTATCTCTGAACCTGGTCAAGAATCAGTTGTCTAAACATATATGGATTTATTTCTGGGTTCCCTGCTCTCTCATACCAATACTACACTCCCTAAATTACTGTCATTTAAGAATTTAAGTCTTAACATCCAGTAATATTAATCCTCCAACTTTTTTTTTTTTTTACTTTATTTTACTTTACAATACTGTATTGGTTTTGCCATACATTGACATGAATCCGCCATGGGTGTACATGAGTTCCCAATCATGAACCCCCCTCCCACCCCATATCATCTCTCTGGATCCTCCCCGTGCACCAGCCCCAAGCATCCTGTATCGAA
The DNA here is from genome assembly GCF_014754425.2 of Oryx dammah. Lineage (NCBI taxonomy): Eukaryota > Metazoa > Chordata > Mammalia > Artiodactyla > Bovidae > Oryx > Oryx dammah. The sequence continues at coordinate 94,282,480 of NW_024070211.1, read as the reverse complement.
CATAGACTGGCGATTCGTTTCTTACATGATAATATACATGTTTCAATCCCATTCTCCCAAATCATCCCACCCTCTCCCTCTCCCTCTCCCTCAGAGTCCAAAAGTCCATTCTACACATCTGTGTCTCTTTTGCTGTCTTGCATACAGGGTCGTCATTACCATATTTCTAAATTCCATATATATGTGTTAGTATACTGTATTGGTGTTTTTCTTTCTGGCTTACTTCACTCTGTATAATCAGCTCCAGTTTCATCCATCTCATTAGAACTGATTCAAATGTATTCTTTTTAATGGCTGAGTAATACTCCCTTGTGCATATGTACTACAGCTTTCTTATCCATTCATCTGCTGATGGACATCTAGGTTGTTTCCATGTCCTGGCTAGTATAAACAGTGCTGCAATAAGTGGTGCTGGCAAAATTGGTCAACCACTTTTAAAAGAATGAAACTAGATCACTTTCTAACACCACACAACAATCCTCCAACTTTTTATTCTTTTCCAAGATGTTTTGTCCTTTGATTTTCCTTAGAAATGTTAGAATCTACACGTCAATTTCTAAAACAATTTTTTTTCCTTGGATTTTGATTAAGATGGCATTGAATCTGCATATCTATTTGGAAGGAACCATTAATAACATCTTAACAGTATTGAGGCTTTCAACTAGTTAAAGATCATTTTTAAAGCTCATTTAAATTTCTCCCAGCAATATTTTGTAGATTTCAGTGTGTACACAGATCTTGGCTGTTTTTTTTCAGGTTTATCCTTATCTGGTTAAAAGACCACATAAAAGCAAAAACTAGTTTTCTGAGACATGAGAACTATAGGCTTTACCTTATAGTAAAGCAAGGAGCCACACTTCAGCACACTACAGACAGTGGTATATAAAATAAGACAGTAGAGTCTTCTGAAAAATGACTGTGGTTCATGTTGATAGAATTGCCAAGAGTAGGCTGGATGGGTGGTAGCAGGCTTATGACTGGAATCAGTCTTCTTAAGGATTTACAATAAAACTGGTCAAAAGTGAATAAAGTCTAGGGATCTGTTGTGCATGGACTGTTAATTTTTTTTTTTTTAGTGATAATGTTAAAACTTTTAGGCTGGTCTGAAAGGACTCCTCATGTCTCCTTGACACTTCCAGATAGATACACTGTTTATTTCAGTATCATAGAGTTTAACAGATGAGATGAGATAGCTACTTTATTCTATCGCTAATTAACACCAGGTCAGGTTCTGTTCAATGATAGTGAAATCCGCATGTCTGGCAACTTTTAGAAACTGAATAGCTAATAATCTGTGATGGATGGTGCAGACACTGACCTCCTGAGAGTCAAAGGCTACATGACTATAAAACCTCTGAAGACACCTTAGAGCTCTATGTACAGTTAAATAATAATAATGTTAAATGAGAGTTATTTAACTTTAACAAAGGATACCCCTTGAGTTTATGTCACTGTAAGTGGATTTCCTTCTACCCTTGAATCCTTCTAGGCAGGGAAAATATTTGCTATTGAAATGCTTTGCAGCTAAGTCATTTGAGTGGCAGTTGACAGTTCTGAAAGGCTGTGGTCTTGGAAGCTGATGCGTCCCCTACCAATCCTGAATTCCAAATAGAGTTATTTTTAACTCCATTATCAGTGCATATGACTGTCCTTGCTGGGAAAGTGAGCCAAACTGATGTGATGTTTCTGTTGCTGAGCTGAGAGGGGGGCGGGGGGCAGCCAGTTGTTGCACATGGTCCTAGTAGACAACACTGAAAAAAGAATCACAATCCAAATAAATAAAATAACCATTTTAGTGAACTAATGAGGAATACCAAATGTTTATCACTGAAGCAAATGAAAAGTTTCAAGGATTTTCTAGTGTGATTATTCTACCTCAGCTTAATAATTCAAGTGCTGATGGGATCATGGTGATGGTACAAAGACCATATTCAGAAGATCTCTTCACATTCATTTCATAGAGTGCTTTTGAAGGCATGTTTAATCCTCCCGACATTTTTATCTCTCTGGAGAAACTCTTTCAACTCACACATTATCCCATTCTTCATAAATCACTCAGCTACAGACTTCAAACTTCAGTTCACTCAATTCAACACTTACTGAGTTAGCACGTGCAAAGCATTACATTGGAGCTGAAGGGGATTCCAAGAGAGATATAACATAGCCTTCACCTTCTAGGGGATCACAGTCTAATGGGGAAGAGAGATACACACATCAGTAATTTTAAAACAAGGGAATCTCTGACATGTGTTTCTGCTATGTTGTGGAAAGAGAGAGGAATCATGGTTGTGTGCAAAGATGTAGAAATAGTACTTTTCTTGTACCGATGACTTCTTCAACCTCTTCCTGTCTGTCTTTGCTCATCATGTTAGGACGAATCATCATGTAGAATACTTGGAGTTGCAAGTACAATAATAATTAACTAGCACTGGCTTAGTGAGAAAAAGAAATTTTATACAAAGTAATCTGGAAGTAGGTACTTACTTCCAATACAGTCACATAGTATCATTAAGAACTTGGACTCTTTATTTACCTCTCCACTCTACCATCTTCAGTAGTGAGTACAGTCACATAGTATCATTAAGAACTTGGACTCTTTATTTACTTCTCCACTCTACCATCTTCAGTAGTGAGTTTTCATCATTTAGCCTGATGCTTCCTGGTTCAGCAGGGCTGGTTCAGCTCTAAGTGTCACTTGCTATGCAATTCACCTAAAGTGAGAAGAAAAGATTTCTCACTCTCTATATCAGGGAGAAAAGTCCTGCTCAGGAGAAACCCAGGACAATTTATCTTACATCTTATTTGCGAGCACTAGGTCATGTTTGCTCCTTAGCAAATGGGTAACTCTTAGCTTACTTATCTTTGATCAGTCATATTTCATTTCCTGAATCTGTGGTTGGGTGAGAGTTCTGCTTTCCCTGAGAATGTTAATGGCTGGGTGAGAGTTCTGCTTTCCCTGAGAATGTTACCATGCCCAAACACAGCTGAGAATACAGAAACCAAAAAGAGGAGGGAAAGAGAGTTAGCTACCAACAGCATCTGCAAGAACACATTCATTTATCTGAGCACTCAGAGCTTTGATACTGGAAGGGAGATCCCTTCTAGGACCCAAGAGTGAGCTCTTGTCTAACACTCAGAAATGTCTGAGGAGACACACTTACTGACAAAGCAAAAGACTTGATTGGGATGCAAAAGACTTCCCACCTGGGAAGGGATGCCCAGGCGGAGAGCAGTGGGGTAAGGGAATCCAGGAGGACTGCTCTGCTGTGTGGTATTTAGTCTCAGGTTTTATGGTGAGGGGATTAGTTTCCAGGTTGTCTCTGGCCACTCATCTTTCTTTTGCCATATTTGGGTCCTTCCTGGTGTTATGCACATGACTTAGCCAAGATGGATTCCAGTGGAAAGGTTTCTGGGAGGTTGTCACTGTTATGAGTTAGTGTCTTCTCCATTCTTTTGGCCCCTCCTTAATGCTTTTGGAAAAGACTCTGATGCTGGGAGGGATTGGGGGCAGGAGGCAAAGGGGATGGACAGAGGATGAGATGGCTGGATGGCATCACCAACTCGATGCACATGAGTTTGAGTGAACTCCGGGAGTTGGTGATGGACAGGGAGGCCTGGTGTGCTGCGATTCATGGGGTTGCAAAGAGTTGGACACGACTGAGCGACTGAACTGAACTAATGCTTGTGGTAGATTGCCATTTCCATGTTCCTTATAGGGACCTCCCATAATGAGGTCTCTTCTGTATCTACTTCTTATTTAGAGTGGGCACTATCCTGGCTAGTAGAGTAGAAGTCTCTCTCTGCCTGATCTAAATCAAGATATTCTATGTCTGAAATTGGCTTCTACTCGTTTAGTGACTAAGTCATGTCTGACGCTCTTGGGACCCCATGGACTGTAATGCACCAGGTTCCTCTAACCACAGAATTTTCCAGACAGGAATACTGGAGTGGATTTCCATTTCCCTTTACAAGGAATCTTTCTGACCCAGGGATTGAACCCACGTGTCCTGCATTAGCAGGCAGATTTTTTTACTTCCAAGCTACCAGGGAAGCCACACTTTAGTAACATCAGTCTAGTCTGAAGCTGTTGGAGCCTGCTAAACTTTGTGAACAGTTGAAACAGACAGGGCCCAAACCGGAGGCCTAACAAGATACCTGGAAATGGCAGGAGCCAAAGGAGGAAGGAGAGAAAGTACCAAGTGCCCGTCGTGACCAAATCTGTTTTTTTGTGGCCTGTTCTAAGAACCCCTTAGTGTCTTCTTGGACCTTCCCAGAATGGTTATAATAAAAAAAACAACATCTTCCTTCAGATAGACAGGTGCTCCCCTGTCCTGAGGTCAGTATAGGGCCTGGTGATTTTGAAGGATCATAGTGGCTAAGTAATCTTCTTAGGATTATAGACATCAGAGGGTCCTTGCAGTCTTTTTTGTGGTTATAGCAGTGTTACTAGAAAGCTGCTGAAACTTATATAGAGAGGTCCCTTCGGGGGCAGTTCCTGCCAAACCTTGAGGTTAATCCCAGGGCCAGAAACGAGGGTAAACACCACTATGCAGTATATCCTCTGGTGGTGATACACTGATTGAGGCAAGGAGGCATTACTCCAGGCCAGATCTGTGTGTAGTGTGACTTACCCTAGAGTGCAGGTCCCTGACCAAAAAGGGGGAAGAGGTAAGTAAGCTCTATTCTTGCATATGATGCAGACACCATGACTGGGTTCAAGCTGGGTGACAAAATGGTTTTGCCAAATGGGGGTAGAATTTCTCTCTTACAAGTGGAACACAGCATAATGGGATGGGGCAGTGTTGCGAGCGAAATGACACAAAGACAAGACACATGAGACACACAAGAGACAGACAATACACACTCCGGCCGGAGGAAGAGAACTGCGCAAACAATTTGCGGTTTAAAGCCTCCTAGGCAGAATTCCAGACTGCATGAATAAGCCTTTTCAGTACAGCGCAGGTGCATACATGTTATCGTACAGTGAGGGGAGTGAAACCCCTGTTTACTGCAGTCTGTCCAGAGCCCTCTCTCTCCTCTTATCAAAAGAAAGGAATGTTCCCTTGTTTGCAAGGGACCATTAAACTCAAGGCTGTGTCCAGACTCCTTGGCAGAACGCCTCGTTTGCAAGCATGCTCAGCCCGAGCAGAGAGTCCCGTTTGCAGGCACATCTCGCTTCCCTATTGTGGCTACATTAACCCTTCAGGCAGACCTTCTGGGTGGAAATTGTCACCCTGCTTGCCCCAAAACCAGGAGCAATAAGAGTGTTTGGAAAGGGACTCAAGTGCTGAGAGGCCTCTTGGTATGTGTCCTCAAGGTAGAGAGCGTTACATGTGGATTGCCACCATAGGGCTTGGTTCTCAGGGATGAGGACCCTTACAAGAGAATAATAGTCAAAGGTGCCCATCTGATTTAGAAGTCAGGGTGATTTAGAAATTGGGACATGTTGGTTGTCCTGAACAGAATATGGATTTTCAAGACTGGATGATGGCATTTAAGGGGGGACCTCAAACCTGGGGATAGGTATAGTGTGTCTTTTTTTTTTTTTTCTTCTTCTAATTTCTAGGCTTTGGGCTAAATCATATTACTGTAGAGCAATTACTGGATCCTGGTTTTTCTTGTCAGTTGCAATGCTGAAGGTTACTCTACACTGTGAACTGTCCAAGTGTTCCACAGACTCTCCTGTTAGAGACAACTGCTGTTTTTTTCTTTGAAGAAAATAGAGAATGCCACTCAGGGGATGTTGGTCAAGAGAGAAATTAAGGATTCAAGTGCATTACAGATGTCACTGTGGGAGTATATATAGCCAGGTGTTACTGGTACCAGGGTGTAAAGCTATTTCCCCCTTTTATCTGAAAGGTTATGCCATGACCAAGATGGGTGCATGGAATGGTAGCATACAGGTGGCCCTAGACATAGTTTAACTAGGGCTCTTTTAAGAATCTGGTTGGCATGCTCTACCTTCCCTAAAGTTTGGGGCCACCAGGATGTTGTTATTGTTGTTCAATCATTCAATCATGTCTGCTGACTCTGCCACCCCATGAACTGCAACATGCCAGGCTTCCCTGCTTCCCTATTTCCCAGAGTTTGCTCAAATTCATGTCTGTTGAGTCGATGGTGCCATCCAACCATCTTATCCTGTATTGCCCCTTTTTCCCTGTGCCCTCAATCATTCCCAGCATCAGGGTCTTTTCCAATGAGTCAGCTCTTTGCTTCAGGTGGCCAGAGTATTGAAGCTTCAGCATCAGTCCTTCCAATGAATGTTCAGGATTGATTTCCTTTAGGATTGACTGGTTTGACCTACTTGCAGTCCAAAGGACTCTCAAGAGTCTTCTTCAGCACCATAGTTCAAAAGCATTAATTCTTCAGTGCTCAGCCTTCTCTATGGTCCAAATCTCATATCCATACATGACTACTGTAAAAACCATAGCTTTGACTATATGGACCTTTGTTGGCAAAGACATGTGTTTGCTTTCTAATACACTGTCTAGGTTTGTCGTAGTTTTTCTTCCAAGGAGCAAACATCTTTTAATTTCATGGATGCAGTCACTATCCACAGTGATTTTGGAGCCCGAGAAAATAGTCTACTGATGTTTCCATTTTTTCCCCATCTATTTGCCATGAAGTGACGGGACCAAATGCCATGATCTTAGTTTTTTGAATGTTGAGTTTAAGCTAGATTTTTCACTCACCTCTTTCACCTTCATCAGAGGCTCTATAGTTCCTTTTGGCTTTCTGCCACTAAAGTGGTATCATCTGCATATCAGAGATTATCGATATTTCTTCCAACACTCTTGATTCCAGTTTATGAGTCATCCAGCCTGGTCTTTCACATGATGTAATCTGCATGTAAGTTAAATAAGCAGGGTGACAATATACAGCCTTGATGCATTCCTTTCCCAATTTTGAACCAGTCTGTTGTTCCATGTCCAGTTCTAAATGTTGCTTCTTGACCTGCATGCAGGTTTTTCAGGAGACAAGCATAGTGGTCTGGTATTCCTGTCTCTTAAGAATTTTCCACAGTTTGTTGTATGTAGTCAAAGGCTTTAACATAGTCAATGAAGCCAGTGCTTTTTTGGAATTCCCTTGTTTTTTCTATGTTGCAGTGTATGTTGGCAAGTGGATCTCTGGTTCCTCTGCCTTTTCTAAATTCAGCTTGTACAACTGGAAGTTCTGAGTTCACATGCTGTTGAAGCCTAGCTTGAAGGATTTAGAGCATACTCTTGCTATCATTTGAAATGAGTGTGATTGTATGGTAATTTGAACATTCTTTGGCATTGCTTTTCTTTGGGGTTGGAATGAAAATTGACCTTTTCCAGTCTTGTGGCCACTGTGTTTTTCAAATTTGCTGGCGCATTGTGTGCAGCACTTCAATAGAATCATCTTTTAGGATTTGAAATAGCTCTGCTGGAATTCCCTCATCTTCACTAGCTTTGTTTGTAGTAATGCTCCCTAAAGCCCACTTGACTTCACACTCCAGGATGTTTGGCTCTAGGTGAGTGACCACATCATCATGGTTATCTGGGTCATTAAAACCTTTTTTGTGCAGTTCGTCTGTGTATTCTAGCCACCTCTTCTTAATCCTTTCTGCTTCTGTTAGGTCTTTACCATTCTGATGTTTATTGTGCCCATCTTTGCATGAAATGTTCATTTGGTATCTCCAGTTTCTTTGAAGAGATCTTTAGTCTTTCCCATTCTATTTTTTCCTCTATTTCTTTGCATTGTTCACTTAAGAAGGCTATTAATAGCTCCTTGCTGCAATGGCATCCCACTCCAGTACTCTTGCCTGGAGAATCCCATGGATGGAGGAGCGTGGTAGGCTGCAGTCCACGGGGTTGCGAAGAGTTGGACACGACTGAGCGACTTCACTTTCACTTTTCACTTTCATACATTGGAGAAGGAGATGGCAACCCACTCCTTGCCTGGAGAATCCCAGGGACAGAGGAGTGGTGGGCTGCCGTCTATGGGGTCGCACAGAGTCGGACACGACTGAAGCGACTTAGCAGTAGCAGCAGCAGCTATTCTCTAGAACTGTGAATTCAGTTGGGTATATCTTTCTCTATTTTCTTTACCTTTTGCCTCTCTTCTTTTGTTAGCTATTTGTAAGGCCTCCTCAGACACCACTTTGCTGTCTTACATTTCTTTTTTGGGGGGATGGTTTTGGTCACGACCTCCTGTACAGTGTTTTGAATATCCGTCCATAGTTCTGCAGGCACTCTGTCTCCCAGATCTAGTCCCTTGAATCTACTTGTTGTCTCCACTGTATAATCATAAGGTATTTTATTTTGGTTATACCTAAATGGCCTAGTTGTTTTCCCTGCTCTCTTCAATTTGTGCATGAATTTTGCAATAAGGAGGTGATAATCTGACACACTGTCAGCTCAAGGTCTTGTTTTTGCCTACTGTGTAGAGTTTCACCATATTTGACTGCAAAAATTTAATCAATCTGATTTATATATTGACCATTTGGTGATGTCCATGTATAGAGTTGTCTCTTGTGATGTTGGAAGAGGGTGTTTGCTATGACCAGTGCATTCTGTTTGCAAAACTCTGTTAGTCTTTGCCTTGCTTCATTTTGTATTCAAGATCAAACTTTGCTCCAGATACCTGGATTATCTTTTGAATTCCTACTTTTGCATTCCTGCCCCTTTTGATGAAAAGGACATCTTCTTGTGGTGATAGTTCTAGAAGGTCTTGTAGGTCTTCATAGCACCATTCAACTTCAGTTTCTTTAGCTTTAGTGGTTGGGGCACAGACTTGGATTGCTTTGATGTTGAACAGTTTGCATTGGAAACAAACCAAAATTATTCTGTTGTGTTTGAGATTGCATCCAAGTTCGCATTTTGAACTCTTTTGCTGATTATGAGTGTTGATTGACTATGAGGGCTACTCCATTTTTCTGAGGGAATCTTGTCCACAGTACTAGGTAAAATGGTCGTCTGAATTAAATTCACCCATTCCTGTCCATGTTAGTTCACTGATTCCTAAGATATTGATATTTACTCTTGCCATCTCCTGCTTGACCATGTCCAGTTTACCTTGCTTCATGAATCTAATATTCGAGGTTCCTATGCAGTATTGTTCTTTATAGCATTGGACTTCACTTTCACTGTTTGACACATCCACCACTGAGTGACATTTCTGCTTTAGCCCAGCCTCTTCATTCTCTCTGGAGCTGTTTCTCCCCAGTAGCATATTGGACACCAACTGATGTCCATGTTCCAAGGAGTGAAGGTGATATTTAATTCCTAAACATGAGGCCAAGTTTTGGGATATCATGACTGTAAATAAGGTCCGTTTGTCACTCTGGAGTGATTGGGGCAGCCCAAACCTAGGTGCTGTCTCTTTAATAAAGCTTTACAGACTTTTGTAACTCTATTGTACTAGGGAATGCTCCAATCCATCCTGTAAATATCAACAAAAACTAGTAAATAATACCCTTGCAATTCCAGCATAGCTATAAAATCCTCCTGCCAGGCTTCTCCTGAGTGACCCTTGATATTAGATAGGTTTCATTAGGGGAGGTGGCAGAGGTCTGGGTTTTGGATTATTTCTTAGATGGGTATCACAACTCTGTATGATTTGCCTAGTAACCATAGCCAAATATGGGGATGGTAGAGAAATGGGCTTAAGCAAGGTTTCCAGGTTATCTCTTCCAAAATGGGTGTTTCATGTAAGGAGTTAAAATTTTTCTAGACTTTGAAGTGGGAAGGGATAGTGTTATTTGAACCTGGTCAGTCTACAACCATTTATGTGACCTGATCTCCCAAGTCTGCTTAGCATATTGGGAATGTTCTTCTGGGGAGAAAAGGGGGAAGATAGCAGTGCTGGGTGGGAGGTCTGCCCTGGCAGGTCTTTTAGGCCTCCTGATCCACTTCCCTATTCCCCTGGGTCTCCTTTTCTTCTCCCTTTTGTTAACCCTTGCAGTAGATGACAGCTAATTTAGCAAGAAAATTGACTATGTCAAGAAGCCTGAGAATGAGCTTTTCTGTGTGTTTAATAGGAGAACTTTGGGCTCTGAGCATCCCTCTTTAGTTCCAGATTGCTGCATGGGTATGCAGGATGAGGATAGTATACTTACATCTATACATATGTTAATCCTCCTTCCCTCCTCTAGTTCTGGAGCCCTTGTCAGGGGGAAAAGTTCAGCCTGCTGGGCTGAGGTGCCTGAGACAAGAGACCCCTCTCCCTGGTTTCTTCTGGGCTCCCTATAGATATCCCAGTTTCCTCTCTCCTTTTCCCTTAAGCTGTTGGCATCCCTGTGCCATACTTCTCTGGGCCAGTTACAGGTGTCACAGGTAGGTCAGGATAAGAGTAAAATTCGTCTATAACGTGCATGCATTGGTGGTCTATGGGGGAAATATGGGGATCTGATATTAAAGAGGCTGGATTTAAAGTCTGACAGACCTTTAGTTTTATTGCTGGGGTGTTAAGGAGAGGGGTCTGTATTGAGTAATTCCGCTCCACCATGTCATCCATCTATCCCCTTTAGTCTCTGATACCGCTTGTACCTGGTGGAGCACCCACCAAGTGAGTCCACTGTGGACCATTTAGAGGTATTTTTTAACCATAAAAGTGTGGCTACTACTCCTGGAGGCAAGCAGTCCAACCTTTGGCTACCTCATCTAATTGTTTCAAGGGATAGGCCACAGGCTGTAATATAGCCCTCTCCATTTGTCCTAACATCCTGAGTGGGTCCCACCTGTTCAGAGACCTACAACCTAAAAGGCTTTACTGGATTTGGGAGGTCCAAAGCAGGGGCCAAGTGACAGCCTCTTTCAGAGTGTTAAAGGCCACCTTACAGGTCTCATCCCAGTCAAATGGCCCTTCTTCTTGTTTAGTTCTTCATATAGGAGTTGGGCTAGATTCCCATAACCAAGAGTCCAGATCTGGCAAACTCCAGTTATCCCCCAAAACTGTTTCCTAGTTCAGGGACAGTGGTTATTCAAGATAAAGGATTTCCTCTGACGGCTGACATTCTTTTTCCTTCTGTAACATCCTTTTTCCTTCTGAACCCAAGGTATTTTACTTAGATTAAGCTTATAGTATTCTCGCCTGGAAAAATCCCAGGAGGAGGAGCGTGGTAGGCTGCAGTCCGTGGGGTTGCTAAGAGTCGGACACGACTGAGCGACTTCAGTTTCACTTTTCACTTTCATGCATTGGAGAAGGAAATGGCAACCCACTCCAGTGTTCTTGCCTGGAGAATCCCAGGGACAAGGGAGCCTGATGGGCTGCCGTCTATGGCGTCGCACAGAGTCAGACATGACTGAAGCGACTTAGCAGCAGCAGCAGCAGCAGCAGCAAGCTTGTATGAGCTTTCTTAGGGGGACAGTTGGATATCCCTTCTCATAAAGAAAATTTAAGGTCTTATTAGTATCCATTTAAGAGCTGGTAAAGTCTGGGCTTGCTATGAGCAAATCACCTACATATTGTATTAGGCTACTCTTGTAATGGTTAATTCTCTTAGTTCTCTCTCCAGGGAAGTCCCAAATATATGGGGACTGTCTCTGAAACCCTGGTGTATGGCTTACCTTGTTTCTGGATCTCGCCACTCAAAGGCAAAACCTTTTGTGACTCAGGATGGAGGGGAACACAAAAGAAAGCATCCTTAAATCCAGGACTGAAAAGTACTTAGTGGTTCCCAAGACTTATGTTAGAAGGGTATATGGGTTTGGGACTGTGGAGTGGGTGGGAACCACGGTCTCACTGACCACTCTTAGATCCTGGATGACTCGATAAGATCCGTTTGGTTTTAACAGTCAGGATTTAGGTGTTTCAGGGAGACTCATAGGTGATTAGGATTCTGACATCCCAGTATTTGTTAACTAGTGGTCTAAGGCCCTCAAGAGCTTTTGATTTCAAGGGGTCTTTTCCAGGTGCAGGGAGTATATGGCTTCAGGAGGATCTTTAGTGGTGAGACATTTATAGCTAGTACCAAGCTGGAGACATATCATAACTGGGGATTGACTTTATCTGAGAAATGGAAACCGTTTTCCTTTCCTGTGTCTGACTGCAAATGTTCAGACAGGTACTAGACAAAGTTATTGGTTTCTAGCTTTCCCCAAATCACTCTGGTCCAGAGGTGGCAAAGGAAGTCTGTCCCTAGTAGAGGAACAGAGCAACTGAAGATATATAAGGGTCCCTTGCCAATTGCCCACCTTATGTGGAGGGGCTTGGTCAAATTTCAGTTTGGAGGTTTTCCATTTACCCCCATCACTATTTAGTCAAGGAGTTTAAAGGTCCATGTTGGAAAGGAAAAACAGAGAAGGCAGCCCCTGTATCCAAATTGGGCTTCCCTCTTGCCCTCATGTCCTCCTTCTCCTGGTCCCTAATTAGAAATGCTTGGTTTTTTTTTTTTTTTTCCTTCTTTGCTAGTTCAGAGGTGGGGTCTCTGGTCTTTTTTCTAGTTTTTGTAATTTTCTCTGTATGTCAGGGTTGCCTGGGGTTAGGAAGGGATGGAACAGCAGGACTCTACCTTCAATACTTTATGGATTCATGTGGATAAAATTTTTGAGTGCCTCCATGAGCCTTCCCCAAAACAGGGCCAGATTTCCTCTCTCTCCCTGGGTAATTTCTTTTATTATAATTAATGGCCTTCTGGACCCACTGGGTCGTTCCCTGCAGTAGGCAAATAATGACGTATCTTAGAGATTCCATCTCTGCATTTGTGTTCGGGTCCCAGTCGGGCTTTGCAGAGGGGATTGCCTCTTCTGCAGGGGCTAGGTCAGCATCCACCTACTGCAGTTCATCAGCCTGATCTAGGATTATAGCTTTTTCTTTATCCTTGCAATACCAGTTGAGGATGACTATCACATCCTTCTAAGTGAGGGCTTAAGGCACCCAAATTCACCTAAATTTTGGGGGTTTCCAGAATATGAAACCCATTTTTTCCCAGATATCTCACTGAATGATGTTTTGCATGGAAAAGAAACATGACCCTACATGGTTCTCCCTTCCCCATCTGGTACCTCTCTTTGGGGACAAATTTTGCCTGAGGGAGACCTTTCTTCATGTGGAAGGTAAAGCTTATTTCCTGATCAAAGTTGCATGGGGGAAGGGGCACAAGGAGGCAGACCTGAGGCAGTGGTAAGGACTTTCTCCCTGGTCTTGTGGTCTGGAGGGCAGCCACAACTTCCCTTGCCCTCCCTGCCTGCTTTGGAAGAATCAGGAGAACATTGAGGGCATATTCCATCCCAACCTTTGCCAAAAGAACTTTGAAGGAGCATTTATCAGAGTCTCTGAGCTTACATTTTCTCATTTTGGGGGGATCCTGGTAGAGGTACATAAAGACTTGGACATAGAGTAACTCATTGTTTTTACCCTTGTGTTAAATGGTGCTAAATCCACCCAACGAGTAGATAAGCCAATCCTGGGTGCAGTATCTGATAAGATTTTTCATTTTTAGTGCATCCAGCCAGTATTTCTCCCAGACAACTCAGTGGTGTGTCTGAAGGGAATCTAAGCTTGTTTCCCATTTTGATGGCAATATAGTTTGTACCAGTGCTAGGGTAGGTGTCCTGATTTCTGATTCTAGGGAGGTTGTAAGTTCTCTCTTGGTCCCAAAGCACCTGATTGTATATATACATCAAAAGAAATGCTTAGTGGTAAGTGCAGTTGCAGGGGCTGTAAGGCTGGTCCCAATAGACTTAAGTTAACCTGTAGATAACCCGGATTTCCCTGGTGGCTCAGAGGTTAAAGCATCTGCCTCCAATGCGGGAAACCCGGGTTCAATCCCTGGGTCGGGAAGATCCCCTGGAGAAGGAAATGGCAACCCATTCCAGTATTCTTGCCTGGAGAATCCCATGGACAGAGGAGCCTGGTAGGATACAGTCCACGGGGTCACAAAGAATCGGACACGATTGAGTGACTTCACTGCTTACTGTAGATACATGTCTAAGGTTCATCCAAAGTGAAGTGAAGTCGCTCAGTCGTGTCCGACTCTTTGCGACCCCATGGACTATAGCCTACCAGGCTTCTCTGTGCATGGGATTCTCCAGGCAAGAATACTGGAGTGGGTTACCATTTCCTCCTCCAGGGGATCTTCCCGACCCAGGGATGGAACCTGGGTCTCCCTCATTGGAGGCAGATGCTTTAACCTCTGAGCCACCAGGGAAGCCCGAGGTTCATCCAAGACAAGGTGCAACTGTACAGAACCCTGTCAACCACTTCCACCTGGAAGCATTCAGTCCATTGGACAATGAAATGACTGAATTTATAGAAACAGGATGTTTGACTGAAGTCTTCTATCTTGTAGTTAATCTTCCAGGAACAGAGAGCACAACTGACAGGGAAGAAAGATTGTAATGTCTCACAAAGCTCTTTCAAAGACTCAAAACTTCAGATCCAAGTACTGCAAACAGAGTAAACAGAAATACCTTGGGTCTTCAAAGATTCCAAAGGGAGGAAAGGGGGCCAGTTTGAAGAAAGAGAGGAAGAAGGAGGGGCAGTATTTGTCCTTTGGTGGCTGGGTTATTTCCTTAAACTCATATACTCAAGCTTCATCCATGTTGCAACATGTTACATGATGTCATTCTCTTTTAAGCTAGAATAATGTTTTATGTATAAACTACATTTTCTAATGTGTTAGTTTCAATCATGCAAGATGTAAAAATTGTAGGAATCTGTTCAATAACTTGCATAGAGTTAACAGTTCTGTATTGTACACTTCAGAGTTTTTAAGAAGGTAGATTTCATGGTGTGGGTTCTCTATCAAAATACAATTTACATTTTGATGCCCAAGTTACTAAAGATACAGATTTTCAGATTTTATTGGTCTGGGATGGGATCTAGGGATTTCTTGGTTTGGCTTTTGTTGGTTGGTTGGTTTTACATTTCCTGTGGCAATTCTGAGTTGTAGCTGACCAAGACAGTTTTAACATTCGCCTCAGCTTGATTAAACAAGTTTTTTCTTGATCACAGGCCCCTGCCCTCTCTTTTCATAGAGCATTTTTTGTTCAGAGGCTCTGCAGTGTCCCCCTCTTTGTGCTCCTATGAATGGCAGCATGCCAGTTTTCTCTTCATTATCTCCAAGAGTTTGCTCAAAATTCTGTTGCCCCCTTCTCCTCCTGCCCTCAATCTATCCCAGCATCAGGGTCTCTTCCAGTGAGTTGGCTCTTCACATCAGGTGGCCAAAGTATTGGAGCTTTAGCATCAG
The DNA here is from genome assembly GCF_014754425.2 of Oryx dammah. Taxonomy (NCBI): domain Eukaryota; kingdom Metazoa; phylum Chordata; class Mammalia; order Artiodactyla; family Bovidae; genus Oryx; species Oryx dammah. The sequence continues at coordinate 94,267,326 of NW_024070211.1, read as the reverse complement.
CCCTTCCAATGAATAGTTAGAGTTTATTTCCTTTAGGATTGACTGGTTTGATCTCCTTGCTGTCCAAGGGGCACACGAAAGTCTTCTCCAACACCACAGTTGAAAGCATCCGTTCTTCAGTGCTCGGCCTTCTTTATGGTCCAACTCTCACGTCTATATGACGACTGGAAAAATCATAGCTTTGACTATACAGACCTTTGTTGGCAAACAGATGTCTCTGCTTTTTAATACATTGTCTAGGTTTGTCATAGCTTTTTTTTTTTCCAAGGAGCAACTGTCTTTTAATTTCATAGCTGCAGTCAGCATCCACAGTGATTTTTGGATTCCAAGAAAATAGTCTGCCACTGTTTCCATTTTTTTCCCCATGTATTTGCCATGAAGTGATGGGGCTGGATGCCATGATCTTCCTTTTTTGAATGCTGAGTTTTAAGAAAGAGGCTCTTTAGTTCCTCTTTGTTTTCTGTCATTAGGGTGGTGTCATCTGCACAGCTGAGGTTATTGATATTTCTCCTGGCCATCTTGATTCCAGCTTGTGAGTCATCTAGCCCAGCATTTTGCATGATGTTCTATGCATATAAGCTAAATAAGCAGAGTGACAGCCTTGATGTAGTCCTTCCCCAAATTTTGAACCAGTTTGTTGTTTCTTGTTTGGTTCTAACTGCTGCTTCTTGCGGAGAAGGTGATGGCACCCCACTCCAGTACTCTTGCCTGGAAAATCCCATGGATGGCGGAGGCTGGTAGGCTGCAGTCCATGGGCTCGCTAAGAGTCGGACACCACTGAGTGACTTCCCTTTCACTTTTCACTTTCATGCATTGGAGAAGGAAATAGCAACCCACTCCAGTATTCTTGCCTGGAGAATCCCAGGGATGGGGGAGCCTGGTGGGCTTCCGTCTATGGGGTCGCACAGAGTTGGACACTACTGAAACGACTTAGCAGCAGCAGCAGCAGCTGCTTCTTGACCAGCATACAGTTCTCAGGAGGCAGGTAAGGTGGTTCAATATTCCCCTCTCTTTAAGAATTCTCCACAGTTTGTTGTGATCCTTACAGCCAAAGGCTTTAGCATAGTCAACGAAGCGGAATGGATGTTTTTCTGGAATTCCCTTCCTTTTTCTATGATCTGTTGGATGCTGGCAATTGATCTCTGGTTCCTCTGCCTTTTCTAAATCCAGCTTGCACATTTGGAAGTTCTTGGTTCATGTATTGTTCAAGCCTAGCTTGAAGGATTTTGAGCATTACCATGCTAGCCTGTGAAACGAGTGCAATTGTGCGGTATTTTGAACATTTATTGGCAGTACTTTTTTGGGGGATTGGAATGAAAACTGACCTTTTCCAGTCCTGTGGCCACTGCTGAGTTTTCCAAATTTGCTTGCATATTGAGTGTCACAACACCATCTTTTAGGATTTGAAATAGCTCAACTGGAATTCTATCACCTCCACTAGCTTTGTTTGTAGTGATGCTTCCTAAGGCCCACTTGACTTCACATTCCAGGATGTCTGGCTCTAGGTGAGTGATCACACCATCGTGGTTATCTAGGTCATGAAAATATTTTTTGTATAGTTCTTCTGTGTATTCTTGCCACTTCTTCTTAATATGTTCTCCTTCTGTTAGGTCCATACCATTTCTGTCCTTTATTGTGCCCATCTTTGAGTGAAACTTTCCCTTGGTTCTGTAATTTTCTTAAAGAGATCTGTAGTCTTGCCCATTCTGTTGTTTTCTTCTATTTCTTTGCATTGTTCACTTAAGAAGGATTTCTTATCTCTCCTTGCTCCTCTTTGGAACTCTGCATATAGATGGATATATCTTTCCTTTTCTCCTTTGCCTTTCACTTCTCTTCTTTTCTTGGCTATTTTCTAACCTAAATGTTTAGAAAAACTGTGATCATGCATTTTTTCTCTGTTCCTTTGAAATTTATGTAATTCTTTCCCCAGCCTCTTTCTTTGGAAGGGTAAGAAATGATATGAAACTGTTGGGTTGGCCAAAAAGTTTGTTTGGATTTTTCCATTAAATTATACAAAAAACCTTAATGAACTTTCTGGCCAACTCATTATTAGGGTGGGCAGAAAGAAACAGGGGGCCAATGTGTAGGTATTGAACTGCTTTTCATTTCCTCAGGGAAAAAGTTGGGATCAGAGACAGAGAAGAGAGGGTGACAAAGCTAATATTAATTTCCAGATTGCCCCTGAAAACTCTTCTTATCTGTACTACTGCCTAGGTAATCATGTCTGACTCTTGATGTGACCCCGTGGACTACTCAGTCCATGGAATTCTCCAGGCCAGAATACTGGAGCAGGTAGCCTTTCCCTTCTCCAGGGGATCTTCCCAACCCAGGGATCGAACCCAGGTCTCCCACACTGCAGGCAGATTCTTTACCAGCTGAGCCACAAGGGAAGCCCAAGAAACATTAAGACTAGCTAAATCACCCTTAGCTAAGTCCTAGTTTTCTCCCTTCAGATTCTACCCTCTTTGTAGCAGGAAGGTTTGGGGAGTAGGAAAGCAACTGAGAGGAACCTGCATCAATCTCCCTCCTCAGTGTCAGTTTAGGTCAGTGTATTTAGCATGTAATTTTCATAGAATTGGTTATATGTGGATGAGGATTATGGCCGGATCTGTGGGAACAATTCCATGGAGAGTTTGTGAAAGTTCAGTTCCCAGATCAGAAGTTAGGTCTGTTACCAAATTAGATGTGAGAGGCCCCCGCCTTGGGGCCCTAGCTGAACCAAAGCCCCACCCCTGCCCAGTCAGAGAGTTCTTTCCTGCTTTGGTTCACCCTGCCAATGAGGAAACTGAGTTTGGTGCAAGCCAAACAGGCTTTCATTCAATCCCATAGAATGGAGAAAGGGAGCTCAGGTTCTAAAGATAACTTCTCTCTGAAGGGTGAGAAGGGTAGGGGGGCTTTTAAAGAGTAAGAGGCAAGTGCAGAATCAGAAACTGGGGGAAAGGGTGGAGATTTCCAGGAATAGCTTGTTAAGTCCCTCAGCATATGGTATATCTTGCCTAACAGGGGACAAGTCCCCCCATTGGGCAAAGATCTTAGTGTGGTAATGAAGCAAAGGCAATGTTCTGATGCCTCCAGGTTTTATCTGCACACACACATTCCTCTGGTCAAGTCAGATCCAGTTGAGGCCATTGACCACTGAGTATGTCTCAAAATATAGCTGCAAAGTATCTTTGCCCAATACCAGGTAATTTGGAAACAGAGTTAAATCAGGGCAAGGAAAGTTGTGACCTTTAGCCTACTTTGCCTGATATCTTAAATCTAGGAGGTTCATTCTGGAGGTTCTGTTGGGGACCTTTGTGTCATCCTATTGAGAAAACACAAACAACCTGTATGGTTAAAAACAGTTTCTGCAACTAGAGTCCAGTGACATGGAGCATTAGTGACATGTCTAGAAGTTGGAGAGAACCTTCCTCCTGCATGGAACTCAGCACTGTTTCCACAGTTAAATTTCTGGTACATAGAAAGGGAGAGGCAGTGTCTCTTGGCATTGAGTATGAGCATTCCCATGTATGCCATGGAAATTGCAGGATTTTTCCAGCTGTATTAGACAAGACTCAAGGGGGTGTCAGAGCGGGATGGGAGGAGGCCACACTGGTACTAAAGCTAACAAAAAGGTTTGAAAGGCCAATGGAGGCATCCCTTTGTAATGCCTAGAGAATACTGGTGAGTCCTGGTGTGCTCTCTAAGTCCTGAGTGAGGGATTATAAATCAGCAAACTTTTGGGTTAAAGCTGTATTTAAATTACCAAAATTAACTAACAAAAACGAAAACATTCAAGAGCTAGTTTTTCTTAGGAAAGGCACAGGCTAGTAGATCCTATGCCAGCTGCTACTCCCTCTCATATATCCGTGCCTGTATCAGTCAGCAAGTTTGCTGTGAAATTGACCTCAGAGTGATAAGGACCAGCCTGTCCATGCTGGTCTTACATACAGAACTCCTGAGACAACTCCAGATATGACAGAAAGTTTTCACCAAAACTTCAGAACCAGTCACCAACCTGACACTTGAATTTATCTGCTTATCTACCATAAATGCAAACTCAGTGACTCCTTCTAACCCCAAATGAAAAAATCTATTTTTGGATAAAAGCCTAAAAGTGTCATTGATCAGAAGTTTCCTGAAAACTAAAATTTAGAACTGTTGATACTTTCAGATAAATCTTTTATCCAGAAATGAGCAGGGGGTAAAGTTTTTATGACAAGCCAAGAAACCATTTCTCCACTTAATTCAAGACAAGTGTTCAGTCACCACATGTTTGTTGGATGTCACTTGGTGCCCAGCACTATAATCGACTGGGGACTTACTGTTGAGTAAAGGAAACATGGTCTCTACTCTGGTTGAAACTGCAATTTAGTGCAGGAAGTTGAGCATTAATGAAATAAACTCAGTAACAAACACAAATTACTAAGAGAAAAGTGCCCTTCATGAAAAAAAAAAGGGCCTAGCTTGCACTTACAACCTAGTTACCTGCTTTTGACTGAAGCTCAGTCGAGAACACCCTGAGGAAGTGACATGATGAGAGAGTGAAAGATAAAAAAGTTAACCAGGTAAGAGTAACTCGGGTGTATTTAAAACTGAAGTGACTAGACAACACACCAGAACCTCTGCAGTTTGAATAAAATATCCTTAGAAATAATCTTCATGAGCACATGCAGTATGAACGATCACCTTTATAAGGAGAAGGAGAAGTAAAATGCACTTTAAGTGGTAGACACAGTCTTAGAATGTAGCTTATAGTCAAACTTTTAATATTATATGCTTGTTTCCCTCAGCTGAGATCTGTCAGGTATACTGGCTAAGCCTGGGCTCTGTGCATTCAGCCCTGGTCTGGCTCACATCCTTGTGGTTTCTGAAGAGCAGTAACTACCATTATGTCATTTGCGTTGTCATTACTATGTGATGACAGATACTACCTACTAAGCATGTAGTAAAGTTTAAAATATCATTATTATTATTATTATTTTTGCCACACTGTACAACTTGTGGGATCTTGGTTCCTCAACCAGGAATTGAACCCAGGCCCTCACTAGTGAAAGTGCAGAGTCCCAACCACTGGACCACAAGGGAATTCCCTAAAATAGTCTCAAAATTTCTTAGTATTTTTAATGTGCTACTGTCAAGTAGTAGAAAGAACACTGTAAAAACAGAAAAGCCTGAAAAAGACCTAGACTTGATGTTGGGTATTTAACACTCATGAGGCTTTGATTTCTATCTGCAACTAAATCATTCTATGATCTTGAGAAAGTCACTTATTCTAGTCAACTGAATATCCCCATTGATAGTAACAGGAGAGGGTTATTATTTTACTCTCCCTATACTTTTTAAGGGTAGAATAACTCAACCTTGAGTGTACTGAGGCAAGAAAACCTTCCTTCTATACTCTGTTCTTCCTAATTTTTATTATTTTTTAAAAATTAATTAATGAAGCATTTGTGTCCTTTGTTGGTTTCATGAAATCTTACTCTCCAGAACTTTGAGGCTACTACTTATTTTGTAGCTATCTGCAGAAATTTAAGATCATAAATATAAAATAATTTTTGAGTACTTCTGTACCAGATCTTCTGTTATTAATAAATATAGATGATCTCATTCAGCTATCAAGACAACTATATGAAGTAGATATTATTACTTCCTCTGTTTTACACGTTAAACAAAAAATGAAGGAATAAAGAGACTAACTTCCCAAGGTGGTAATTTTAGAAAGTGTTAGAGTTGGTATTTTATCTTGAGTCTGGATTCTGAATTGTCTCCTTGCCTAGAACAAATTATGTAACTCTTTATAGCTGTAATAAAAAAAGAAAAAAAAATAGCAGATAAATTCTCAGTGTACTTGTTTGTTTATTTCTATTTATAAACTCAAGTGTTTACATCAGGAAACTTCCCAGGTTGCATCCTCCTAGGCCCTTCCAGGTATCATGGGGTAATTCATGTAACAAATCCATATACCTGCTGCATAGGTTTTTTGTGCAGGCCCACTGTATCAGAATCTCTAGGTGGGTATTCATACAATTCTTGAGGACTCTGACATGTTTCACATTTTCCCCAGAAATTCAATCCAGTAGCCTCTGAGTATGAAAACATAAATAAACCACAGAGAAATTAATTAATAGGGCCATCCTTTCCACCACTTCTTTGTTGTGAAAAGCAAAGAGAATTTCCAGGAAGGAACAAAAATAGACCAAAGTTCACACTCACCTCCCTGGCTATGTAATAAATTTCCTCAAGGGCATTTGAAATCATAGTTTCAGCTTGTTGGGGGAAACAGTAAGAAACCCATGAGAATGTTCTGAGGATTAAAATGCATTCTATTCTCTTTTTTGTTCTTGAAAGACTGTGTTTCATGATCTTGTGTAACTTTGGAACTTGCAAAACTTGGTTTCTGAGTCTGAAGATTCAAACCCCCAGTTATTTAAAGGGCAGAGCATGAGAAAACACTTTTCTAATTTGATCTTTAATAAGTCACTCCTCTGTGGCTAGACTTGCAGATCCTGTTCACCAAATCTCTTCAGTTGACATGAAAATAGTGAGTAGAAGCAACAGTTCAGCTAATTTAGGCAAAAGGGTAGTAAGGGCTGAAAGGATATTCTAGTGGTACTAGGTCAGTGATACAAATCAATCAAAATATTTTAAAGATCAGTATGTTAAATGTGTTACTCATTCACTAACAAATTTCTAAGGCATAAGTTAGGTGAGCTCTTGTGAGCTAGGCACACTACTAATAAAATTTCTTTTGCTCTGACTTCTACAAGAGTATTGGTGCTTATTATACATTTTTTCTCTGTCATGAGTTTTCAGAGTAGAATAAAAAAAAAGGAAATGGGCTTCTAGTTTACTTTCTAGTTGAGTTTCTTGACAGAAAACAAAGTAGTTAACCAGAGCTTCATTTACCCAACTGTTACAACAGAAAATAACATCCACTTTTAGTTATAAGTATTAATGTCCACCATATACAGTGGGTGCCTTCTCCCTATATTTCTTTGATCTTTTGTAATGCTTAAAATACAGAGGGTAGTGGAATTATTTGCTACCAACCATTTTTTTCCCCTGAGGATTATTAAATCTTCCTTTCTGATCATTGTTAGTGTTGTACGAGAGTAATAATTCATAACTGACACAATTCCCATTTATATAATAAAAATACCAGAGTTGCCCCCTGATAGTTTCAATAGATAAGGTCCACACACATAATTTTCTGATGTTAGGACCTTCTATCCAAGGTGCTGCATTGGAGAGTTGGTTTTTGAAACTTTCTTCTCCGGGTTTGTTGGCCTGTGAATCACCTCCAGGTGCTCCACTTACGTTTATCTGTCTCTCTAAGGATCCAATCTGCTCTACTTAAAGAAGGGCCTTGATATCAGTTAGCTCTAATCTTGTTTTGATAGAGTTCTTCTGAAATTTGGGACAAAAGGGGTTCATCTATTCATTCAAGAAATATTTGCAATGCCTGCCATATATTGTTGCTAAATGTGAAAGTATTATGCATGACCCCAGGCTGTGTTACTTTTTTTTTTTTCTTTTGGTATTAAAGCCCTCCCAAGATCAAATAAATCATGGGAAATAATTCCACTACCGTTAAGAATGGCTCAATCCAAAATGATTGTTAGGAAGAGGAAACATTTAAGTTTCTCAATTATTTAGATGCTGAGATTTTCTTTCTTTTCAGATTTTCATTTAATATTGGAATACAGTTCTTTTCCACTATTGTGTTAATTTCAGGTGCATAGCAAAGTGATTCAGTTTGTTGTTGTTCAGTTGCTAAGTCGTGTCTGACTCTGTGCAGCCCTATAGACTGCAGCATGCTGGGCTCCTCTGTCCTTCACTGTCTCCCGGAGTTAGCTCAGATTCATGTCCAGTGAGTCCGTGATGCTGTCTAACCATTGTATCCTCTGCTGCCCCCTTCTCCTTTTCAGTCTTCCCCAGCATCAGGGTCTTATACAATGAGTTGGCTCTTTACATCAGGTGACCCAAAATACTGGAGCTTCAGGATCCAGTCCTTTCAATGAATATCCATGGTTGATTTCCTTTAGGATTGACTGGTTTGATCTCCTTGCAGTCCAAAGGACTCTCAGGAGTCTTTTCCATCACGACAATTCAGTATCAATTCTTCGGTGCTCAGCTTATTTTATGGTCCAACTCTCACATCTGTATGTGACTACTTAAAAACCATAGCTTTCACTATATGGACCTTTGTCAGCAAAGTGATGTCTCTGCTTTTTAATATACTGTCTAGATTTGTCACTCAGATACACAAACACACACACACTCTTCCCCAAATAATTTAAACATTTTTATTTTGTATTAGGGTATAGCCAGTTAACAATGTTGTGGTAGTTTCAGGTGAACAGTGAAGGGACTCAACCATGCATATTCATGTATCTATTCTCCCCTAAACCCCTCTCCCATCCAGGCTGGCATATAACATTGAGCAGAGATCCATGTGCTACACAATTGATCCTTGCTGGTTATCCATTTTAAATATAGCAGTGTGTACATGACATACGTGACCTTCCCAAAGTCCCTAACTATCCTTTTCCCCTGGCAACCATAAGTTTATTTTCTAAGTCTATGAGTCTCTTTTGTAAGTAAGTTCATTTGTATCATTTCTTTTAAGATCCCATATATAAGGGGTGTCATTCAGTATTTCTCCTTCTCTGTATGATTTACTTCACTTGTAGTATGACACTCTATAGGTCCATCCGTGTTGTTGCAAATGACATTATTTCATTCTTTTTAAAATAGAAAATGGCTGAGTAATATTCCATTTCCCTGGTGGCTCAGACGGTAAAGCGTCTGCCCGCAATACGGGAGACCCGGGTTCAATCCCTGGGTTGGGAAGATCCCCTGGAGAAGGAAATGGCAACCCACTCCAGTATTCTTGCTTGGAAAATTCCATGCACTGGTAAGCTACAGTCCATGGGGTCGCAAAGAGTCGGACACGACTAAGTGACTTCACTTCAATATTCCATTGTGTATTATACACAACGTCTTTATCCATTCCTCTGTCAGTGGACATTTAGGTTGCTTCCATGTTTTGGCTGTTTAAACAGTAGTGCAATGAACATTGGGATGCATGTATTCTTTTGGATCATGTTTTTCTCTGGATATATGCCCAGGAGTGGGATTTCAGGGTCATATGGTAGCTCTATTTTTTTTTTTTTAAGGAACTTATATACTGTTCTCCATACTGGCTGTACTGATTTAAATTCCCACCATCAGTGTACGGGGGTTCCCTACCCTACATCCTCTCCAGCATTTATTGCTTGTGGATTTTTTGATGATAGCCATTCTGGCTGGTGTGATGTGATGTGCTATTATAGTTTTGATTTCCATTTTTCTAATAATTAGTTATTTCATGTACCTCTTGGCAATCTGTATGTCGTCTTTGGAGAAATGTCTATTTAGGTCTTCTGCCGTTTGTTGATTTGGTTGTTTGTGTTGATGCTTTAAGCATTATGAGGTATTTGTAAATTTTTGAGACTTAATCCCTTTTGGTCACATCATTTGCAAATATTTTCTCCCATTCTATGGGCTGTCTTTTCGTTTTGTTTGTTTCCTTTGCTGTGCAAAAGCTTTGAGTTTAAGCAGGTCCCATTTTTTTTCTTTTTGTTTTAATTTCCATTATTCTGAGAGAGGAATAGAAAAAGATATTATTGCTGCAATTTGTGAGTGTTCTGCCTAAGTTTTCCTCTAGGTGTAAATTCATTGGTGATCCCTAGTAGTATTCTGGTAGCATTTTTAGGATGATCTATGTGTAACATCATGTAATCTGCAAACAGTGGTTTTATTTCTTTTCCAATTTGAATTTCTTTTATTTCTTTTTCTTTTCTGGTGGCCATGGCGAGGACTTCCAAACTGTGTTGAATGAACGTGGCAAGAGTGGACATCCTTCTTGTTCCTGATATTGGCAGAAATGCTTTTAGTTTTTCACCATTGAGAATGATGTTTCCTGTGGGTTTGTCACATACAGCACGTATAATGTTGAGGTAGGTTTCCTCTTTGCCAACATTCTGAGGAATTTTTGTCATAAATGGGTGTTGAATTTTGTCAGTAGCTTTTCTTCATCTGTTGAGAAGAATATATGATTTTCATTCTTCAATTTGTAGTACGATATATCACGTTGATTTTGCGTATATCAATGTGATGTATCATACATGCATCCCTATGATAAATCCCATTTGATCATGGTATAAGATCCTTTTAATACGTTGTTAGATTCAGTAGGCTAGTATTTTGTTGAGTATTTTTGCTGAATGATATTGGCCTGTAATTTTCTTTTCCCCTTTTCTTTTTTGGTATCTTTGTCTAGTTTTTGGTATCAGGGTGATGGTAGCCTCATAGAATGAGTTTGGGAATGTTGCTTCCTCAGCAATTTTTGGGAAGAATTTCAGAAGGAAGTTGTTAACTCTTCTCTAAATGACTGATATAATTGGTCCGTGAAGCTATTTGCTTGAGGACTTTTGTTTGGAAGATTTTTAATCAGGTTCAATTTCAGTACTTATGACTGTTCTGTTTATATTTTCTATTTCTTCCTAATTCAACCTTTGTAAGGTTTTTGTCCATTTGTAAGGTTGTACCTTTGTAAGTATTTGTGCATTTCTTCTAGTTTATCCATTTCATTGGCATATAGTTGCTTGTGATGGTCTCTTGAAGTGAAGTGAAGTCCCTCAGTCGTGTCCGACTCTTTGCGACCTTATGAACTCTAGCATACCAGCCTCCTCCATCCACAGGATTTTCCAGGCAAGAGTACTGGAGTGGGGTGCCATTGCCTTCTCCAGAGGATCTTCCCCACCCAGGGATAGAACCCAGGTCTCCTGCATTGTAGGCAGACGCTTTACCGTCTGAGCCACCAGGGAAGTCTTATGATCCTTCATATTTCTATGGCATCATGTTTAACTTCCTTTTCATTTCCAGTTTTACTGATTTGAGTCCTCACCATTTTTTTTTTCTTGGTGAGTCTGGCTAAAAAGTTTTTAACAATTTTGTTATCTCTTCAAAGAATCAACTTTTACTCTTTTGATCTTTGCTATTGTTGTTTTTGTCTCTATTTGATTTATTTCTGCTCTGATCTTTTAAATTTCTTTCTACTTACTTTGTTTTTTTTTTTTTTCTTTTCTTTCTCTAGTTGTTTTAGGTGTGAAGTTAGGTTCTTTATTTGATATTTTTCTTATTTCCTGAGTTAAGATTGTATTCCTATAAGCTTCCCTCTTAGATCTTGTTTTGCTGTGTCCTATATATGGGTTTTGGATTGTTGTTTTCATTTATCTTAGTATTTTTTAAATTTCTTCTTGGATTTTTTTCAGCGATCCATTGGTATTTTAGTAACATATGCTTTAGCCTCTATGTATCTGTGTTTTTTGTAGTTTTTTCCCCATAATTGATTTCTAATCTTATAGCATTGTAGTCAAAAATATGCTTGATATGATTTCAATTTTTAAAAATTTACTGAGGTTTGGTTTGTGATCCAAGAGGTGATCTATCCTGGAGGATGTTCCATGTGCACTTCAGAAGAAAGTACATTCTGCTGCTTTTAGATGGAATGTCCGTCCTATAAATATCAAGACTGTCCAGGATAACATATCATTTAATTTTCTATCTGGTTTATCTGTTCATTGATGAAGTTGGTGTGTTAAAGTCCCTCACTATTACTGTGTTAATATCAGTTTCCCCTTATATTGATGTTGCTGCTGCTAAGTCACTTCAGTCGTGTCTGACTCTGTGCAACCCCATAGATGGCAGCCCACCAGACTCCACCATCCCTGGGATTCTCCAGGCAAGAACACTGGAGTGGGTTGCCATTTCCTTCTCCAGTGCATGAAAGTGAAAAATGAAACTGAAGTCACTCAGTCATGTCCAACTCTCAGCGACCCCATGGACTGCAGCCTACCAGGCTCCTCCGTCCATGGGATTTTCCAGGCAAGAGTACTAGAGTGGGGTGCCAGTACTCTTGCCTGGGAAATCCCATGGATGGAGGAGCCTGGTAGGGCATTTGCTTTATTATGTTGACATGCTCATATATTGGGTGCATACATACCATTATATCTTCTTGGATTGATCCTTTGATTGTTGCATGCATGTGTACTGACTCACTTCGGTTGTGTCCAACTCTGTGTGACCCATTAGACTGTAGTCAACCCACTCTAGTATTCTTGCCTAAAGAATGCCTCTGTCCAAGGGATTCTTTAGGCAAGAATACTAGAGTGGGTTGACATACCCTCCTCCAGGATCTTCCTGACCCAGGGTTCGAACCTACATCTCTTTTGTCTCCTGCATTGGCAGGAAGGTTCCTTAACAGTAGTGCCACCTGGTCTTTACTTGTCTTTTGTAACAGTCTATTTTAGCATCCGTTTTGTCTTACATGAGTATTACTTACTCCAGTGTTCTTTTGATGTCAGTTTTCATGAAATATCTTTTGGGATCCTGTCGCCTTCAGTGTGTTGTTCAGTCATGTCCAACTATTTGTGACCCCATGGACTGCAGCATGCCATGCTTCCCTGTCCTTCACTATCTCCCAGAGTTTGCTCAGACTCACGTCCATTGAGTCGGTATTGTCATCCAACCATCTTGTCTTCTGTTGCCCCCTTCTCCTGCCCTCAGTCTTTCCCAGCATCAAAGTCTTTTCCAGTGAGTTGGCTCTTCACACAGGTGGCCAAAGTATTGGAGCTTCAGTTTCAGCATCAGTCGTTCCAATGAATATTCAGGGTTGATTTCCTTTAGGATTGACTGGTTTGATCTCCTTTCTGTCCAGGGGACTCTCAAGAGTCTTCTCCAGCAGAGTTTGAAAGCATCAGTTCTGCTGTGCTCAACCTTCTTTATTTGAGAAGGCAATGGCACCCCACTCCAGCACTCTTGCCTGGAAAATCCCATGGACAGAGGAGCCTGGTGGGCTACAGTCCACAGGGTCGCTAAGAGTCGGACACGACTGAATGACTTCACTTTTACTTTTCACTTTCATGCATTGGAGAAGGAATGGCAACCCACTCCAGTGTTCTTGCCTGGAGAATCCCAGGGATGGGGGAGCCTGGTGGGCTGCCATCTATGGGGTCATACAGAGTTGGACACAACTGAAGCGACGTAGCAGCAGCAACCTTCTTTATGGTCCAATTCTCACATCCATATATGACTACTAGAAAAACCAAAGCTTTGACTATGTGGCCTTTGTGGGCAAATATGTCTCTGCTTTTTAACATGCTGTCTAGGTTTGTCATAGTTTTACTTCCAAGGAGCAAGTGTCCTTTAATTTTATGGCTGCAGTCACCATCCACATTGATTTTGGAGTCCAAGAAAATAAAGTTTGTCACTGTTTCCATTGTTTTCCCTTCTATTTGCCATAAAGTGATGGGACCAGATGCCATGATCTTTGTTTTTGAATATTGAGTTTTAAACCAGCTTTTTCACTGTGCTCTTTCACCTCCGTCAAGAGGCTCTTTAGTTCCTCTTTGTTTTCTGCCATTAGCATGGTATCATCTGCATGTCTGAGGTTATTGATATTTCTCCCGGCAATCTTGGTCCCAGCTTGTGCTTCATCCAGCCTGGCATTTCACATGATGTACTCTGCATGTAAGGTAAATAAGATGTACTCCTATCCTAATTTTGAAATAGTCCGTTGTTCCATGTCCAGTTCTATTTGTTGTTTCTTGACCTGCATACAGGTTTCTCAGGAGACAGGTTAGGTGATCTGATCTTCCCAGCTCTTTAATAATTTTCCACATTTTGTTGTGATCTACATAGTCAAAGGCTTTAGCATAGTCAATGAAGCAGAAGTAGATGTTTTTCTGGATTTCTCTTGCTTTTTCTGTACTCCAACGGCTGTTGGCCTCTGCCTTTTCTAAATCCAGCTTGTGCTGCTGGAAGTTCTCGGTTCACATACTGTTGAAGCCTAGCTTGAAGGATTTTGAGCATTATCTAGTTAGCACAGGAATGAACACAGCTGTGTGGTAGTTTGAACTGTCTTTGCCCTTCTTTGGGATTGGAATGAAAGCTGACTTTTTTCAGTCCTGTTGTCACTGCTGAGTTTTCTAAATTTGCTGGCATATTGAGTGCAGCACTTTCACAGCATCATCTTTTAGGATTTGAAGTAGTTCAGCTGGAATTCCATCATCTCCACTAGCTGTGTTCGTAGTAATGCTTCCTCAGTCCCGCTTGACTTCATATTCCAGGATGTCTTGTCTAGGTGAGTGACCACACCATAGTGGTTATCCAGGTCATTAATATCTTTTTTGTTTAGTTCTTCTGTGTATTCATGCAACCTCTTCTTAATCTCTTTTGCTTCTGTTAGGTCCATACTGTTTCTGTCCTTTATTGTGCCCATCTTTGCATGAAAGGATCCCTCAGACTCTGATTTTCTTGAGATCTCTAAGCTTTCCTATTTTATTTTTCCCCTCTTTTTCTTTGAATTGTTTAAGAATGCCTTCTTATCTCTCCTTGCTATTCTTTGGAACTCTGCATTTAGATGGGTATATCTTTCCTTTTCTCCTTTGCCTTTTCACTGCTCTTCTTTTTTCAGCTATTTGTAATGCATCCTCAGACAACCTTTTTGCCTTATTGCATTTCTTTTTCTTTTTTAAAAAATTTATTTAATTGTAATTGGAGGCTAATCACTTAACAATATTGTGGTGGTTTATGCCATACATTGGTGTGAATCAGCCATGGGTGTACATGTATCCCCTATCCTGAACCCCTTCCCATCTCCCTCCACATGCCATCTCTCTGGGTTGTCCCAGTGCACTGACTTTGAGTGCCCTGTTTCATGTATCATTGTTGGAGTGGTCATCCATTTCACATATGGTAATATATGTTTCAGTGCTATTCTCTCAAATCATCCCACCCTTGCCTTCTCCCTCAGAGTCCAAAAGTCTGTTCTTTATATCTGTGTCTTTTGCTGTCTTGATATAGGGTCATCATTACCATCTCTCTAAATTCCCTGTATATGTGTTAATATACTGTATTGGTGCTTTTCTTTCTGACTTACTGCACTCTGTATAATAGGCTCCAGTTTCATCCACCTCATTAGAACTGATTCAGGTGCTTTCTTTTTAATAGCTGAGTAATATTACATTGTGTATATGTACCACAATTTTTTATCCATTTGTCTGCTGATGGACATCTAGGTTGCTTCCATGTCCTGGCTATTATAAACAGTGCTGTGATGAACATTGGGGGTACATATGTCTCTTTCAGTTCTGGTTTCCTCGGCGTGTGTGCCCAGCAGTGGGAGTGGTGGATCATATGGCAGTTCTATTTCCAGTTTTTAAAGGAATCTCCACACTGTTCTCCATAGTGGCTGTACTAGTTTATATTCCCACCAACAGTGTAAGAGGGTTCCCTTTTCTCCACACCCTCTCCAGCATTTATTGTTTGTAGACTTTTTGATGGCAGCCATTCTGACTGGCATGAGATGACACTTCATTGTGGTTCTGATTTGCATTTCTCTGATAATGAGTGATGTTGAGCATCTTTTCGGGTGTTTATTAGCTATCTGTATGTCATCTTTGGAGAAATGTCTGTTTAGTTCTTTGGCCCATTTTTTGATTGGGTCACTTATTTTTCTGGAATTGAGCTGCATGAGCTGCTTGTATATATTTGAGATTCTTTTTCAGTTGCTTGGTTTGCTCTTGTTTTCTCCTCTCCTGAAGGCTGTCTTTTCACCTTAGTTTCCTTCATTGTGCAAAAGCTTTTACATTTAATTAGGTCCCATTTGTTTATTTTTGCTTTTATTTCCATTACTCTGGGAAGTGTGTCATAGAGGATGTTGCTGTGATTTAGGTCAGAGAGTGTTTTGCCTATGTTTTCCTATAGGAGTCTTAGAGTTTCTGGTCTTACATTTAGATCTTTAATCCATTTTGAGTTTATTTTTGTGTATGGTGTTAGAAAGTGTTCTAGTTTCATTCTTTTACAAGTGGTTGACCAGTTATCCCAGCACCACTTGTTAAAGAGATTATCTTTTCTCCATTTTATATTCTTGCTTCTTTTATCAAAGATAAGGTGTCCATAGGTGCATGGATTTATCTATGGGCTTTCTATTTTGTTCCATTGATCTATGCTTCTGTCTTTGTGCCAGTACCATACTGTCTTGATGACTGTAGCTTTGTAGTATCATCTGAAGTCAGGCAGGTTGATGCCGCCAGTTCCATTCTTCTTTCTCAAGATTGCTTTGGATATTCAAGGTTTTTTGTATTTCCATACAAATTGTGAAATTATTTGTTCTAGTTCTGTGGAAAATACTGCAGGTAGCTTGATACGATTGCATTGAATCTATAGATTGCTTTGGGTAGTATACTCATTTTCACTATATTGATTCTTCTGATCCATGAACATGTTATATTTCTCCATCTATATGTGTCGTCATTGATTTCTTTCATCAGTGTTTTATAGTTTTATATATATAGGTCTCTTGTTTCTTTATTTTATTCTTTTTGTTGCAATGGTGAATGGGATTGTTTCCTTAACTTCTCTTTCTGTTTTCTCATTGTTAGTGTATAGGAATGCAAGGGATTTCTGCATATTAATTTTATATCCTGCAACTTGACTATATTCCTTGATTAGTTATAGTAATTTTCTGGTGGTGTCTTTAGGGTTTTCAATGTAAAGGATCAAGTCATCTGCAGACAGTGAGAGTTTTACTACTTCTTTTCCAATCTGGATTCCTTTTATTTCTTTTTCTTTTCTAATTGCTCTGGCTAAAACTTCCAAACCTATGTTGAATAGAAGTGGTGAGGGTGGGCACCCTTGTTTTGTTTCTGACTTTAGGGGAAATATTTTCAGGTTTTTGCCATTGAGGATAATGTTTGCTGTGGTTTTATCATATGGCTTTTATTATGTTGAGGTATGTTCTTTCTATGCCTGCTTTCTGGAGAGCTTTTATCATACATGGGTGTTGAATTTTGTCAAAGGCTTTCTCTGTATCTGTTGAGTTAATCACATGGTTTTTATCTTTAAATTTGTTAATGTGGGTGTCTCACATTGATTGATTTGTAAATATTGCATCTCTGGGATAAACTCCACTTGGTTAGTATGTATAATCTTTTTAATACGCTGTTGGATTCTGTTTGCTAGAATTTTGGTGAGTATTTTTGCATCTGTGTTCATCAGTGATATTGACCTGTAGTTTTCTTTCTTTGTGGCCTCTTTTTCTGGTTTTGGTATTAGAGTGATGGTGTCCTCATAGAATGATTTTGGGAGCTTACTTTCCTCTTCAACTTTCTGGAAGAGCTTGAGTAGGATAGGTGTTAGCTCTTCTCTAAATTTTTAGTAGAATTCAGCTGTGAAGCCGTCTGGTCCTGAGCTTTCGTTTGTTGGAAGATTTTTTATTACAGTTTTGATTTTCATGTTTGTGATGGGTCAGTTAGGATTTCCTATTTCTTCCTGGTTCAGTTTTGGAAGGTTATACTTTTTCTAAGAATTCGTCTGTTTCTTCCACGTTGTCCATGTTACTGACATATAGTTGCTGATAGTAGTCTCTTATGATCATTTGTATTTCTGTGTTTTATGTTGTGATTTCTCCATTTTCATTTCTAATTTTGTTGATTTGATTCTTCTCCCTTTTTTTTCTTAATAAGTCTGGCTAATTGGTTTGTCTATTTTATTTATCTTCTCAAAGATCCAGCTTTAATTTTGTTGAGTTTTGCTATAGTCTCCTTTACTTCTTTTTCATTTATTTCTTCCCAAATTTTTATGATTTATTTCCTTCTTCTAACCCTTGGGTTCTTAATTTCTTCTTTTTCTATTTGCTTTAAGTGTAAAGTTAGGTTATTTATTTGATTTTTCTCTTGTTTCATGAGGTAAGCTTGTATTGCTGTGAACCTTCCCCTTAGTACTGCTTTTACTGAATCCCATCGGTTTTGGGTTGTCGTATTTTCATTTTCATTTGTTTCTATGCATGTTTTGATTTCCTTTTTGATTTCTTCCTTCATTTGTTGGTTTTTCAGAAGCATGTTGTTTAGCCTCCATAGGTTTGTATTTTTAATAGTGTTTTTTTTTTTCTGTAGTTGACATCTAATCTTACTGCATTGTGATCAGAAAAGATGCTTGAAATGCTTTCATTTTTTTTTAACTTATCAAACTGTAAAATCTGCTAGATTTATGGCCCAGGATGTGATATATCCTGGAGAATGTGCTGTGTGCACTTGAGAAAAAAGTTAATTGTTTTGTGGTGAAATGTCCTCTGTTCAGTTCAGTTTAGTAGCTCAGTCGTATCTGACTCTTTGTGAACTGCAGCACACCAGGCCTCCTTGTCTATCACCAGCTCCCAGAGTTTACCCAAACTCATGTCCATTGAGTGATGAGTGGTGTCATCCAACCATGTCATCCTCTGTCATCCCCTTCTCTGCCTGCCCTCAATCTTTTCCAGCATCAGGGTCTTTTTAGATGACTCAGATCTTTGCATCAGGTGGCCAAAGTATTGGCATTTCAGCTTCAACATCAGTCCTTCCAATGAACACCCAGGACTGATCTCCTTTAGGATGGACTGGTTGGATCTCCTTGCCGTCCAAGGGACTCTCAAGATCTTCTCCAACACCACAGTTCAAAAGCATCAATTCTTTGGTGCTCAGCTTTCTTCACAGTCCAACTCTCACATCCATACGTGACCACTGGAAAAACCATAGCCTTGACTAGATGGACCTTTGATGGCAAAGTAATGTCTCTGCTTTTGAATATGCTATCTAGGTTGGTCATAACTTTTCTTCCAAGGAGTAAGCATCTTTTAATTTCATGGCTGCAGTCAGCATCTGCAGTGATTTTGAAGCCCCCCAAAATAAAGCTTCTCACTGTTTCCACTGTTTCCCATCTATTTCCCATGAAATGATGGGACCAGATGCCATGATCTTCGTTTTCTGAATGTTGAGCTTTAAGTCAACTTTTCACTCTCCTCTTTCACTTTCATCAAGAGGCTCTTTAGTTCACTTTCTGCCATAAGGGTGGTGTCACCTGTGTATCTGAGGTTATTGATATTTCTCCTGGCAATCTTGATTCCAGCCTGTGCTTCTTCCAGGCCAGTGTTTCTCATGATGTACTCTGCATATAAGTTAAATAAGCAGGGTGACAATATACAGTCTTGATGTACTCCTTTTCCTATTTGAAACCAGTCTGTTGTTCCATGTCCAGTTCTAACTGTTGCTTCCTGACCTGCATATAGGTTTCTCAAGAGGCAGGCCAGGTGGTCTGGTATTTCCATCTCTTTCAGGATTTTCCACATTTTATTGTGATCCACACAGTCAAAGGCTTTGGCATAGTCAATAAAGCAGAAAGAGATGTTTTTCTGGAACTCTCTTGCTTTTTTGATGATCCAGCAGATGTTGGCAATTTGATCTCTTGTTCCTCTGCCTTTTCTAAAACCAGCTTGAACATCTGGAAGTTCACAGTTCACGTATTGCTCAAATGTCTTATAGATATCAGTTAGGTAACTGGTCCATTGTATCATTTAAAGTTTGTGATTCCTTGTTAATTTTCTGTTTGGTTGATCTATCCATAGGTGTGAGTGGGGTATTAAAATCTCCCACTATTATTGTGTTACTGTTAATTTCCCCTTTCATACTTGCTAGCATTTGCCTTACATATTGAGGTACTCCTATGTTGGGTGCATATATATTTATAATTTTTATATCTTCTTGGATTGATCCTTTGATCATTATGTAGTGTCCTTCTTTGTCTCTTTTCATGGTCTTTATGTCAAAGTCTATTTTATCTGAGTATTGCCACTCCTGCTTTCTTTTGGTCTCCATTTGCATGAAATATCTTTTTCTAGTCCTTCACTTTCCATCTGTATGTGTCCCTTGGTTTGAGGTGGGTCTCTTGTACACAACATATATAGGGGTCTTGTTTTTGTATCTATTCAGCCAGTCTTTGTCTTTTGGTTGGGGCATTCAACCCATTTACATTTAATGTAATTAGTGGTAATAAGTATGATCCTGGTGCCATATACTTTGTTGTTTTGGATTAGAGTTTATGAACCTTTTCTGTGTTTTCTGTCTGAGAAGATCCTTTGTCATTTGTTGAAGAGTTAGTTTGGTGGTGCCAAATTCTCTCAGCTTTTGCTTGTCTGTAAAGCTTTTGATTTCTGCTTCATACCTGAATGAGGTCCTTGCTGGTTATAGTAATCTGGGTTGTAAGTTTTTCTCTCATCACTTAAAGTATGTCCTGCCATTCCCTTCTGGCCTGGGAAGTTTCTGTTGAAAGATCAGCAGTTATCCTTCCGTGGGGATCCTCTTGTGTGTTATTTGTTGCTTTTCCCTTGCTGCTTTTAATATTTATGTTTGATCTTCATTAGTTTGATTAATATGTGTCTTGGAGTGTTTCATCTTGGATTTATCCTGTTTGGGACTCTCTGTGTTTCTTGGACTTGGGTGGCTCTTTCCTTCCCCATTTTAGGGAAGTTTTCAACTATTGCCTCCTAAATATTTTCTCATGCCCTTTCTTTTTGTCTTCTTCTGGTACTCTAATGATTCAAATGTTGGGGCATTTAACATTGCCCCAAAGGTCTCTGAGGTTGTCCTCAATTTTTTTATATTCTTTTTTCTTCTCTGCTTTATTTATTTCCACCATTCTATCTTCCACCTCACTTATCCTATCTTCTGCTTCAGTTATTCTACTGTTGATTCCCTCCAGAGTGCTTTTGATCTTATTCATTGTTGATTGACTTCTTTATTTATTCTAGGTCCTTGTTAAACATTTCTTGCATCTTCTGAACTCTTGTCTCTAGTCTATTTATCTGTAACTCCATTTTGTTTTCAAGATTTTGGATCATTTGTACTATCATTATTCTGAGTTCTTTTTCAGGTAGACTCCCATTCTCCTCCTCTTTTGTTTGGTTTGCTGGGCATTTATCATGTTCCTTTACCTGCTGAATATTTTTCTGCCTTTTCATCTTCTTTAGATTGCTGTGTTTGGGGTGCCCTTTCTGTTGGCTAGAAGTTCATAGTTCCTCTTTATTGTGGAGCCTGCTTCCTGTGGGTGTACTAGTGGCTTGTCAAGGTTTCCTGGTTAGGGGAGCTTGTGTCTGTGTTCTGGTGAGTGGAGCTGGATCTCTTCTCTCTGGAGTGAAATGAAGTGTCCAGTAGTGAGTTTTGGGGTGTCTGTGAGTTTGGCATGGCTTTGGGCAGCCTGTCTTTTAATGTTCAGGGCTGTGTTCCTGCTTTGCTGGAGAATTAGCATGATATATCTTGTTCTGGAACTTGTTGATTCTTGTTGGCTTGGTTTTATTGTACGTATGAAGGCTTTTGGATGAACTCTTGTCTATTAATGTTTCCTGGAATCAGGAGTTGTTTGATTTTCTCAAGTTTTGGAGTCAGGCCCCCGCCTCTGGCTTTCAGTCTTATTCTTACAGTAGCCTCAAGACTTCTCCATCCATACAGTACAGATGATAAACATCTAGGTTAATGGTCACAGTCAGGGACACCCAGATAGGTTCACAGAGTTACATGGAGAAGGGAAGAGGGAGATAGAGGTGAACAGGAGAGAGAAGAGGGGGAATCAAAAGGAGAGAGAGAGCAGTCTAGTCAGTAATCAATTCCCCATGTGCTCTCGCCAGTCTGGAACACCCAGAGAGATTCACAGAGTTAAGTAGAGAAGAGAAAGGGGAGGGAGGAGATAGAGATGACCTGGGGGAGAAAAGGGAGAGTCAAAAGGGAGGAGATCAGTCTAGCCTGTAATTACACCCCTAAATGAAAATGGATACTGAAGATTAGCTCCTAAAGGTACAAAATTGACAACAAATACCAAAAAGAAAAAATTGAAAATCTAGAGTAGAGGTTAGTCTCAAAAAAAAAAAATTAAAAATACAAAACAAAATTATTCACAAAAAGTATAATATATATTTATGAAATTTGCTTTAAAAATAGGGTCTATTTTGCAAGATAATAGTAGGTTTTAAAAATGAAAATTAAAGGAGTAATAAAGGACTCTAAAAAATTAAAAAATGATAATAGTAAGAATATTATTTAGGAATTTCTCTGGAGCTGTTGTAGGCAGTGTGGGGTCAGTTAAGTTTCAGATAGTTCTTGTTTCAGCTTGTACTTGTTCTCAGGGTCTATAGGCCCCCTCCAATGCCTAGTCAATATTAACTACAGGGTTTTACTCTGTTGGACCTGTCACTTCCAGAGCGGTTCCATCTTTGTTTATTTTGGCTTCCTCTGTTTGCGAGTCTCTTCAGTGTCTAATTTCCACCCTGATGCAAGGGGGCGAAGGTGGTCACTTACTTAGGCTCACTTCAGTTGTGTTGTGGGGAGGGAGGGACACTGCAAACAAATATTGCTGGCGTGTGTGTGGAGTGCCTGCAGTGTATGGAGCACATTGGGTTTGCCCCAGCTCAAGGCACCATGTGCTTCCTGGGTCTACACTGCTCAGTCTCCAGGGTGCTCTGCAGGGTCACTGTCCAAAGCGGGCCCTGCATTTCATACACTTCCAAGGTCTAAGCCACTCAGGTTCTCGGGTACTCCGCAAGGACACAGTCTCTGTTGGGTGTGCATTTTGTGCCTTTCCCAGGTCTGAGCAGCTCAGGCGACCAGGTGTTTGGCAAGTGGACTGTCCCAGGTGGGCCGTACATCTTAATCACCTCCCCAGTCCTGGCCACTCGGTTTCCTGGATGTGCTGTGTGTCTCCTCTGGGGAGCTGATCTCAGGCTGCAACCCTTGGCAGATGTCAACCATCCAGGATCCCAGGGAAACATGGTTAGCAACTGGGAGCCTGCTCACAGTTTGACGGAGGATGGCAATTTCTGGGGCCAAGATTGGAGCAGTCCCTTGCCATCTGGCTCTGGCTGTGCACACCTGCCTCTCTGACTCCATTGGTGGGGAGGGGCCTGTATGCAGCTGGCTAGCTCTCCTTTGCTATTAGCTCAATCCTTTGTTCTGTGAGCAGGCCAGGCTGCGTATTAGAGCCTTTTTCAGGCAAGTTCTTTTTTTTTTTTTTCTCTTTGGTGATCCCACAGTTTGGGTTGCTATCTCATGTTAGCTCCCTCAGATTTTCCTAAGGGCATTCAGGCCCGGTCCTTACCCTAAGCACCGATTATACAGCCTGCACCTCCCTATCCAGCCTCCATTCGCCGGTGGGGACTGCAAGGGTCTGGGCTACTTCTCCGCTGGCAGTTGCAGCTTTTATTCCATGTGTGTGTGTTTGTTGTTTGTTTTTTTCTCCTGGTTATTTTGCCCTCTGAGATTCCAAAACTCCCCACAGACTGGCCTGTGAGAGGGTTTCCTACTGTTTGGAAACTTCTCTTCCTTCATGACTCCCTCTCCAGGATGGGTCTGCATCTCTAACTCATTTGTCTCTTTTTGTCTTTTATATTTTGTCTTACCTCCTTTCCTTTCGAAGAGAATGGGCTGCCTTTCCGGGTGCCTGGTGTTCCTCTGCCAGCATTCAGAAGTTGTTTTGTGGAAGTTGCCCAGCATTCAAATGATCTTTTGATAAATTTGTGGGAGAGAAATTGATCTCCCCATCCTATTCCTCTGCCATCTTGGGACCATGTCCTCCCCACCCCCGCCCCAACCCCCTGACACACACACACACATTTCTTTTTCTTGGGGATGGTTTTGGTCACTGCCTCCTGTACAATGTTATGAATCTCTGTCCATAGTTATTCACATACTCTATCAGGTTTAATCCCTTGAATCTATTTGTCACTTCCACTGCATAATCATAAATGATTTGATTTAGGTCGTACCTGAATGGCCTACTTTCTTATATTTAAGTCTGAATTTTGAAATATGCTCATGATCTGAGCCACAGTCAGCTCCTGGTCTTGTTTTTGCTTACTGTGTAGAGCTTCTTAATCTTCAGCTGCAAAGAATATAATCAGTCTGATTTTATTATTGATCCTCTGGTGATGTCCATGTATATACAGTCATCTCTTGTGTTGTTGGAAGAGGATTTTTTTTAATGACCAGTGTGTTCTCTTGGCAAAACTCTGTTAGCTTTTGTCCTGCTTCATTTTGTACTCCAAGGCAAAACTTGCCTGTTACTCCTGGGATCTCTTGATTTCCTACTTTTGCATTCCAGTCTCCTGTGATGCAAAGGGATCTTTTTTGGGTGTTAGTTCTAGAAGGTCTTATAAATCTTCATAGAACCATTCAAGTTCAACTTCTTTGGCATTAGTGGTTGGGGCATACACCCTTTGAGACCCTGTGGACCATAGCTCGCCAGGCTCCTCTGTCTGTGGAAGTCTTCAGACAAGAAGACTGGGATGGATTGCCATTGCCTTTTCCCGGGATCTTCCCAACCCAAGCTCTTCTATTGCAGGCTGATTCTTTACCAATTGAGCTGCTGACTTGCTACATTTTCATTTCAGCATGTATGTGTCAGTTGATCTGAAGTGGGGCTCTTGGGGACAGCATTATTTTGGGGTATTCTTTTTGTATCCAATCAGGCATCCTATGTCTTTTGGTTGGAACATTTAACCCATTTACATTTAATTATCAATGCATGTCATTATGGACGTTTTGTTAATTGTTTTAGTTTCTTTAGGTCTTTTTTCTTCCCTTCTGCTTTTGTTTTCTTGCCATTGATTCTGTGTGTGTGTGTGTGTGTGTATCTAATACAGATTTTTAATTTGCAGTTACCATGAGGTTTTGAAATAGTCCAATATATGTACATATTATATATATATAATAACTGTCTTCAGTTGCTGTTCTGTTAATTTTAAATTCATGTCCAATATCCTGCATTTATAATGTCCTTTTATCATGATTGCTGGTTTTGATATGACACTTTGTGTGGATGATTTCCTACCTTTACCACATCTTGCTTTTACCAGTGTTCAGTTCAGTCACTCAGTTGTGTCAAACTCTTTGCGACCCCATGAACCACAGCACACCAGGCCTCCCTATCCATCACCAACTCCCAGAGTCCATCCAAACCCATGTCCATTGAGTTGGTGATGCCATCCAACCATCTCAACCTCTGTTGTCCCCTTCTCCTCCTGTGAGCTTTCTTATTTATAAATCTGTTGGTTGTAGTTATGGCCTTTTCTTTTTTACTTAGAGAATTTCTTTTAGTATCAGTTGTAAAGCTAGTTTGATGGTTCTGAATTCTTAGTTTTTACTTGTGTATAACACTTTGGTTTTCTCTATCAAATCTGAACAAGAACTTTCTAGAGTATTCTTGGTTGTAGATCTTCACTTTGATCACTTTAATTATATCATGGCTCTCCCTGCTGGTCTGCAGAGTTTCTGCTGAAAAATCAACAGGTTGTTTTCATGTCTCAGCTGTTGTAAACAGTGCTACGACAAATATTGGGGTGCCTGTATCCTTTTGAACCAGGTGTTTCTCCAGGTGTTTGCCTAGGAGTGCGATTGCTATGTGATATGGTAGCTCCATTTTTAGTTTTTAGTGAATTTCCTGACTGTTTCAGTAAAGAACAGTAGTGATTTACTTTCCCACAAACAGCAGAGGAAGATTCCCTTTTCTCCCCCACCTTCTCCAGCATCTATTGTTTATAGATTTTTAGATAAGGATCTTTCTGACTGCTGTCAGGTGATTATCTCACTGTAGTTTAGATTTGCTTTTCTCTAGTAATTAGTGCTGTCCAGCATCTTTTCAGAGCTTCCCTGATAGCTCCGTTGATAAAGAATCTGCCTGCAGTGCAAGAGACCCCAGTTTGATTCCTGGGTCAGGAAGATTTGCTGGAGAAGAGATAGGCTACCCAGTCCAGTATTCTTGGGCTTCCCTTGTGTCTCAGCTGGTAACAAATCCGCCTGCAATGTGGAGATCTGGGTTCAATCCCTGGGTTGGGAAGATCTGCTGGAGAAGGGAAGGATACCCACTTCAGTATTCTGGCCTGGAGAATTCATGGACTGTGTAGTCCATGGGGTTGCAAAGAGTCGGACACAACTGAGCGACTTTCAGTTCCACTTTCAGCATCTTTTCATGTAACTCTTGCTCATCTGTATATCTTCTTTGGAGAAATGACTCTTGTGGTCTTCTGCCTGTTTTTGTTTTTGTTTTTATATTGAGCCACATAAACCATTTGTAAATTTTGGAGACTAATCCCTTGTCAGTTGCATTATTTGTAAATATCTTCTTCAATTCTATGGGTTGTCTTTTTGTCTAAGCTCCTGGGAAAGCTTTTAAATTTAATTAGGTAACATTTGTTTATTTTTATTTCCATTACTATGGAAATGGCTCAAAAAAGATCTTGCTTTGATTTATATCGAAAGGTACTCTATATTTTTTTCTTAGAGATTTATAGTGTCTGGTTTTACATTGAGGTCTTAATCCTTTTTTAATTTATTTTGTGTATTGTGTTAAAGAATGTTTTAATTTCATCTTCTACAATTAGCTGTCTAGTTTTCCCAGCACCATTCATTGAAGAAACTATCTGTCCTCCAATGTATAGTCTTGTCTCCTTGGTTGACTGTAGGTGTATTAGTTAATTTCTGGGCTTTCTGTACTGTTACATTGACTTACATTTCTATTTTCATATTATTTGATTGTAACTTTGTAAAGTAGTGTGAAGTCAGGGAGCCTGATTCCTTCAGCTCCTTTTTTTCCCTCAAGATTGCTTTGGATATTTAGAGTCTTTTGTGTCCATAAAAGTTTAAGACTTTTTGTTCTAATTCCGTGAAAAGTGCCATTGGCAATTTGATAGAGACTGGAATCTTCGAATCCAAGAACATGGTGTATCTCTCTCTGTGTCATTTTGACTTCTTTCATCAGTGTCTTATGGTTTTTGAGGTACAAATATTTTGTCTCCTAAGGTAGGTTTATTCCTAGATATTGTATTCTTTTTGATGAGATGGTAAACAGTATTGTTTCCTTAATTTCTCTCCCTGATTTTTTATTGTTAGTGTATAGAAGAGTAACAGATTGCTGTGTGTTAATCTTGTAAACTGCAGCCTTACCAAATTTGTTTATAATCTGATAGTTTTCTAGTAGCAGCTTTTGTATTTTCCAAGTATAATATCATGTCTTCTGCAAACAAGGACAGCTTTATTTTTTCTTTTCTAATTTGGTGCCACTTCTTTCTTTTTCTTTTCTAATTTTTATGGCTAGGACTTCCAAAACTACGTTGAGTAAAAGTGGCAAGAATGGACATCCTTGTCTTATTCCTGATTTCTTAGAGGAAGTGCTTTTAGCTTTTCATTGTTGAGTATGATGTTAGCTCTAGGTTTGTCATTTTTCAGTTGTTGCTGTTCAGTTGCTAAATTGTGTTGACCCTTTGCAACCCTTTGGACTGTAGCCCACTGGGCTCCTCTGTCCATGGGATTCTCCAGGCAGGAATACTGGAGAGTGTTGCCATTTCCTTCTCCAGGGGATCTTCCTGGACCAGGGATTGGACCCACATCTCCTGCATGGGCCAGCATATTCTTTACCACTGAGCCTCCAGGGAAGTCCAGGTTTATCCTATGTGACCTTTATTATGTTGAGGTGAACATGAGTGAGCAAACTCAAGGAGATAGTGGAGGATTGGATATCCTAGTGTGCTACAGTCAGTGGAGTCACAAAGAGCCGGATATAACCGAGCGACTGAACAACAACACGTTTCCTATATGCCAACTTTCTGGAGTTTTTTTCATAAATGGATATTGAATTTTATTAAAATGTGTTTCTTCATCTATTGAGATGATCATATGGTTTTATTCTTCAATTTGCTGGTGTGGTATATGACACTGATTCATTTGTAGATATTGAAGAATACTTGCATCCCTGTGATAAATAATCCCACTAAATATCAGTGTATGGTCTTTTTAATGTGTTGCTTGATTCAGATTGTTAGTTTTTGTTGAGAACTTTTGTATCTGTGTGGTGTGTCACACTGACTTGCAGATACTGAAAAATTTTTGCACCCGTGGGATACTACAACTTGACCATGGTGTGTATGATCCTTTAAACATGCTTTTAGGTTCTGTTTCCTCGTATGTTGTTGAGAATTTTTCATCTATGTTCATCAGTGAAATTGACCTTCATTTTCAATGTTTATAAGAATTTGTCCATTTCTTCTTGTCCATTTTATTGGCATGTACTATAGTTTCTTGGGGTACTATCCTATGATCCTTCCCCCTCCCCATCCATTGTAATTTCTTTTTATTTCTGTTTCCATTGTAATTTCTCCTTTTTCATTTCTAATTTTATTGATTTGAGCTCTCTTTTTTTTCTGATGAGTCTTAAAGTTTATTTACCTTTTTTTATCTTTTCAGAGAACCAGCTTTTATTTTAATTATCTTTTCTCTTGTTTTGTTCACTTATATTTCATTTACTTCTGCTCTGATCATTATGATTTCTTTCCTTTTGCTAACTTTAGGTTTTGTTTGTTCTTCTTTCTCTGGTTGGTTAGGTAAAGGTTAGGAAGTTTGTTTGTGATTATTTTTGTTTCTTAAGATAGTATTGCTATAAACTGCCCTCTGAAAATTGATTTTGCTGTGTCCCATAGATTTTGGATTGCTGTAGTTTGATTTTCATTTATTTCAGGTAATTTTTACTTTCTCTTTGATTTCTTTGATTCATTGGTTGTTTAATATGGTATTGTTTATCTTCTACACATTTGTGTTTTTTACAGTTTTTTTTTTTTTTTTTTCTTGTAGGCTATTGCTGTTCTCTTAGTATGTGGTCAGAAAAGGTTCTTACTATGATTTCAGTTTTTAAAATTTTATCAATGTTTGTTTCTTGGCCCAATATATGGTCAATCCTGGAGAATATTCAATATACACTTGAAAAGGATGTGTATTCTACTGCTTTTGGATGGAATTTTCTATAGATATTGATTAAGTCTATCAGGTTTAATGTGTCATTTAAGATATGATTTTCCTTACTGATTTTTCTGTCTTGGATGACGTGTCTGAAGATGGAAATGGGATGTTAAAATGACCCACCATTACTGTGTTACTGTTTATTTCTCCTTTATGGTTATTAGTTTTTGCCTTTTGTATTTGAGTACTCCTATGTTGGGTGCATATATATTTACAACTTTTATATCTTCTCTCGAATTGATCGTTTGATTCTCATATGGTGTCCTTCTTTGTCTCTGGTAGTAGTCTTTTATTTTACAGTTTATTTGTCTTGTATGAGTATTGATGCTTTCTATTTCTATTTGCATCAAATACCTTTTTTTCCATTTTCTCACTTTCAGTCTGTATGTGTCCCTAGATCTGTTGTGGGTTTTTTGTAGACAGCATATTCATGGGTCTTGTCTTTGAATTCATTCAGTCAGTCTGTGTCCTTTTGTTGGTGCATTTAGTCCATTTATAGTTAAAGTAATTATCAGTATGTAAATGGCAATCCACTCCAGTGTTCATGCCTGGAGAATCCTGTAGACTGAGGAGCTGGACAAGCTATAGTCCATGTGGTTGAAAGAGACAGGACTGAGTGACTAACACTTTTCCTTACTTTCATGCTCATGTTGCCATCTTTAAAAGTGATTTTGATTTCTTTTCATAGTTCTTTTTTCCCCTTCTTCCTCTTTTGATCTCTTCTTCTTCTTGTTCAGTTGCTTAGTTGTGTCCAGTGCTTTGCAATCCCATGGACTGCAGCAGGTCAGGTTTCCCTGTCCTTCACCATGTCCTGAAGTTTGCTCAGACTCATGAGTTGATGATGCCATCCAACCATCTCTTCCTCTGTCGCCCCTGTCTCCTCCTGCCCCTAATCTTACCCAGCATCAGGGTCTTTTCCAGTGAGTTGGCTTTTCACATCAGGTGACCAAAGGATTGGAGCTTCAGCATTAGTCCTTCCACTGAATATTCAGGGTTGATTTCCTTTAGGATTGATTGATTTGATCTTCTTTCTGTCCAAGAAACTCTCAAGAGTCTTCTCCAGTACCATAGTTTGGAAGCATCTCTTTTCATGGGATATAATTAATAACTTTATTGCTGTGTTTGGATTCCTTTTGTGTGTGTGTGTATAGTGTAGATTTTAAATTTTTCGTTAGTATGAGGAATTGATATGACATTCTATATATAAGCAAGATTGTTTTAAGTTGCTGGTCTTTTAATTTCAAATGTATTTCTTATATTCTGTTTTGTGCTCTCCTCACAATTGCTGGTTTTGATATGTTTTTGTGCAGATGACTTCCTACCTTTACTTTGTTTGGATCTATCAGTGAGATTTTTTATTTGGAAATGTGTTGCTTCTAGTAGTGTCTTTTCTGCTTAGAGTAGTTACTTTAGCATTTGATGCAAAGCTGGTTAGGAGCTACTGCATTCTCTTAGCTTTAGCTTGTCTGTAAAGCTTTTGAATTACTTTAGAATCTGAATGAGAGCCTTGTTGGGCAGACTATTCTTGGTTGTAGGTCTTGCCTTTCCATCACTTTAAGTATATTGTGCCACTCCCTTTTGGCCTGCAGAGTTTCTGCTAAGGAGTCAGCTTATAAACTTAAGGAAGTTCCCTTGTACATTATTTGTTGCTTTTCCCATATTGCTTTTAGTATTTTTTCCTTTACCTATTGTGAATTTTATTATTGTATATTTTGCTGTGTTACTCCTTTGGTTTATACTGCCTGGGATTCTCTGCCCTCATGGGCTTGGGCAACTGTTTCCTTTCCCACGTTAAGGAAGTTTTCAGCAATTATATCATCAGATATTTTCTTAGGCACCTTTGCTATTCTTTTTTGATACCCCTATAATACAAATGTTAGTACTCTTAATGTTGTCCCAGAGGTCTCTTACTCTGTTCTCATTTCTTTTTCATTATTTTTTAAAATTTTGTTTGATGGCAATGATTTACACCTTTCTTTCTTCCAGCCTGCTTACCTATTCGTCTGCCTCATTTGTTCTGCTACTGATTCTTTATAGTGTATTTTTCATTTCAGTCATTTTGTTTTTTAAAGATTTTTCTTAATGTGGAGCATTTTTTAAAAGTCTTTGTTGAATTTTTTATTGCTTCTGTTGATTGTGTTCTGGTATGTTGCTCATGAGGCATGTTGGAGCTTAGCTCCCTGACCAAGGATTGACCCCACACTTCCTGCAATGGAAGGTGAAGTCTTAACCACTGGATTGCCAGGGAAGTCCCATTTTCAGTTATTTTGTTGTTCTTCTCTCATTGTTTGTTCTTTGGATCTTACAGCTCTTTGTTAGACATTTTTTTGTATCTTCTCATTCTGTGCCTTCATTCTTTTTCTGAGATCTTGTTTCATCTTTACTGTCATTACTCTGAGTTCTCTTTTGGGTAGATTGCAATCGTTTTTTGGTTAGATTGCCTATCACCACTTAGTTTTTCTTGTGGGGTTTTATCTTGTTCCTTCATTTGGAACATACTTCTTTGCTGTCTCATTTTGTCTAATCTTCGTTTGCCAACTCTGTTCTGTAGGCTTCAGGGTTGTCATTCCTCTTGTTTCTGATGTCCACCCCCCATCCTGTGGAATTTCTGTCATCAAGCACCACTGGCTTTCAAAGCCAAATGCTCTGGGGGGTCGTCCTTCCGATGCCAGATCTCCAGGATAGGGAGCTAGACATGGGACTCAGAACTCTCACCCCTGTGGGATAACTTCTGTGATATAATTATTTTTCACTTTGTTGGCCCTCCCACCTGACAGGTATGGGATTTGTATTGCATTTTTGACTCTCCTGCTATCTTGTGTTGTCTTCTTTATCTTTGTAGTAGAACATCATTTTTGGTAGGTTCCAGTGTTTTTTTTTTTTTTTTTTTTATGATTACTCACACTTAATTGATGATTTTGGTATTTTCATGAGAGGAAGTGAGCTCATGTCTTGTACTTCTCCTTCCTGTCTCTCTCCTGTAATTCTGTGATTGCATTGTCAAGTACTCAGGTACAATCTGTATTGCTCTGAATTTTCACTCACAAAAAATTCAAGCCCCGAGGAAGTAGAGAGTAAAGCTTGTGGGAACGTCAGAATAGCAAAGCTCTGCTGTTATTTAGGAAACCAATGTCCTGGATAAGAGTTGGCATAGCCCCTTCTCAGATACTGGAGCCCAGACAGAAGCTCCCTTTTCCCACAGGTGTGGCCACGCACAAGCCCTTGTCCTGAAGCCACTGTGGTGCCTCCTCAACCAGTTATGAGGAAAAAAAGATCTCTTGACCTTAGGAATGAATGACCATCATACCATCATATCTTGGTGCTGAGATTTAAAGCAGTTGGCAGAGACTAGAGAGGATGGCTTTTTCTCCTACTGCTTCATACTGGAGCAAAGACATATTTGCATATGAGTCACCCTCTTTCACAAGCTTTAGTTTCAGAACTAATTATATGTGGTCTAGAATAGCATGGAGAGAATTAACCTGGGAATTTTTTTAAATCTAAGACTAATGTGTAAATGTAGACAGACACAAACATTTTGTAAGAAAATAGCTCAGAAATGCTCAGTCAAATTTATATGAATATTACATGGAACATGTTTACTTCTAATTTTGATGAAGGGGAAGTACCCTGTGTTAGAAGAATGTGATAAATAAGTCAGAGCCAAGTTCATGGCTGTTTCACATTGTAAGGTTAATTAGCTGTTTCATTTTCCCTTTCTATTACTGTTATTTATCTTGGGAGGGGGAAAGACTAAATTAAAGTCTATATTGTATGTTCTGGATGGTCTTACTATCTGTTAATTTTGTTGTCATTCCTGAACAAACATGAAAGAAATTTCTTTTCTGTAATATAAAGCTGAGGTTTAAAAAATTTTTTCCTCATCTTTTCACTCTTTGTTCAGGGAAGAATAAGAAATAAAAATGGATGAGAATTTTTCTTGAGGGCTAAAGAGAAAGATATTCTTTCTTTCCTCACTGTTCAAGTGAAATATCTTTCAGGAAGGTTATACCTTCAAAAGAGAGTTTGGTCTTTCATCTACTCTAATTAATATTGGAACGAAAACTAAAGCTTTCCAGTCCTGTGGCCACTGCTGAGTTTTCCAAATTTTCTGGCATATAGAGTGCAGCACTTTCACAGCATCATCTTTTAGGATTTGAAATAGCTCAACTGGAATTCCATCACCTCCATTAGCTTTATTCATTGTGATGCTTCCTAAGGCCCACTTGACTTCACTTTCCACAATGTCTGGCTCTAGGTGAGTGATCACACCATCATGGTTATCTGGGTCATTGAGACCTTCTTTGTACAGTTCTTCTGTGTATTCTTGCCACCTCTTTTTAATATCTTCTGCTTCTGTTAGGTCCATACCATTGCTGTCCTTTATTGTGCCCATCTTTGCATGAAAGTTCCCTTGGCATCTCTAATTTTCCTGAAGAGATCTCTAGTCTTTCCCATTTTATTGTTTTCCTCTATTTCTTTGGATTGATCATTGAGGAAGGCTTTCTTATCTCTCCTTGCTATTCTTTGGAATTCTGCATTCAAATGATTATATCGTCTTTTCTCATTTGCCTTTAGCGTCTCTTCTTTTTCCAGCTATTTGTAAGGCCTCTTCAGACAACCACTTTGCCTTTTTGCATTACTTTTTCTTAGGGATGGTCTTGATCCCTACTTCCTATATGATGTCGTGAACCTCCATCCATAATTCTTGAGGCACTCTGTCTATCAGATCTAATCTTTTGAACCTGTTTGTCACTCCCACTGTATAGTCATAAGGGATTTGATTTAGATCATACCTGATTGGTCTAGTGGTTTTCCCTACTTTCTTCAGTTTCATTCTGAATTTGGCAATAAGGAGCTCATGATCTGAGCCATAGTCAGCTCCTGGTCTTGTTTTTACTGACTGTATAGAGCATCTCCATCTTTGGCTGCAAAGAATATAATCAATCTGATTTCAGCATTGACCATCTGGTGATGTCCGTGTGTAGAGTCTTTTGTGTTGATGGAAGAGGGTGTTTGCTATGACCAGTGTGTTCTCTTGCCAAAACTCGATTAGCCTTTGCCCTGCTTTGTTTTGTACTTGTAGGGCAAATTTGCCTGCTTTCCAGGTATCTCTTGACTTCCTACTTTGCATTCCAGTTCCCTATAATGAAAACAATATCTTTTTTGGGTGTTAGTTCTAGAAGGTCTTGTAGGTCTTCATAGAAGCATTCAACATCAGCTTCTTCAGCATTAGTGGTTGGGGCATAGACTTGGATTACTGTGATATTGAATGGTTTGCCTTGGAAATGAACAGGGATCTGTTTCTTTTGAGATTGCATCCAAGATTTTAGCCTGGTGTTCTACAGTACATGGGGTCACAAAGAGTCAGACATGACTGACTGAACTGAACTGAAACAATATTGGGGAATAGAGTTCTTTGATGCCAACTGTTTTCAGTACTTAATATTTCTAAAAAAAAAAAAGTTTTCTTATTTCTTCTTCTGGGTATTGTCTAGTTTTCTTCTTTCTAATCATCAAGTTACCATCTCTTCTACTTTTTAAAGAGCGTTCATAAAGCATTTTAAGGAAGAAGAAAATTGGAGAAGGAAATGGCAGCCCACTCCAGTGTTTTTGCCTGGAGAATCCCAGGGACGGGGGAGCCTGGTGGGCTGCCGTCTATGGGGTCACATAGAATCAGACATGACTGAAGCGACTTAGCAGCAGCAAAGTATTTTAAAGTCTAACACAGATAGGCAATATATTCTTGTATTCTTATTTCTCATTGTTTCTTTATCAAACAAATTATCTTCCTTACATCTCTCTTCAGTTTAGTTCAGTTTAGTCACTCAGTCATGTCCAACTCTTTGAGACCTCATGGACTGCAGCACATCAGGCTTCCCTGTCCATCACCAATTCCCAGAGTCTGCCCAAACTCATGTCCATTGAGTTGATGATGCCATCCAACCATCTCATCCTCTACCGTCCCCTTCTCCGCCTGCCCTCAGTCTTTCCCAGCATCAGGGTCTTTTCAAATGAG
This sequence comes from Oryx dammah, assembly GCF_014754425.2. Taxonomy (NCBI): domain Eukaryota; kingdom Metazoa; phylum Chordata; class Mammalia; order Artiodactyla; family Bovidae; genus Oryx; species Oryx dammah. The sequence goes on along the minus strand of NW_024070211.1, from coordinate 94,232,634 downwards.
TCAGTTCTTTGCATCAGGTGGCCAAAATGTTGGAGTTTCAGCTTCAGCATTAGTCCTTCCAATGAACACCCAGGACTGATCTCCTTTAGGATGGACTGGTTGGATCTCCTTGCAGTCCAAGGGATTCTCAAGAGTCTTCTCCAATACCACAGTTCAAAAGCATCAATTCTTCAGTGCTCAGCTTTCTTTACGGCCCAACTCTTACATCCATACATGACTACTGGAAAAACCGTAGCCTTGACAAGATGGACCTTTGATGGCAAAGTAATGTCTCTGCTTTTTAATGTGTGGTCTACGTTGATCATAACTTCCTTGTCAAGGAGTAAGTGTCTTTTAATTTCATGGCTACAATCACCATTTGCAGTGATTTTGAAGCCAAAAAAAAAAAATAAATAAAGTCTGTCCCTGTTTCCACTGTTTCCCCATCTATTTGCCATTAAGTCATGGGACTGGATGCCATGGTCTTAGCTTTCTGATTGTTGAGCTTTAAGCCTACTTTTTTACTCTCTTCTTTCACTTTAATCAAGAGGCTCTTTAGTTCTTCTTCAGTTTCTGCCATAAGGGTGGTGTCATCTGCATATCTGAGGTTATTGATATTTCTCCCAGCAATCTTGATTCCACCTTGTGCTTCCTCCAGCCCAGCATTTCTCATGATGTGCTCTGCATTTAAGTTAAATAAGCAGGGTGACAATACACAGCCTTGACATACTCCTTTTCCTATTTGAAACCAGTCTGTTCCATGTCCAGTTCTAACTGTTGCTTCCTGACCTGCATACAGATTTCTCTAAGAGGCAAGCCAGGTGGTCTGGTATTCCCATCTCTTTAAGAATTTTCCATAGTTTATTGTGATCCACACAGTCAAAGGTTTTGGCATAGTTAGTAAAGAAGAAATAGATGTTTCTCTGGAACTCTCTTGTTGTTTCGATGATCCAGCAGATAGATGTTGGCAATTTGATCTCTGGTTCCTCTGCCTTTTCTAAAACCAGCTTAAACATCTCTCCTGCTTCCTATTATATGTCCATACCTGATGCCTGATATGCAAAACAGACACTATTTTTTGTATAGATTGATGTATTCAGTTCCTATAGGAATTACCTCCTGTCCCCAAGACAAAGGGACTAAAAATCCTATCAAGTATTAGTCACTCCTTATGAGTTGTGATAAAACCCATGCTTCTTAAAGTTGAGCTTATTAACCAAAATGAAACTTAAATTAATTGAATATATTCTTTAATTGTAAACTTGGTATCATTTTCATATCTAACATAGAATAGTTGTTAGGAACAGTGCCTAGATTCATATGGTTTGGACTGAAATTCTGGCCCCACTATTACTTATGGTTTGGGTTAATCACTTGAAATATTTTGTGCTTTGCTTTTGTCATGTGTGATAACCAACTCTGGAAGGCAGGCAGCTTAAATGAGATTATTCATATGTAGGGTTTTGAATCAGTGTCTGATCCTTAGGAAGCTACTATCTGTATTATATCTATTTCATCTTATCCTGATAGGGAGTGGCCTCTGTTGTCCAGGAACCTCCTAGGTGGATATAGAGGAATCAGAGTTTTTTGTGAGTTCAGAAAGAATGGGTCCACCCTAAATTAGTTAGTCACTGCAGATCTAAATGCTACTTTCCCTGACTTGTTTTTACCATACACTTGGAAATGGCATAAAGAATAAATATACAAAAGAAAGACTGCAAATCAGAGAGGGAAGGACTGGACACCAAGAGGGTTGATCTTATTGCTTTCCTGCTCCCCTGATTTGTAGATAAGCGTGGTTTAAGTTCTGATCCCAGCACTGGCACTAATTGCTGTGGGCAACAACAAAAAACAAAGCAGAACACCAAAAATTCAGTTTTTGAGCCTCTTGCTTCCTTCTGTGAAAAAGTAAGAAATTGTACGAAATAATCTCAGTTCATTTCAACTCTAAAGTTGCATGATTCTATGTCTTCCTCTCTCACTCTTCAGATTAGAATACTTTGACATTATTTTAATGAATGTCAAAATTAAGCAAAATTTTTATTTTTGTTAATAACTACAGTATTATACAGTAAACATTTTCTCCTAATTTATAAGCAGAAATACCAACTTGTTTGCAAGTAAATATACTTCTCAAATGGAAGCATATTAATTCTGACCATTATGATTATTTTAATCAATATTATCACTTCTAATGCCATTAGAACTGAAAAGTGTTGGTTGCAAAGGATTTTATATTAAATGGTAATTCTTTTTTGGAGGGAAAAATAAGACTTGTGTTTAAGAATCTTAACACTGGGTAAATCACCTTTACATTTCTGAGGATTTTTATTTTCTGAGTTTTAGTAACTCTTTTCTAATTATTAGGGACTTCCCTGGTGGCTCAGACGGTAAAGAGTCTGTCTACAATGTGGGAGACCTGGGTTCGATCCCTGGGTCGGGAAGATTCCCTGGAGAAGGAAATGGCAACCCACTCCAGTACTCTTGCCTGGAAAATCCCATGGACAGAGGAGCCTGGTGCAGGTTACTCTCCATGGGGTCGCAAAGAGTCGGACACAACTGAGCGACTTCACTTTTCTAATTATTGAAAATTACTTGTGGCTGGGATGAAGTTATGTTTTTGTAAATATGTAAACTGTTTTGGGAGAAGGAAATGGTAACCCACTCCAATGTTCTTGCCTGGAGAATCCCATGGAGAGAGGAACATGGCAGGCTACAGTCTGTGGGGTCGCTAGAGTCAGACACACCTTAGTGAATAAACTACTACTACTAAAATTCACATTGGAGAAGGAAATGGCAACTCACTCCACTATTCTTGCCTGGAGAATTCCATGGACAGAAGAGCCTGATGGGCTGCAGTCCATGGGGTCACAGAGTCGGACACGACTGAGTGACTAACACACACACAAACTGTTTTGGGGATAGATGTCTAGCAACATATGTCCTAAGAGCTTCAGTGCTGATTATACTGAAGGAAGGTATGTTCTTACCTTTGGAAGAGAGCATCTCTGTGGGAAAGGAAGGCTTTCTTGGTAATGACATAAATATAGGCTTGTTACAGTTTCACCTAACAATTTGAAAGGAATATTTTAATATTTCCAGCTGTCTCATTATTTTCTTAGTTTCAAGAAGATGCCAAATGACCTTTAGAAACATTTTGTGAAATATTCCCTGATGCAAACTTAAGAGGAAAAAAGTGCCATGCGCAATTGGACACAGCATGCTACTATTTGTCTGCCATTCATATACCATACAGATCTACAGCAGGAGGCAGAAGCCTAGAGGATATATTTTCCAAACATTCGCGGGGTGAAAGCTGCCCTACTCGGATGGGTATATTTGTTCAGCTGCAGCTGCCTTGGAAAACATCCCCTGATGGGGCTGTGGTGAGCAGCTCTTTCCTTTTTTAGCTCTTTCCTTTTTTTTTCCTCTTTAACTATTAATTGGTTAACCTCTCAGAGCTTCTCTGTGTATTCTGATCTCTGATTTCTCCTACTTGGTTCATTGATAAATTGCCCATCTGTTAACCATAATTTTTCTAGGCAAACCACAAAGGCACAGTTACTGTCCTTTTAAGGAGAGAGACATCAAGGTACATTTTCTTTAGAGAAAAATTGGTTTGCAAATACCCTTGGCTAGTTACTGCTTTATTTGAAAGCTTGCTCCTGGCCACTCATTACCTCTTACAAGGAAACTGGGAACTTGAAATTCTAGGGTAGATTTTTCCAAACTTATTTAACCTTATAATTATGCCAGTGTTATATCATATCCCTACGAGTCTGAGCTCATGAGATAAAACTCACTAATTGATTTAAAATAACACATACTTTAACAAACTGACCACTAGAAAAAATTATTAAAAGGAGGAAATAAAAATCTGAACTTTGGAACCAAACAAAATTAATACTAGTGATACACCTGTTAAGTATTTTTTTAAGGTTTAAAAAAGCAGAAGTCTATCAGTTTTATAGTTTTGTTACAAAACATGAATTTGAAAACATTTTAAAACCAAAAGAGTGTTTCTATTTCTTTTTAATAAATCACACATTGAATAAATATTAGAAATATTGCCAAGTTTCTCACTTCAAGTGCAACACTGACTTATAATATTTTGTTTTCATTAAAGAGTTATATATGTATATGCACACACACATACCATTCTTTATAAAATACATACACACCATTCTTTGTAAAATGATAGAGAAGGAAAAAGTGTATGAATCATACAATTTACAGATTTTTAAAGGGTCTTAAGCTGCTCCTTAAAATATTTCTTCACCAATAAAACACATAGAATTAAAGAGAATAATAAGATAAACTTCCATGTTCCTATAACCAAACTTCAACAATAATGTTTTCTCCTCTATTTCATCAATAATTTCCTTTATTTTCTGTGAATCGATAGCTAGATCTAGTTGTTTAACATCCTCTTGTATGCCAGCAAGAGACACATTGTATGTGTTTGTCTAAATTTATTATAGAGATTTATTAATAGGTTCCTATAATGCCATCTCTCTCATATATATCAAATTTTTACCCAAGGTTTTTAGCATATATTAATAGTATTGCCTAGATACATTATTTCATTAGATATTGCAAAATAGTATCTTTGTAGTTTTAGCATTATCCTTATATTTATTAGCTTTGATTCTTACATAAAGAAGATCTTTATATTCAATTTTATGACTTTGAAAGTCCACTGAAGACAGTTAGACAGATGTTCAATTCTTCCTTGCTAGTTCTCAAAATTATGATGTAGTGCCATTGTAAACTCTAAAGGACACCAATAATTTGTGCTCTGTTTTGTCATTTTTATTTTTGTTTTGTTTTCAGAACTCATGGATTTTAACATACTGATATTTTATGATTTCAGTCCATCACAGACATTATTCTTTTTGATGCTCAAACTATCCTGTCAGTGCCAGAGGCGTTAGGCTCCTCTTTCTTTGATTGATTTCTTGCTTTTCTAGCTAAAAATGTATATTTCAGGTTCATCATTTCAGGTTTTTACATTTCACTCCCTTGACTCTGAATCAGCCATTTGTCCAAGGAGTCCTGGTTCCTGTCATTAGAAAGTTGCAGTAAGAGATGACAGATAGCATGAGCATTAGGGATGCTTTTTGCTTCCAGGACTTTTCACAGCTCAGAGCTAAAAAATATACAAACTTTAGGAAAACAATAAATCTTGAATTCATACTGATATTTGGAATTGATGTTACAGAGTTTTACTTAATATGTAAAACAATTTAAAAAATATGTACATCTTTCCCCTTTCTGAAAATTTTAGAGACAAATATAACAGTATTTGTTTTATGATATGTATGTTTATAAAATATTTTCTGTATACACAAAGTTACAGTTATCTCTATTATCAGTAAAAATTGCCCACTGAAACCGTTTTAAAATCTGTGTGGTTCTTTTCAGGCCTTAGAGTATGTAAGTTTACACTTTTTATTCAAAGTATTGTGTTTTGGGGGAATTCTCTGGTGGCTCAGTGGTGAGGATTCAGTACTTTCTCTGTCGTGGCTGTGGTTCAGCTCCTGGTCAGGGGAACTAAAATCCCTTAAGCCATGCAGTTCAGCCAAAAAAAAAAGTATTTGCAAAAATCATTTGACATAACCCTTACATTATCTGTTTATTCCACTAAACTTATATACTTTCACTTTATTTTTATCATTTTAATTTTAAAGGATTGCTTTGGTTTAGGATTTATTTAATTTTAGCTTTTAAATCAAGAAAAAATATTGACACAATTCCAAAGTCAAAACTATGAACCAAAATAGTTTAGGTTCCCAACTTCAGCCTCTCCCCTTCTTACTCTTTCTGTCTGACAAGGTAACCATTTTGATTGCTTTGCAGATTATCTTTCCACTTTTAAAAATTGAAATAAGTTCACATACAGTATGTTAGTGTCAGATAAAAGCATAGTATATTTACATACATTACAAAATAATCACCACAATGAGTCTAGTAACAATGTGTCCCCATACAAAGTTATTATGATATTATTGACCATATCCATTATGCTTTATGTTATATCTCTGTAACATTTATTTTATTGAAAAAGGAAATGGCAACTCACTCCAGTATTTTTGCCTGGAAAATTCCCACGGTTACAGGAGCCTGGTGGGCGATAGCCCCCAGAGTCACAAAAAGTCAGACATGAATTTGTTGTTGTTCAGTCACTCAATCATGTCTGACTATTTGTGACTCCATGGACTGTAGCCAATAACTGAAGCACTCCAGGATTCCCTGTCCTTCACTGTCTCCCAGAGTTTTCTCAGACTCATGTCCACTGAGTTGATGATGCCATCCAACCATCTTAACCTGTGTTGCCCTCTTCTCCCCGTGCCCTCAATCAGTCCCAGCATCAGGCTATTTTCCACTGAGTTGGCTCTTCGCATCAAGTGGCCAGAGTATCGGAGCTTCAGCTTCAGTCCTTCCAATGAATATTCAGGACTAATTTCCTTTAGGATGGACTGGCTTGATCTCCTTCAAGTCCAAGGGGCTCTCAAGAGTCTTCTCCAGGATCACAGTTCAAAAGCACCAATTCTTTGGCTCTCAGCTTTCTTTATGGTCCAACTCTCACATCCGTACTTGATTATTGGAAAAACCATAGTTTTGACTTTGTGGACCTTTGTTGGCAAAGTGATGTCTCTACTTTTTAACATACTGTCTAGGTTTGTCATAGCCTTTCTTCCAAGGAGCATGTCTTTGGCTGCAGTCACTGTCTGCGGTGATTTTGAAGGCCAAGAAAATAAAGTCTGTCACTGTTTCCATTGTTTCCCCATCCATTTGCCATGAAGTGATGGGACCAGATGCCATGATCTTCGTTTTTAAATGTTGAATTTTAAGCCAGCTTTTTCACTGTCCTCTTTCACCTTCATCAAGAGGCTCTTTAGTGCCTCTTCCCTTTCTGCCATTAGGGTGGTATTATCTGCATGTCTGAGGTTATTGATATTTCTCCCAGCAATCTTGATTCCAGCTTGAGTATCATCCAGTCCAGCATTTCATATGTTGTACTCTGCATATAAGTTAAATACGTAGGCTGAGAGTATACAGCCTTGATGTATTCCTTTCCCAAGTCTAAACCAGTTCATTGTTCTATATTCAGTTCTAACTGTTGCTTCTTGATCTACATGTAGGTTTCTCAGGAAGCAAATAAAATGGTCTGATATTCTCATCTCTTTAAAATTTTTCCACACTTTATTGTGATAAACACAGTCAAAGGCTTTAAGTGTAGTCAGTGAAGCAGAAGTAGATGTTTTTCTGGAATTCTCTTGCTTTTATATGATCCAGCAGATGTTGGCAATTTGATCTCTTGTTCCCCTTTTTTAAATCTAGCTTATACATCTGAAAGTTCTCAGTTTACATATTATTGAAGCTCAGCTTGAAGGACTTTGAGCATTAAATTGCTAGCATGTGAAATGAGCACAGTTATACAGTAGTTTGAGCATTCTTGGCTTTGCCCTTCTTTTGGAGTGAAAAATGACCTTTTCCAGTCCTGTAGCCACTGCTGTGTTTTCCAAATTTGCTGATATATTGAGTGCAGCACTTAAACAGCCTCTTCTGTTAGGATCTGAAATAGCTCAGCTGGAATTTCATCACCTCCATTAACTTTGTTTGTGGTAATTCTTCCTAAGGTCTCCTTGACTTCACACCCAGGGTGTCGGGCTCTAGGTGAGTGACCATGCCATCATGGTTATCCGGGTCATTGAGACCTTTTTTCTATAGTTCTTCTGTGTATTCTTGCCACATTTTCTTAGTATCTTCAGCTTCTGTTAGCTCTGTATCATTTCTGTCCTTATTGTGCCCATCTTTGCGTGGAATGTTCCCTTGGTATCTCTGATTTTGTTGAAGAGATCTCTAGTCTTTCTCAGTCTATTGTTTTCCTGTATTTCTTTGCATTGTTCACTTAAGAAGGCTTTCTTATCTCTTCTTTGGAACTCTGCATTCATTTGGGTATATCTTTCCTTTTCCCCTTTGCCTTTCTCTTCTCTTCTTTTCTCAACTATTTGTAAGGCCTTTTCAGACAACCATTTTACCTTCTTGCATTTTTTTTCCTTGGGGATGGTTTTGATCACTCTCTTTTGTACAGTATTTGAATCTCTGTCCCTAGTTCTTCTGGCACTCTGTCTATCAGATCTACTCCCTTGAATGTGTTTGTCACTTCCATTGTATAATCCTAAGGGATTTGATTTAGATCATACATGAATTGCCTAGTTGTTTCTACTACTTGCTTCAATTTAAGTCTGAATTTTGCAATAAGGAGTTCATGATCTGAGCCACAGTCAGCTCCCGGTCTTGTTTCCTGACTGTATAGAGCTTCTCCACCATCTTTGCCTGCAAAGAATATAATCAATCTAATTTTGGTATTGACCATCATGAATATGAAAGTGTCAGTCACTCAGTCATGTCTGACTCTTTGTGGTCCAATGGACTGTAGCCTGTCAGGCTCCTCTGTCCATGAGATTCTCCAAGCAAGAATACTTGAGTGATTGCCATTCCCTTCTCCAGCAGATCTTTCCAACCCAGGGATCAAACCTGGGTCTTCCAAATTACAGGCAGATTCTTTACCATTTGAGCCACCATAGAAGCAAGTATTGACTGTCATACGTTTTTTCAAATTCATGTTCTTATTTGCTTTGAGTAAATACTCAGAAGTGAAGCTGTTGGTTCATATGGTGCTTCTATTTTATTTTTTTGAAGAACCTCCATAGTGGTGCAATGATTTACAATCTCATCAACAGTTTATGAGGGTTTATTTTCCTCATAATCACCAATAAATAACTTATTTGTTGTCTTTTTTGCTGAGAGCAATTTTGACATATTTCAAATGATATCTGTATCTAATTATAGTTTTGATTTACATTTCCCTCATAATTAGTGCCTATTGGGAATCTGTTTGTCTACTTTTGAAAAAATACTATTTAGGTCTTCTGCCCATTTTTAACTGAATTTTCTTAAGTATTTAATTGTATGAATTCTTTATATATTTTAGATATTAACCCCTTCTCAGGCATATTATTTGCAAATATCTTCTCCTCTTTAGTAAGCTGCTTTTTTGTTTTACTGATAGTTTCCTTCACTGTGTTCTTCTACTTTCTCTCTCTAGAAAAAAGAAAAACATGATATTTGAGCTCTTCCTGAATCTGTTAGTTTAGTTAATGAAGCAGAACCACTCTGAGTGATATAAAGGTTTTATTTTAAGGATTAGACAAATTATAGAATCTGATTTAGCTGTCTCTGTAAACGTAGTACCCCTGGATCTGGTCTGGACTTGAAGTCAACAGAAGTAGCAGTCAGGAAGGAATGGTTCATATAAAGTTAAGAGAACAGGGATGGGTAGGTGGGGAATGCAAATCAGAACCTATTAAGATGCAATACTAAGATTCACATTGATCTCTTATCTGAATCAGCAGTGGTTCAGATCTCAAGATCACAGACTCTTTTCCAAGCCCTCAACTTTGATGATGTGGGCAACCTGCAACAGACTGGAACACTTTGCTACAACATTAGCACCCACATGTGTTCAGAGAAGTTGAAAGAGGAGAGCTAAGGAAAGTTGGAGGAGCTGCCTTTCAAACAGCTGCCTTGTGCACATCCACCAGTGTCATAAACTGAGTTGCAGCAGTTCCTGACCTCACACTGACGTGAGTGAACCTAGCAGCTGATTCTGACCAGTCTTCAATCCTTTGCCAGTTTTGCATAGAAGAGAACTAGAACTTTGCATAGAAGAGAACACTGGGAAACTTGCTTCCAGCTAAACTGAGTTGAAACAAAACAAAGCCATTACAGTCCATCTTTTGTCAACTTGTCATCCAATATATATCTCTCTTCCATTAATCTACCATTCCCCCTTGTCCTTGGCTAACACCTTGATGAATGATGTTGTTTTGCCTGGACCTAAATCATTATTCCTGAAAGCATGGGCTGTTAGAATCAGTGCCTTATTAGAGACATGGGCATTCTCAGCATTATCCTAGCAGATCTGCTGAATTAAGTTATCCTCTTCCTTAGCCTCATTGTGTAGTAGCAACCCAACTTTCTCTTGATATTCTGGATCAGTCTATCCAGCAAGCACAATAAATCAGTCTCTTGCTTGCTGCTGCTGCTAAGTCACTTCAGTCGTGTCCGACTCTGTGCGACCCCATAGATGGCAGCCCACCAGGCTCCCCCGTCCCTGGGATTTTCCAGGCAAGAACACTGGAGTGGGTTGCCATTTCCTTCTCCAATGCATTAAAGTGAAAAGTGAAAGTAAAGTTGCTCAGTCATGCCCGACTCTAAATGACCCCATGGACTGCAGCCTACCAGGCTCCTTCATCCATGGGATTTTCCAGGCAAGAGTACTGGAGTGGGTTGCCATTGCCTTCTCCGCTTTCTTGCTTACTAATTCTAATTTAATTATTCATTGCTGTATGCATTGAAGGTGGAAGTCCCCTTTGGTAATCATAAATTTAAGTCTGTGAATCTGTTACTGTTTGAAGTTCAATTATATCATTTTTTGGATTCCACATATAAGCAGTATCATGTGATATTTGTCATTCTCTGCCTGATTAAATTCACTTAGTGTGATGATATCTAGGTTCATCCATGTTACTACAAATGGCATTATTTCATTCTTTTTATTGCTCGGTAATATTCCATTGTATACATATACCACATCTTCTTTACCCAGTTCTCTGTCAGTGGACATTTAGGTTGCTTCAATGTCCTGGCTATTATAAATATTGTTGCTATAAACATTAGGTACATGTATCTTTTTTAATTAGGGCATTCTCTGGCTATATGCCCAGGAGTGGGATTGCTGAATCATAGTTTTAGGTTTTTAAGGGACGTCTACACTGTTCTCCATAGAGACTGTACCAGTTTATATTCCCAACAATAGTGTGGAGGGCTCCCTTTTCTCCACACCCTCTGCAGGAGTTATTGTGTGTAGACTTTTTGATGAGGTCCATTCTGAGTGGTGTGAAGTGATACTTTATTGTGGTTTTGATTTTCATTTCTCTGGTTAGTGATGTTGAGCATCTTTTCATGAGCCTCTTGGCCATCTGTATGCCGCCTTTGGAGAAACATCTATTTAGATTTTATGCACATTTTTCCATTGGGTTTTTTTTGTTGTTGTTGAAATCTATAAGCTATTTGTACATTTTGGAGGTAAATCCCTGTAGGTCAGTTTGTTTTCCAGTGTTTTCTTGCATTCTGTGTGTTGTTTTTTTTGTTTACAATTTATTTGCTGTGCAAAAGCTTTTAAGTTTAATTAGGTTGCATTAGTTTATTTCTTTTATTTTCATTACTCTAGAAGGTAGTTCAGAAAAGGTACTGGTGAGAATTATGTCAAAAAGTGTTCTGCTTATGTTTTCCTCTGGATGTTTCATAGTATCCAATCTTATATTTAGGTTTTCAATTCATTTTGAGTTTATTTTTCTATATGGTGTTAAAGAATGTTCTAATTTCATTCTTTTAAATGTAGCTGTCCAGTTTTCCAAGTACCACTTGTTGAAGATGCTTTACTCCATTGTGTCTTCTTGCCTCCTTTCTTGTAGATTAATTGACCATAAATGCATTGGTTATTTCTGGACTTTCTGTCCTGTTCTGTTGATCTGCATATATCTGTGTGTGTGCATGTGTGTGTGTGTGTATAATGCCAGTACTATACTGTTTTGTTGTCTATTTGTTAGAGTACAAATTGGTAATTTGATAGGGATTGCATTGTATCCATAGATTACCTTAGGCAATATAGTCATTTTGACAATATTGAGTCTTCCAGTCCAAGAGCATGGTTTACCTTTCCATCTCTGTGTGTCATCTTTGATTTCTTTTATTACTGTCTTATAGTTTTCAGAGTACAGGTCTTTTGTTTCCTTAGGTAGGCTAGGTATTTCCTCCTTTCTGAGGCAATGATAAGTGGGATTGTTTCTTTAATTTCCCTTTCTGATCCTTTGTTGTTAGTGTATAGAAATGCAACAGATTTCCATGTATTAATTTTGTAACCTGCAACTTTACCAGATTCATTGAGCTCTAGTAGTTTCCGGGTAGCAACTTTAGGATTTTCTATGTATAGCACCATCTCATCTGCAAACAGTGATACTAAGGTGTTTTCCAACTTAGATTCCTTACTTTTTTCTTCTCTGATTGGCAAGGCTAGGTCTTCCAAAACTATGTTGAACAGAAGAGGTGAGAGTGGATATCCTTGTCTTGTTCTGATCTTAGAGGCAATGTTTTCAGCTTCTCACCATTGAGTACAATGTTAGCTGTAGTTTGTTATATATGACCTTCATTATGTTGAGGAATGTTTCCACTATGCCTGCTTTCTGGAAAGTTTTTTTTTTTTTTTTAAGTCATAAATGGGTGCTGAATTTTGTTGAAAGTTTTATATGCATCTTGAGATGACCGTACCATTTTTATTCAATTTGTTGACTTGGTGTTTCACACGGATTGATCTGCGGGTATTGAAAAATCCTTGTATTCCTGAGATAAATCCCCATCGATTATGGTGTATGATCCTTTTTATGTATTGTTGGATTCAGATTACTAGTATTTTGGTGAGAATTTCTGTGTCTGTGTTTGTCAGTGTTATTGGCCTAACAATGATGGAGTCCTCAAAGAATGAGTTCAGGAGTATTCCTTCCTCTACACTTTTTTGGAGGTGTTTCAGAAGGATAAATGCTACATCTTCTCAAAATATTTGATAGAATTTTCCTGTGAAGCCATCTGGTCCTGGACTTTTATTTGTTGGGAGTTTTTCTCTTTCTAAATAGAAGTTTCAATTTCAGTACTTGTGGTTTTTCTGTTCATATTTCCTATTTCTTCCCGGTTAGGTTGAGGGAGCTTGTACATTTCTAAGAATTTTTCCCTTTCTTCCAAGTTGTCCATTGTTGGTATACCGTTGGTTGTAGTAGTCTCTTATGATCCTTTGTAATTCTTTGGTGGTCTGGTGTAACTTTTCCTTTTTCTAATTTTACTCGTTTGTGTCCTTGTCCCCTTTTTTTCCTTTTTGAGTCTGACTAAAGGCTTATCAATTTTATCATCTTAGAGAATCAACTTTTACTTTCATTGATCTTTGCTACTGTTTTCTTTGTCTCTATTTCCTTTATTTCAGCACTGATCTTTATGATTCCTCTCCTTCTATAAACTTTAGGTTTTGCTTGTTCTTCTTTCTCTGGTTGCTTTATGTGTAAGGCTAGGTTGTTTATTTGGAATTTTTCTTGTTCTCTGAGGTAAGATTGTGTTGATCTAAATTTCCCTTTTAGAATTTCTTTTGCTGCATCACATATGTTTTGTATCATTGTGCTTTTGTTTTCATTTGCCTTTAGATAGTTTTTTTATTTTGTCCTTGATTTCCTCCTTGTTTAATAGCATATGTTTAGCCTCCACTTGTTTGTGTGTTTTTTTTTTTCTTTTAACAGTTTCTTTTCTTTTTCTTATTGATTTCTAACCACATATACTGTGGTCAGCAAAGATGCTTGATATGAGTTTAGTTTACTTAAATTTACTGAGGTTTGCTTCATGGCCCAAGATGTGATCAATCCTCGAGAATATACCATATGTACTGACAAGTTATATTTTGCTGCTTTTAGACAGAATACTCCATAAATATCTGTTAAGTCCATCTCATCTGCTCTGTTATTTAAGACTTGTGTTTCCTTATTAATTTTCTTTCTGAATGATCTGTCTATTGATGTAGGTCGGGTGTCACAGTCCTCTAGTATTGGGTTACTGTTGATTTCTCGCTTTATGGCTTTTAGTATTTGCCTTGTATATTGAGGTGCTCCTGTGTTAGGTGTGTTGTTCATTGTTGCTGTTCAGTCACTAAGTTGTGTCTGTCTCTTTGTGACCCCACGGACTGCAGAACAATAGGCTTCCGTGTCATTCACTATCTCCTGGAGTTTGCTCAAACGCATTTCCATTGAGTCATTAATGCCATCCAGCCATCTCATCCTCTGTCATCCCCTTCTCCTCCTGCCCTCAATGTTTCCCAGAATCACGGTCTTTTCCAATGAGTCAGCTCTTTGCCTCAGGTGGCCAGAGTATTGGAGCTTCAGCATCAGTCCTTCCAATGAATATTCAGACAGATTTTCTTTAATATTGACTAGTTTGATCTCCTCGCTGTTCCAGGGACTCTCAAGGGTCTTCTCCAGTACCACAGTTTGAAAGCATCAATTCTTCAGAGCTCAGCATTCTTTATGGTCCAACTGTCATATCCAGATATGATTACTGGAAAAACAATAGCTTTGACTATACAAACCTTTGTCAGTTAAATGATGTCTCTGCTTTTTAATACACTATCTAGATTTGTCATAGCTTTTCTTCCAAGTAGCAAGCGTCTTTCAATTTCAAGGCTGCAGTCATCATCTGCACTGATTTTGGAACCCAAGAAAACAGTCGGTCACTGTTTCCACTTTTTCCCCATCTATTTGCCATGATGGGACATGATGCCATGATCTTTGTTTTCTGAATATTGAGTTGTAAGCCAGCTTTTCACTGTCCTCTTCCACTTTAATCAAGAGGCTCTTTAGTTCCTCTTTGTTTTCTACCTTTAGGGCAGTATCATCTACATAGCTGAGGTTATTGATATTTCTCCCAGCAATCTTAATTCTAGCATGTGATTCATCCAGCCTTGTATTTCAGATGATGTACTCTGCATAGAAGCTAAATAAGCAAGGTAACAATATAAAGTCTTGACGTACTCCTCTTCCAATTTTGAACCCGTCCATTGTTTTGTGTTCAGTTCTAAATATTGGTTTTTGACTGGCATACAAGTTTCTCAGGAGAAAGGGAAGGTTGTCTGGTATTCCCATCTTTTCAAGAATTTTCCACAATTTGTTGTAATCTACACAGTAGTAATATTCAAGGTTTTATAATGTGCTTAGTTGCTCAGTCATGTCCAACTCTTTGTAACCCCAAGGACTGCATAGTCTGCCAGACCCCTCTCTCCATGGGGATTCTCCAGGCAAGAATACTGGAGTGGGTTGCCATGCTTTAGTAAAAGGCTTTAGAAGTAGAGATTTTTCTGGAATTCTCTTGCTTTCTCTGTCATCCAGTGGATGTTGGCAATTTATCTCTGGTTCCTCTACCTTTTCTAAATCCAGCTTGTACAACTGGAAGTTCTTAGTTCACATACTATTGAAGCCTAGCTTGAAGGATTCTGAGCTTTAACTTGCTAGCATGTGAAATGTTGCAATTGTGCAGTAGTTTGAACATTCTTTGGCATTGCCCTTCTTTGGCATTGGAATGAAAACTGACCTTTTCTGGTCCTGTGGCCACTGCAGAATTTTCCAAATTTGCTGGCATATTACTGCAGCACTTTAATAGCATTATCTTTTAGGATTTGAAATAGCTGCAGCTGGAATTTCATCACCTCCACTAGCTTAGTTCCTAGTAATGCTTCCTAAGGCCCACTTGACTTCACCCTCCAGGATGTCTGGCTCTAGGTGAGTGATCACACCATCGTGGTTTTCCGGGTCATTGAGTCTTTTTTTGCATAGTTCCTCTGTGTATTCTTGTCACCTCTTCTTAATATCTTCTGTAAGGTCCTTGGCATTTCTGTCCTTTATTGTGCCCATCTTTGCCTGAAATGTTCCTTGGTGTCTCCAATTAAATGACCTCTAGTCTTTTCCATTCTATTGTTTTCCAGTATTTCTTTGTATTGTTCACTTAGCAAGGCTTTCTTAAGTCTCCTTGCTATTCTTTGAAACTCCACATTCAGTTGGATCTATCTTTCCCTTTCTGCTTTTTATATTTACAGTTGTTACATCTTCTTGGATTTATCCTTTGATCATTATTTGGCGTTCTTCTTTGTGTATTACAGCATTATTTTAAAGTTTACTTTGTCTAATATGAGCGTTGCTATTCCATATTTCTTTTGATTTTCCTTTGCATGGAACACCTTTTTCCAGCCTCTGATTTTCAGTCTATATGTGTCCCTAGATCTGAAGTTGATCTCCTGTAGGCATCGTATGTATGGTCTGGTTTTTGTATCCATTCAGCTAGTCTGTGTCTTTTTGTTTGAGCATTTATCTGTTTATGTTTAAGTAATTATTGATTTGTATGTTCTAATTATTGCCATTTTCTTAACTGCCTTGGATTTGTTTTTGTAGGCCGTTTTTACTTCTCTTCCTCTTTTGGTTCTCATCTTGTGACACTAGTTTTAGTGTTAGTTGGTTTCCTTTTTCATTGTTTTGTGTATATCTACTATAGACTTTTACTTTGTGGTTACTATGAGGTTTTGATACAGCAGTCTGTGTCTAAACATGATTATTTTCATTTGCTGGTCTTTTAATTTCAAATGCAATTTCAATATCCTGTATTTGTTCTCTCCTCACAAATTCTAGTTTTGATAAAATATTTGTATGTGGATAATTTTATACCCCTACTATATCTTTGCCATTACTGCTGAACTTTTCCAGTCATAATTTTTTTGTTTCTAGTTGTAGTCTTTTCTTTTCCACCTAGAGAATTTACTTTAGCTTGTTGCAAAGCTGATCTGGTGGTGCTGAATTCTCTTCGCTTTTGCTTGTCTGTAAAGCTTTCGATTTCTTTCTTAAATTTGAATGAGAGCCTTATTGAGTAGAGTATTCTTGGTTATTCTCTTTCATTACTTTAACTGTATCATGCCACTCCCTTCTGGTCTGCATAATTTCTGCTCAGAAATCAACTGATAAGCTTTAGGAGTTCCCTTGTATGTCACTTTACCCTCATTAATGTTTTTGTCTTTAATTTTTGTCCATGTAATTACTGTGTGTCTTGTTGCATTCCTCCTTGGGTTTATCTTGTCTGGCACTCTGTGCTTTCCAAACTTGTGTCACTGTTTCCTTTTCCATTTTAGGGGAGTTTTCAGCTATTATCTCTTCAAATAGTCTCTAAGATCCTTCTGCTTTTTCCTCTCCTTTTTTTTTTTAATTTTTAATTTTTACTTTATTTTACTTTACAATACTGTATTGGTTTTGCCATACATTGACATGAATCTGCCACAAGTGTACATGAGTTCCCAAACATGAACCCCCCTTCCACCTCCTACCCCATATCATCTCTCTGGATCATCTCCGTGCACCAGCCCCAAGCATTCTGTATCCTGCATCGAACATAGACTGGTGATTCATTTCTTACATGATAGTATACATGTTTCAATGCCATTCTCCCAAATCATCCCACTCTCTCCCTCTCCCTCAGAGTCCAAAAGTCCATTCTACACATCTGTGTCTCTTTTGCTGTCTCGCATACAGGGTCATCATTACCATCTTTCTAAATTCCATATATATGTGATAGTATACCGTATTGGTGTTTTTCTTTCTGGCTTACTTCACTCTGTATAATCGGCTCCAGTTTCCTCCATCTCATTAGAACTGATTCAAATGTATTCTTTTTCATGGCTGAGTAATACTCCATTGTGTATATGTACCACAGCTTTCTTATCCATTCATCTGCTGATGGACATCTAGGTTGTTTCCAAGTCCTGGCTATTATAAACAGTGCTGCGATGAACATTGGGGTACATGTGTCTCTTTATATTCTGGTTTCCTCGGTGTGTATGCCCAGCAGTGGGATTGCTGGGTCATAAGGCAGTTCTATTTCCAGTTTTTTAAGGAATCTCCACACTGTTCTCCATAGTGGCTGTACTAGTTTGCATTCCCACCAACAGTGTAAGAGGGTTCCCTTTTCTCCACACCCTCTCCAGCATTTATTGCTTGTAGACTTTTGGACCGCAGCCATTCTGACTGGTGTGAAGTGGTACCTCATTGTGGTCTTGATTTGCATTTCTCTGATAATGAGTGATGTTGAGCATCTTTTCATGTGTTTGTTAGCCATCCGTATGTCTTCTTTTGAGAAATGTCTGTTTAGTTCTTTGGCCCATTTTTTGATTGGGTCATTTATTTTTCTGGAATTGAGCTAGATAAGTTGCTTATATATTTTTGAGATTAGTTGTTTGTCAGTTGCTTCATTTGCTATTATTTTCTCCCATTGAGAAGGCTGTCTTTCCACCTTGCTTATATTTTCCTTTGTTGTGCAGAAGCTTTTAATTTTAATTAGATCCCATTTGTTTATTTTTGCTTTTACTTCCAATATTCTGGGAGGTGGATCATAGAGGATCCTGCTGTGATTTATGTCGGAGAGTGTTTTGCCTATGTTCTCCTCTAGGAGTTTTATATTTCCTCTCCTTTTTGTTGTTGTTCAATTGCTCAGTTCTGTCAGACTCTTTGTGATCTCATGGACTGCAGTATGCCAGGTTTCCCTGTTTGTCGCCTTCTCCCAGAGTTTTCTCAAACTCATGTCCTTTGAGTCAGTGATACCTTCCAACCATCTTGTCCTCTGTTGCCCTCTTCTCCTACCTTCAGTCTTTTCCAGCATCAGGGTCTTTTCTAATTAGTTGGCTCTTCGCATCAGGTGGCCAAACTTTGTAGCTTCAGTTTCAGTCCTCTCCTTTTGGGACCTTTGTACTGTGAATTTTGGCATGTTTCATGTTGTACCAGAGGTCTCTTAGATTGTCTTCATTTACTTTATTATTTTTTCTTTCTTCTGTTTCATGAAAATGATTTCCAGTATTTTGTCATCCAGGTCACTTATCCATTCTTCTGTTCCTTGAAATCAATATTCTGCTATTGATTTCTTCTAATGTATTTTCCATTACAGTTGTATTCCTCTGCCATCTTAGTTGCTTCAGCTTTCTGTGATTGTAGTTTCCTTTTAGAATATTGCCGGACTGTAGCTCTTCTTGCTTTTACTGTCTGCTTTCTGGTGGATGAGGATGTCTACAAGGTTTGTTCAGGCTTCTTGATGAGAGTTGTTGGTGCCTGTGCACTGATGTGTGGAGGTGGGTCTGTCCTCACTCTGCTAGGCAGGACCACGGTAAGATAGACCTTGAACTACTTGTCTGCTGATGGGTTGGGCTGTTGGTCGCTTGGCCTCAAGCATCCCAGCAGTGGAGCCTATAGACTGTTGTGTGAGGCTTGGTCTTACAAGGGAAATAGTGACCTCTTGGAGGCTCACACTAAGGAGCACTGCCCAAGACTGCTGTTTCCAGTGTCTTTGTCCCCACAGTGAGCCACAGCTGCCTGTGCCCCCATAGGAGACCCTCCAATACTAGCAGATAGGTCTGGCCCAGTATCTTATGGAGTCGCTGCTTTTTTCCCCCTGGGTCATGGGGCACACAAAACTTTTGTACCCTCCAAAATGGGAATTTCTGTTTCCCTTGGTCCATTGGAAGTCTTGTGACAAAATCCCACTGGTATTCAAAGCCAGTTTCTCTGGGGACTCCTCCTCTTGCTGTGGGCATCCTGGCTGGGAAGTCCAATGTGGAACTCTGAACCTTTACTCCTATGAGGTAACTTCTGTGTTATAATTGTTTTCCAGTTACTATTATATTATTACATGTTATTACTATTATATACATATCATTATATATTACTATTATATTACTACTACTATTATATTGTTACATATGTTTTCCAGTTATGATTATATTATTACATAATACATTATTATTATATTATTAATATTAATTATTACATAGTAATATATTATTACTATTAATATTACATAAATATTAATATATTACAATATATATAATTGTGGGTTGCCCACCTGGCTATCTTGGATTTCATTTTATTTCCATTGCACCCCTCCTGCCATCTTGTTTAACTTCTTCTTTGTCTTTGGACATAGGGTATGGATCCAGTATTTTCACTAGGATCCAGCATTTTTTGGTCAGTTGTTGTTTAGCAGTTAGTTGTTGTTCTGGTTATTTTGTAGAGAAGAAGGTAAGCTCACATCCTTCTATTCTGCCATCTTAAGCTTACCTCTCCATAAAAAAAAAAATTGTTCTAGTCCTACGAAAAATGCCATTGGTAATTTATAAGTGATTGCAATGAATCTGTAGATTGCCTTGGGTTCTGTCATCATTTTGACTGTATTAATTCTTCCAATTCAAGAACATGGTATATATTTTTCCATCTCTTTGTGTTGTCTTCAGTTCCTTCTGTCAGCATCTTACAGGTTTTGGGCTATAGATGTTTTGTCCCCTTAGGTTTATTCCTAGGTGTTTTATTCTCATTTTGATGCAGTGGTAAATGGGATTTTTTCTTTACTTTTTCTTTCTGATCTTTCATTGCTAATGTATAGAAATGCAAGAGATCTCTATATATTAATTTCTTAGATTTATGTATTTTTTATTGAAGGATAATTGCTTTACATAATTTTGCTGTTTTCTGTCAAACCTCAATATGAATCAGCCATAGGGATACATATATTCCCTCCCTTTTGAACAATCCTCCCATCACCCTCCCCCATCTCCTTCCCCATCCCACCTCTCTCGGTTGGTACAGAGACCCTGTTTGAGTTTCCTGAGCCATACAGCAAATTCCCACTGGCTATCTATTTTACATATGGTAATGTAAGTAATGTAAGACTCTACACATGGACATCACCAGATGGTCAACATAGAAATCAGATTGATTATATTCTTTGCAGCCAAAGATGGAGAACCTCTATACAGTCAACAAAAACAAGACCAGGAGCTGACTGTGGCTCAGATCATGAACTCCTTATTACCAGATTCAGACTCAGTGAATAAAATAGGGAAAACCACTAGACCATTCAGGTATGACCTAACTCAAATCCCTTATGATTATACAGTGGAAGTGAGAAATAGATTTAAGGGCCTAGATCTGATAGATAGAGTGCCTGATGAACTATGGAATGAGGTTCGTGACATTGTACAGGAGACAAGGATCAAGACCATCCCCATGGAAAAAGAAATGCAAAAAAGCAAAATGGCTGTCTGGGGAGGCCTTACAAATAGCTGTGAAAAGAAGAGAGGCAAAAAGCAAGGGAGAAAAGGAAAGATAGAAGCATCTGAATCAGAGTTCCAAAGAATAGCAAAAAGAGATAAGAAAGCCTTCTTCAGTGATCAATGCAAAGAAATAGAGGAAAAGAACAGAATGGGAAAGACTAGAGATCTCTTCAATAAAATTAGAGATACCAAGGGAACATTTCATGCAAAGATGGGCTCGATAAAGGACAGAAATGGTATGGCCCTAACAGAAGCAGAAGATATTAAGAAGAGGTGGCAAGAATACATGGAAGAACTGTACAAAAAAGATCTTCACAACCCGGATAATCATGATGGTGTGATCACTCACCTAGACCCAGACATCTTGGAAAGTGAAGTCAGGTGGGCCTTAGAAAGCATCACTACGAACAAAGCTAGTGGAGGTGATGGAATTCCAGTTGAACTGTTTCAAATCCTGAAAGATGATGCTGTGAAAGTGCTGCACCCAATATGCCAGCAAATTTGGAAAACTCAGCAGTGGCCACAGGACTGGAAAAGTCAGTTTTCATTCCAATTCCAAAGAAAGGGAATGCCAAACAATGCTCAAACTACCACACAATTGCACTCATCTCACATGGTAGTAAAATAATGCTCAAAATTCTCCAAGCCAGGCTTCAGCAATACATGAACCATGAACTCCCTGATGTTCAAGCTGGTTTTAGAAAAGGAGAGGAACCAGAGATCAAATTGCCAACATCCGCTGGATCATGGAAAAAGCAAGAGAGTTCCAGAAAAACATCTATTTCTGCTTTTTTGACTATGCCAAAGCCTTTGACTGTGTGGATCACAATCAACTGTGGAAAATTCCGAAAGAGATGGGAATACCAGACCACCTGAGCTGCCTCTTGAGAAACCTGTATGCAGGTCAGGAAGCAACAGTTAAAACTGGACATGGAACAACAGACTGGTTCCAAATAGGAAAAGGAGTATGTCAAGGCTGTATATTGTCACCCTGCTTATTTAACTTCTATGCAGAGTACACCATGAGAAATGCTGGACTGGAAGAAACATGAGCTGGAATCAAGATTGCTGGGAGAAATATCAATAACCTCAGATATGCAGATGACACCACCCTTATGGCAGAAAGTGAAGAGGAACTCAAAAGCCTCTTGATGAAAGTGAAAGAGGAGAGCGAAAAAGTTGGCTTAAAGCTCAACGTTCAGAAAATGAAGATCATGGCATCTGGTCCCATCACTTCATGAGAAATAGATGGAGAAACAGTAGAAACAGTGTCAGACTTTATTTTTTGTGCTCCAAAATCACTGCAGATGGTGACTGCAGCCATGAAATTAAAAGACGCTTACTCCTTGGAAGAAAAGTTATGACCAACCTAGATAGCATATGCAAAAGCAGAGACGTTACTTTGCCGACTAAGGTCTGTCTAGTCAAGGCTATGGTTTTTCCAGTAGTCATGTATGGATGTGAGAGTTGGACTGTGAAGAAGGCTGAGCGCCGAAGAATTGATGCTTTTGAACCGTGGTGTTGGAGAAGACTCTTGAGAGTCCCTTGGACTGCAAGGAGATCCAACAAGTCCATTCTGAAGCAGATCAACCCTGGGATTTCTTTGGAAGGAATGATGCCAAAGCTGAAGCTCCAGTACTTTGGCCACCTCATGCGAAGAGCTGACTCATTGGAAAAGACTGTGATGCTGGGAGGGATTGGGGGCAGGAAAAGAAGGGGACGACTGATGATGAGATGGCTGGATGGCATCACGGACTCGATGGACGTTAGTCTGAGTGAACTCCGGGAGATGGTGATGGACAGGGAGGCCTGGCGTGCTGCGATTTGTGGGGTTGCAAAGAGTTGGACGTGACTGAGCGACTGAACTGAACTGAATGTAAGTTTCCTTGTTACTCTTTCCATACATCTCACCCTCTCCTCCCCTCTGCCAATGTCCATAAGTCTATTTTCTATGTCTGTTTCTCCATTGTTGCCCTGTAAATAAATTCTTCAGTACCATTTTTCTATATTCCGTATATATGCATTAGAATATGGTATTTATCTTTCTCTTTTTGAGTCACTTCACTCTGTATAACAGGTTGTAGGTTCATTCACCTCATTAGAACTGACTCAAATGCATTGCTTTTTATGGCTGAGTAATATTCCATTGTGTATATGTACCACAACTTCTTTATCCATTCCTCTGTTGATGGACATCTGGGTTGCTTCCATGTTCTAGCTATTGTAAATAGTGTTGCAATGAACAGTGGGAAACATGTATCTCTTTCAATTTTGGCTTCCTCGGGGTATATGCCTAAGAGTGGGATTGCTGGGTCATATGGTGGTTTTATTCCTATATTTTGAAGGAATCGCCATACTGTCTTTCATAGTGACTGTATCAGTTTACATTCCTACCAACAGTGCAGGAGTGTTCCCTTTTCTCCACACCCTCTCCAGCATTTAATGTTTGTAGACTTTTGATAATGGCCATTCTGACAGGAGTGAGGTGATATTGTAGTTTTAATTTGCATTTCTCTAATAATGAGCAGTGTTGAGCATCTTTCTTGTGTTTGTTAGCCATCTGTGTGTCTTCTTTGGAGAAATGTCTGTTTATATCTTTTTCCTACTTTTTGATTGGGTTTTTGTTTTTCTGGTATTGAGTTGTATGAGCTGCTTCTATGTTTTAGAAATTAATCCTTTGTCAGTTGTTTCATTTGCTATTATTTTCTCCCATTCTGAGGGTTGTCTTTTCACCTTGCTTATAGTTTCTTTTGCTATGCCAAAGCTTTTGAGTTTAATCAGGTCCCTCTTGTTTACTTTTGTTTTTATTTCCATTACTTTAAGAGGTGGGTCATAAAGGATCTTGATTTGATTTATGTCATTGAGCGTTCTGCCTATGTTTTACTCTAAGAGTTTTATAGTTTCTGGTCTTACATTTAGGTCTTTAATCAGTTTTGAGTTTATCTTTGTGTATGGTGTTGGGAAGTGTTCTAATTTCATTCTTTTACATGTAGCTGTCCAGTTTTCCCAGCACCACTTATTGAAGAGGCTGTCTTTGCCTCCTTTGTCGAAAATAAGGTACCCATAGGTGCATGGGTTTATTTCTGGGCTTTTGATCTTGTTCCATTGGTCTATATTTCTGTTTTTGTGCCAGTACCATACTGTCTTGATGACTGTAGCTTTGAAGTAAAATCTGAAGTTAGTAAGCTTGATTCCTCAGCTCCATTCTTCTTACTCAAGACTGCTTTGGCTATTGGGGTCTTTTGTGTTTACATATGAATTGTGAAATTTTTTGTTCTAGTTCTGTGAAAAATACCATTGGTAATTTGACAGGGATTGCATTGAATCTGTAGATTGTGTTTGGAAATATTGTCATTTTCACAATCTTGATTCTCCAGGAACATGGAATATCTCTCCCTCTGTTTATGTCATCTTTGATTTCTTTCATCACTCTCTTATAATTTTTTGTGCACAGTTCTTTTGTCTCCTTAGGTAAGTTTATTCCTAGATATTTAATTCTTTTTGTTGCAATGGTGAATGGGATTAATTGCTTAATTTCTTTTTCTGATTTTTCATTGTTAATATATAGAAATGCAAGTGATTTCTGTGTATTGATTTTGTATCCTGCAACCTTGCTGAATTAACTGATTAGCTCTAGTAATTTTCTGATAATTTTCTGATACTGTCTTTAGGGTTTTCTGTGTACACTATCATGTCATCTGCAATCAGTGAGAGCTTTACTTCTTTTCCAATCTGGATTCCTTTTATTTCTTTTTCTTCTCAGATTGCTGCAGCTAGGACTTCCAGAACTATGTGGAATAATAGTGGGGAAAGTGGACACCTTTGTCTTGTTCCTGATCTTAGAGGGAATGCTTTCAGTGTTTCACCATTGAGAATAATGTTTGCTGTATGCTTATCATATATGGCCTTTACTATGTTGGACAGGTCCCTTCTGTGCCCATTTTTTGAAGAGTTTTCATCATAAATGGGTGCTGAATTTTGTAAAAGGCTTTTCCTGCATCTACTGAGATTATAATTTTTGTCTTTCAGTTTGTTAATATGGTGTATCACATTGACTGATTTGCATATATTGAAGAATCCTTGTATTCCTAGAATAAACCCAACTTGATCATGATATGTGACCTTTTTGATGTGTTGCAGAATTCTGTTTGCTAAAATTTTGTTGAGGATTTTTGCATCTATGTTCATCAGTGATAGTGGCCTATAGTTTTCTTTTTTGTGTTGTCTTTGTCTGGTTTTGGTATCAGGGTGATGATGGCCTTGTAGAATGAGTTTGGAAATGTTCCTACCTCCGAAATTTTTTGAAAGAGTTTTAGAAGGATAGGCATTAGTTTTCTAAATGTTTGATAGAATTCTCATGTGAAGCCATCTGGTCCTGGGATTTTGTTTTTTGGAACATTTTTGATCATAGCTTCAATTTCAGTGCTTGCAATTGGGTTGTTCATAATTTCTCTTTCTTCCTGGTTCAGTCTTAGTGGATTGAGCTTTTATGAGAATCTTTCCATTTCTTCCAGGTTATCCATTTCATTGCCATATAGTTGTTCATAATAGTCTTATAATCCTTTGTATTTCTGCATTGTCTGTTGTAATCTCTCCTTTTCCATTTCTAATTTTGTTGATATGATTCTTTTTTTCTTGATGAGTCTGGCTAAAGGTTTGTCAATTTTGTTTATCTTCTCAAAGAACCAGCTTTTAGTTTTATGACTCTTTACTATTGTTTCTTTCATTTCTTTTTCATTTATTTCTGCTCGGGTCTTTGATTTCTTTCCTCGTACTAATTTTGGTGTTTTTTTGTTCTTTTTCCTGTTGTTTTAGGGGTAAAGTTAGGTTGTCTATTTGATGCTTTTCTTGTTTCTTGAGGTAGGGTTGTATTGCTATAAACTTCCCTCTTAGAACTGCTTTTGCTGCATCCTGTGGGTTTTGAGTTGTTGTGTTTTGTCATTTATTTCTAGAAATTTTTGGATTTCCCTTTTGATTTCTTCAGTAACCTGTTGGTTATTTATAAACGTTGTTTAATCTCCATGTGTTTGTGTTTCTTAGTTTTTTTTCTTGTAATTGATATCTAGTCTCATATCATTGTGGTCGGAGAAGATGTTTGATATGATTTTAATTTTCTTAAATTTTTACTGAGGTTTGATTTGTGACCCAAGATGTGGTCTACCCTGGAGAATGTTCCATGTGCACTTGAGAGGGTGTATTCTTCTGCATTTGGATGGAATGTCCTGAAGATCTCAATAAGATCCATCTCATCTAATGTATATGTAAGACTTGGTCTTCCTTATTAATTTTCTGTTCTGATGATCTGTCCATTGGTGTGAGTGGGGTGTTAAAGTCTCCTACTATTACTGTGTTACTGTCAGTTTCTCCTTTTATGTCTGTTAATGTTTGTCTTATGTATTGAGGTGCTCCTACGTTGGGTGCATAAAGTGAAGTCACTCAGTCGTGTCTGACTCTTTGCAACCCAATGGACAGGGTCCTCTGTCCATGGGATTTTCCAGGCAATAGTACTGGAGTGGGTTGCCATTTCCTTCTCCAATGTTGGGTGCATAGATACTTACAATTGTTATATCTTCCTCTTGGATTGATTCCTTGATCATTATTTAGTGTCCTTCCTTATTTCTTGTGATCTTCTTTATTTTAAGGCCTATTTTTTCTGATATGAGGATGGCTACTCCAACTTTCTTTTCCTTCCCATTTGCATGGAATATATTTTTCCATCCTCTCACTTTCAGTCTATATGTGTCTTGAGGTCTGAAGTGGTTCTTGTAGACAGCATATTTATGGGTCTCATTTTTGTATCCATTCAGTCAGTCTGTGTCTTTTGGTTGGAGCATTTAATCCATTTACATTTAAAGTAATTATTGATATATATGTTCCTATTGCCATTTTCTTAATTGGGGTTGATTTTGTAGATTTTTTCCTTCTCTTGTATTTCTTGACTATATAAATCCCTCTAACATTTGTTGTAAAGCTTGTTTGGTGGTACTGAGTTCTTTTTAACTTTTGCATGTCTGAAAAGCTTTTTATTCCTCCATCAATTTTGAATGACATCCTTTCCAGGTACAATAAACCTGGTTGTAGATTTTTCCCTTTCAGTACTTTAAATATATTCTGCCTTTCCCTTCTGGCCTGCAGAGTTTCTGCTGAAAGATCAGCAGTTCAGTGTATCGGGTTACACTTGTATGTTACTTGTTGCTTCTCCCTTGCTGTATTTAATATTCTTGCTTTGTGTTTAGTCTTTGTTAGTTTGATTAGTATATGTCTTGGTGTGTTTCTCCTTGGGTTTATCTTGTATGGGACTCTTTGTGTCTCTTGGACTTGATTGTCTATTTCCTTTTCCATGTTGGGGAAATTTTCAACTATAATCTCTTCAAAACTTTTCTCATGCCCTTTTTTTTCTCTTCTTTTACTGGGACCCCAATAATTTGAATGTTGGTGTGTTTGATATGGTCCCAGATGTCTCTTGAGACTTTCCTCAGTTCTTTTCATTCTTTTTGCTTTATTCTGATCTTCAGAAGTTATTTCCACCATTTTATCTTCCAGCTCACTGATTCATTCCTCTGCTTCATGTATTCTGCTGTTGACTCCTTCTAGAGTATTTTTAATTTCAGTAATTGTGTTGTCTCTGTATGTTTATTCTTTAATCTTTTTAGATCTTTGTTAATTGATTCTTGCATTTTCTTCATTTTGTCTTCAAGGAGTTTGGTCATCTTTACTGTCATTACTCTGAATTCTTTTTCAGGTAGTTTGCCTATTTCCTCTTCATTTATTTGGACTTCTATGTTTCTAGTTTATTCCTTCATTTGCGCAGTATTTCTCTGCCTTTTCATTAATTTTTTTAAAACTTACTGTGTTTGAAGTCTCCTTTCCCTAGGCTTCAAATAAAGTTGAATTCTTTCCTTGAAGAAGGTTAAATTCTTTCTTCCTTTTGGTTTCCGCCCTCCTAAGGTTGGTCCAGTCCTTTGTGTGACCTTTGTACAGGGTGATATTTGTGCTGAGTTTTTGTTTGTTTTTCCTCTGATGAGCAAGGCTGAGTGAGGTGGTAATCCTGTCTGGTGAGGATTGGGTTTGCATTTTTGTTTTGTTTGTTTAGATGAGGCATTCTGCAGAGTGCTACTGGCGGTTGGGTGATGCTGGGTCTTGCATTCAAGTGGTTTCCTTTGTGTGAGTTCTCACTATTTGATACTCCTAGTGTTAGTTCTGTGATAGTCTAGGGCCTTTGAGTCAGTGCTCCCACTCCAAAGGCTCCGGGCTTGATCTTTGAGTCACGTGTTATATCTAACTGAATATGTGAAGTGTTGGGGTCTCCTGAGGAACACTGCCCTTGAACCTGGAGTAGAAGCTCCATCAGTCATCAGAACACTGATCCTCAGAACCTGTCTCCAGACACCTGACATGAGCAAGGCCACCAGCCTGAGGGCTATGAGACGGCAGGGCACCAAGACTCAAAGTGGCAAAATGGTGACTTGAGTGTGGATCCCTTTGTCTCCCCACACCCCAGGGTGGTCCAGCACCCACTGCAGGAGCTCACTCTCCCAACTCAGTTCCAAACACCTAAAGGCGAAACCTGATCTCCTCTATGTATTAATTTGGTACCTGCAACTTTTACTGAATTCTTTGAGCTCTAGCAGTTTTCTGGTGGCATCATTAGAATTTTCTATGTATAGTATCGTGTCACCTATAAACAGTGACAGGTTTACTTCTTTTTTGATTTGTATTCCTTTTATTTTTTTTCTTCTCTGATTGCTATGGCTAGGACTTCCAAAACTATGTTGAATAACAATGACAAGAATGGACACCCTTGTCTTGTTTCTGGTCTTATAGTTAATACTTTCAGATTATCACAGTTTAGAATGATGTTAGCTGTAGGTCTATCATGTGTGTGTGCTAAGTTGTTTCAGTTGTGTTTGACTCTGCGATGCTCTGGACTGTTGCCTGCCAGGCTCCTCTGTCCATGAGACTTTCCAGGCAAGAATACTAGAGTGGATATTCATGCCTCCTCCAGGGATCTTCCCAACCTAGATTGAACCTGCATCTCTTAAATCTGCTGCGTTGGCAGACAGGTTCTTTATCACTAGTGCCACCTTCATGGCCTTTATTTTGTTGAGGTAGGTTCCCTCTGGGCTTCCCTGGTGTCTCAGTTGGTAAAGAATCTGCCCTCACTGCAAGGGATCAGGATTCAAGTGGTGGGTACTTGATGGGACTGGAGGGTGGAGAGAAGGAAGCAATAAGGACATGAATATTACAGGCAATAAATAAGTAAATTTTACTTATTCTTTTTAAAGAATAAGTAAATTTTATATTTTTCTAAAAATCATTGGAGTACAGTAGATTTATAATGTTGTGTTTGTTTCTGGTATACAGCGAAGTAAATCACTTATTATATGTGTGTGTGTATGTATATATATATATTTTAACACTGTTTTGTAGATTCTTTTTCTGTGTGTGTGTGCGCGCTTAGTTGCTTCAGTCATGTCTGTTTTTTTTTTTTTTTTTTGTGACCCTATGAATCATAGCCTCCCAGGCTATCTGCCCATGGGATTCTGCAGGCAAGAATACTGGAGTGGGTTGCCATGCCTCCTCCAGGGGATCTTCTGAACCCAGGGGTCGAATTCATGTCTCTTACATCTCCTGCTTTACCACTAGTGCCATCTGGGGATCCCATATAGGACTTTAGAGAGTACTGAGTAGAGTTCCCTTTGCTATACAGTAGATTCTTACTAGTTATCTCTTTTATATATGGTAGTGTATATATCTCAATCCCAATCTTCCAATTTATCCCTACCCTCCCTAACCCTCTGGTAACCATACATTTGTTTTCTGCATCTGTAACTCTATTTCTGTTTTGTAGATAAGTTCATTTGTTCTCTCCCCCCATTTTTTAGAGTTCACATATAAGCACTATCATATGATATTTGTCTATCTGCCTTCACTTAGTATAATGATCTCTAGGTCCATCTGTGTTCCTGCAGATGGCATTATTTTATTCTTATTTATGGCTGAGTAATATTCCACTGTGTGTGTGTATGTTTGTGTGTGTGTTCAGTCGTGTCTGACTCTTTGCGACCCTGTGGAATGTAGCCCTCCAAGCTTTTCTGAAGAAATTTTCCAGGCAAGAATACTTGAGTGGGTTGCCATTTCCTCCTTCAAGGGGGGGTTTTGTGTGTGTGTGTTTGTGTGTGTTGCCATTTCCTCCTTCAAGGAGTGTGTGTGTGCACGTGTGCCTGCATGCTATAACTCTTCATCCATTCCTCTATTGATAGACATTTTTGTTGCTTCCATGTCTTAGCTATTGAGAATGGTGCTTCAGTGAACATTGGGGTGCATGTATCTTTTCAAAGTATGGTTTTCTCCAGATATATGCACAGGAGTGGGATTGCTGGATCATATGGTAGTTGTGTTTTTAGTTTTTAAATGAACTTTCATACTATTTTCCATAGTGGCTATACCTGTTTACATTCCAAACAACACTTTAAGAGGGTTCCCTTTCCTTCACATCCTCTTCAGCATTTATTGTTTGTAGAGTTTTTGATTATGGCCATTCTGATTGATGTGAGGTGATAACCCACAGTAGTTTTAGTATTCATTTCTCTAATAATTAGTGATAAGCATCTTTTCATTTGCTTTTTGGCCATCTGCATATTTTCATTGGAGAAATGTCTATTAGAATCTTCTGCCCATTTTTTGATTGGGTTGATTTTTTTATATTGAGTTGCATGAGCTGTTTGTGTATTTTGGTGATGAATATGTTGTTGGTTTCTTTGTTTGCAACTGACAACATTTTCTCCCTTTCTGAGAGTTGTCTTTTAATTTTTCTTATGGTTTCATTTTTATGCATAGTGTTTTAATTTTAATTAGGTCAGAAATCTCTTGTATTCCTATACACTAACAATAAAAGATCAGAATGAGAAATCAAGGAAACAGTCTCATTTACCATCATATCAAAAATTATAAAACAGCTTGGAATAAACCTTCCTAAGGAGGCGAAATACCTGTACTCAGAAAACTCTAAGATGGGAAAGAAGTCAAAGATGATACAAACAGATGGAGAAATATATCATGATTCTTGGATTGGAAGAATCAATATAATCAAGATAACTGTACTACCCAACACAGTCTACAGATTCAGTGCAAGCTCTATCAGATTACCAATGGCATTTTTTTTCCACAGAATTAGAACAAAAATTGTACAATTTGTGTGGAAACACAAAAGACCACAAATAGCCAAAGCAACCTTGAAAAAGACAAATGGAGCTGGAGGAATTGGGCTCCTTGCCTTCAGGCTCGACTACAAAGCTACAGTCATCCAAACTGTATGGTACTGCTACAAAAACAAATATAGATCAATGGAACAGGATAAAAGTCCAGAAATAATGACACTCACCTATGGTCATATCATGTATGACAAAATATTCAAGAATACACATTGGAGGAAAGACAGTTTGTTTAATAAGTGGTGCTGGGAAAACTAGATAGCTACATGTAAAAAAATGAATTAGAGTACTCTCTTACAGCATGCACAAAAATAAGCTCAAAAATGGATTGGATATCTAAATGGAGATCTAAAGGCTAGATATTATAAAACTCTTGGAGGAAAATAAAGGCAGAACACTCTGACATAAATTGCAGCAAGATCTTTTTAAGTCCTCCTCCTGGAGTAATGGAAATATAAATAAAAATAAACAGGACCTGATTAAACTGAAATGTTTTTGCATAGTAAAGGAAACCATAAATAAGTAAATTTTGGCTCAGAGGTTAAAGCATCTGCCTCCAATGCAGGAGACCCGAGTTCGATCCCTGGGTCAAGAAGATCCCTTGGAGAAGGAAATGGTAACCCACTCCAGTATTCTTGCCTGGAGAATCCCATGGACGGAGAAGCCTGGTAGGCTACAGTCCACAGGGTCGCAAAGAGTCGGACACGACTGAGCGACTTCACTTACTTACTTACTTACTTACTTACTTACTTACTTACTTACAGGTGATAAGGGCTATGGGATGAAGAAACTGAAGCAGGGTTATGGATTGGCATATCTTGACGAGAGATGAAAGGTAGGCTCTAGCGTTTAAAATGGTGCATGGGAAATCCAATTGAGAATATAAGCTATGGCTCAGCTGATAAAGAATCTGCCTGCAATGTGGGAGACCTGGGTTCAATCCCTGGTTGGGAATTTCCCCTGTAGAAAGGGAATGGCTACCCACTCCAGTGTTCTGGCCTGAAGATTTCCTTTGACTGTATAGTCTATGGAGTCACAAAAAGTCGGACACAACTTGAGCAACTTTCACTTCACTTCAAGGTGAGGGAGTTGACATGTGGATATCTAGAAACAAGTATTCCAGGGAGAGATTCTAAATCAAGAGCACACATAACTTGTTCAAAGAAATGGCAAGGAGAGTGATTAGGATGAACTGAACAAGGGGAAACGTTATATGAAAGGAGGTTAGGGATGTAACAGGGAGTAGATCATGCAGATCCTTTTAGGCTTTTACTCTGTACAAACTAAGAAACCACTGGAGGGTTTTGAGCAGAGGAAGGACATATCTAGGTTACATTTTATATCATTATTCTAGTTCCTTGAGAGAACAGATGTGGAAGAGGCAAGGTTGTAACCAATTAGAAGACTACTGCAATAATTCAGATGATGACTTGTACCAGGGTGGTAGCAGTGGGTGTGTTAAGAAGTGATTGGACTCAGGAAATACTCTGAAGTTGGAATCAACATGATTTTCTAATAAAGAAAGGATTCGAGGACACCAAGATTTTTAGATATTGAGCAACTGGAAGAATAGAGTTGTCATCCATTGAGACGGGAAAATCTCTTTGGATTGAACAGATTTGTAGGATGAAGTTAGGAGATCAGACTTGGATATCCTAAGTTTGAGATATTTATTAGTCATCCAGTTGGAGATGCTGAAGCAGGTTATGACCTGGGAAGAGACACTTCATTGTGAGTAGCATAAAAGTGAAGTGAAAATCACTCAGTCGTGTCTGACTCTTTGTGACCCCATGGAATATACAGTCCTTGGAGTTCTCCAGGCCAGAATACTGGAGTGGGTAGCCTTTCCCTTCTCCTGGGGATCTTCCCAACCCAGGGATCAAACCCAGGTCTCCCACATTGCAGGCAGATTCTTTACCAGCTGAGCCACAGGGTAAGCCCGGGCAACATAAAAGATTTTTCCAAATTCATGTTTCTGCATGAGATCACCAAGGGAGTGAAGGTAAATAGAGAAGATGACCAAGATTGTACCTTGAAGCATTCTGGAATTAAGAGATGGGAGAAAGAAGCAAGTCTAGAAAGGACACTGAAATCAGTTGACCAGTGAGTAGGAGTAAAACCAAGAAATGAAGAAAATATATATTAAAGGGAGAGATGGTGATCTGCTGAGTCAAATGTTGCCAGTTCTGCTAATGGAAACCAGAGTTTTCAAAAGCTCAGTGCGTGAAAAAAATGGATTCACCCACCATTCAGTTTGGGTCATATAATTAGAGAGAACTTTGAAATGCTTTTACATATGTTGTGTAACTGCATGTCATCCTTAGAAGGCCTCAAGTATACACAGAGAAATCAAGCTGAGAGCTCAGGAGCTAAACAAGCACAGGTGTCATTCTTCTTTGTGAGGGCTATTTTCAGTTCTGACCTCAGTCATCTAGGCGATGTTGATGCCTGAGGTTCTGTTTATATAAGTTATCACATGGTAAATGAGTATGGCTTGCTGCACTAAGTTCATGTGTCTCAGTGACAGAAACTGTGAAACAGATTCTTGCATGTTTATCAAGGTTTTCACTGCTGTTGAGATTTGTCAGCAGAAATTCAGTCAACTATCTACCAACTGCCAACTCTTTCTGAGAGTCAAAACTGAGCTTGGTAATTAATATCCTCTGACATGTGGAAAAAAATCACCATTGTGTTAGAAAGTGTGAGAGAGATATGAATAGTGTCTGAGGAGTAGTTACTGAGGAGGAGGCAGGAGAGTGCCATTGTTGAGCTTGCAATTTCATTCTGTTTCTGCCAGGTGCTAAAGAAAAGCAAAACATGGTGAGTTATACAACTACTGAAACCTAAGGTTAACATGGTTTGTACTTGAAAGATGAGGTTTTTCTCTTAGGCAAGAGTAACAGAAAGTAACATAGCAGATAGAAGATAGGTATAATGTGGAATCCCATCAGATTACAGAAAGCCAAGAAGGGCCTTTTTGGATTTAATATATAAAGTCTAGCTATATTAACACTTATTGACAGTTGTAGAAAAAGTACTGGAACTTCAGAATTCATGGAAATACAGTATTTTAGGTGTTTTTTTTTTCCAGAATAAAGTTATAAAAATAGACAATATTAGAGTCCTTCCTCTCTCCTTTCCTCGCTTCTTTCTTTTACCATAGCAGATGATACTTTGTTATTTCTCCCTTGATTCTGTGTGTGGCTAGGAATGTAGGGTTGATCCTGGGAAATCACACTTCACTGTAGTGTGGGTAGCCTCTGTCCTCCCCTCCAAACTCTGACAGACTGTCTTTCAGGACTCCAGCACAGGAGTCAAGGAATGGGGTATAATACATCAGTTCAGTCTCTCAGTCGTGTCCGACTCTTTGAGACCCTGTGAACTGCAGCACGCCAGGCCTCCCTGTCTATCACCAACTCCCGGAGCCTACCCAAATTCATGTCCATTGAGTTGGTGATGCCATCCAACCATCTCATCCTTTGTCGTTCCCTTCTCCTGCCCTCAATCTTTCCCAGCATCAGGGTCTTTTCAAATGAGGCAACTCTGCATCAGGTGGCCAAAGTATTGGAGTTTCAGCTTCAGCATCAGTCCTTCCATTGAACACCCAGGACTGATCTCCTTTAGGATGGGCTGGTTGGATCTCCTTGCAGTCGAAGGGACTCTCAAGAGTCTTCTCCAACACCACAGTTCAAAAGCATCAGTTCTGCTCTCAGCTTTCTTTATAGTCCAACTCTCACATCCATACATGTCTACTGGAAAAATCATAGCCTTGACTAGATGGACCTTTATTGGTAAAATAATGTCTGCTTTTTAATATGCCGTCTAGGTTGATCATAACTTTCCTTCCAAGGAGCAATCATCTTTTACTTTCCTGGCTGCAGTCACCATCTGCAGTGATTTTAGAGCCCTCCAAAAATAAAGTCTGTCACTGTTTCCACTGTTTTCCCATCTATTTGCCATGAAGTGATGGGACCAGATGCTATGATCTTCGTTTTCTGAATGTTGAGCTTTTAGCCAACTTTTTCACTCTCCTCTTTCACTTTCATCAAGAGGCTCTTTTAGTTCTTCACTTTCTGCCGTAAAGGTGGTGTCATCTGCATATCTGAGTTTATTGATATTTGCCCCAGCAATCTTGCTTCCATCTTGTGCTTCCTCCAGCCCAGCATTTCTCATGATGTACTCTGAATAGAAGTTAAATAGTCAGGGTGACAATATACAGCCTTGACATATTCCTTTTCCTATTTGTAACCAGTCTTTTCCATGTCCAGTTCTAACTGTTGCTTCCTGACCTTCATACAGGTATCTCAAGATGCAGGTCAGTTGGTCTGGTATTCCCATCTCTTTCAGAATTTTCCACAGTTTATTGTGATCCACAAAGTTAAAGGCTTTGGCATAGTTAATAAAACAGAAATAGATGTTTTTCTGGAACTCATACTGAAAAAATAATTTTCATAATAGCAAACATTTTAACTTTTCTGTTTCAAGTCATCTTTATAAAACAGAACTAGTTTTAAATAAAATTAAAAATTAAAAATCATGCATATTTTAATGTTTATATTTTATATATTTTTGGTATCAGAATTGTTTTGGGACCGCAATATTTTCTTACTGCCAAGAGATATCCATATTATGTGTGTGCTATTTATTTAAATAATCTACAAAATGGAACATAAGCTTAAAATACTGAGATTATTTGTCTAGTTTAAATGTTAACAAAACTTTTTTTAAGAAAACAGTATATAGCAAAGGAAAACTAAATTGGTATATTTTAATTCTACAAAAATGTATGAATGTTGAAAGTTATAGCAAAGGAACAAGTATACCTTTTGTTAATACTTACAGTATTTGAAATGTATAATTCTTTTGTGTATTATTGAAATGTGCAATTCTTGATGCACAGCCTACTTTTATAAATGTTAAAGAACTATGTGGCAACCATATATCTAAAAGAGTTTTGAAATTATTTCTCCTTAGCTCTGGCTACACCTACTGAAAAAGCAAAAGCTCCAAAAAACTCATCAACCCTTTTTTCCCACTTGTGCTATTTTTAGCTGAAAGTACAACTGAAACAAAGCTTACATTCATTTTTACCCCAAATTAAAAGCATGAGGAACGTCTCATTTTTTAACCATTATTGATACAGCCTTAGTCAACTAATTTCCCATCCTTTTTCATACTCATTAAAAACCTAATATTAAGTGATTTGTTCTACCTAGCTAAAAACAAAAGCAAAATGTTAACTTTATATAATGATGAAATAAATATCGTAGAAATTGTCTTTAACTTAAAAGATAGTTAGCAGAGAAGCTGTCCTGCATCACTGGTATTTCAGAAGGATTTTTTTTTAAACAAATACAATTAAAATTGCCTTTAGAATTTATTGAATAATATAAAGGAAAAGTTGGACACAAATATAGACAAACTATTTAAAACACATTGCTGGTGTTCATTCAGTAGCTTAAATTCATACCTTATACCTAGTAGTAGCTTAAACATAGTGTGTGTCACACCAGATGTGTTTGTGTGCTTTACAGAATAATAGCTGACTTTATCGATTCCATATTTTGAACATGTTGAGGAAAAATGGGAAAAAATGGTGGGGAGTGGCTGAATCCTGAAACATAGTTTTAACTGAATTTCTGCTGCCCAACCGATTGGAAATTATTCAAGATTTGTAGATATCAGCTATGCATAACAACAGATTGCAGATGATGATCCATCCACTAAGATCTTGAATTTCCTAAATTCCTCATATTTATTAAATCAGCATGCTTTATATCTTAGGAATGCATACAGATTTTGCCTCCTCTGAGACTAGATTTAGCATTTGTAAATCAGTTGCAAATAAAATGGTTGTGATCAGATCATCATTTCACAAGTCATGAAAACAGAGTAGGGGATAGCCAAAATTTTTAGTTTTTTGGAACCAATCTGTACTTAGCCTCCCATCAAAAGATAAAAAAAAAAAAAAAGTGAAATCTTTCCTATTGTTTTTTTGTTGTATTATTTTCTCTCTTACTTTTGCCCTTTATTTATTATTAGGTTATTTCTAAGCACCATGGCAAAATTGAAATTGTGGGTTGTGTTTACTACAGTCCACAGAACTCCTACTGGGATGCTTGTAAGTTTCTGGTGATTACACTGCAGTCTTTCAAGCTGTGTAACCTAGGACCTACTCCAGTGGTCCCTCTAATAGATGGTCTAATTTTGTGTAAGCTTAAGCCAATCTTACTTTTACCTTGAAAGTAATTATAAGGAAAATAGAAGTGAGGGGGAGGATTCTTTTTTAGTTACTGTAGAAGAGGTGTTATTGTCCAATAATACTAGAATGTTCTGTAATAATGCTGTTTCCTGTTAATCTCTATTTTTCCTGCATGCCTATATGCGGCCATTATTTATTGTTTACAGCAATATTTTATAGAACTAATCTTATTTGCACTCATCTCACACACTAGTAAAGTAACGCTCAAAATTCTCCAAGCCAGGCTTCAGCAATATGTGAACCATGAAGTTCCAGATGTTCAAGCTGGTTTTAGAAAAGGCAGAGGAACCAGAGATCAAATTGCCAACATCCGCTGGATCATGGAAAAAGAGAGTTCCAGAAAAACATCTATTTCTGCTTTATTGACTATGCCAAAGCCTTTGACTATGTGGATCACAATCAACTGTGGAAAATTCTGAAAGAGATGGAAATACCAGACAACCTGACCTGCCTCTTGAGAAACCTGTATGCCGGTCAGGAAGCAACAGTTAGACCTGGACATAGAACAACAGACTGGTTCCAAATAGGAAAAGGAGTACATCAAGGCTGTATACTGTCACCCTGCTTATTTAACTTATTTGCAGAGTACATCATGAGAAATGCTGGGCTGGAAGAATCACGGGCTGGAAGAATCACGGGCTGGAAGAATCACAAGCTGGAATCAAGATTGCTGGGAGAAATATCAATAACCTCAGATATGCAGATGACACCACCTTTATGGCAGAAAGTGAAGAGGAACTAAAAAGCCTTTTGATGAAAGTGAAAGAGGAGAATGAAAAAGTTGGCTTAAAGCTCAACATTCAGAAAACGAAGATCATGGCATCTGGTCCCATCACTTCATGGGAAGTAGATGGGGAAACAGTGGAAACAGTATCAGACTTTATTTGGGGGGGCTCCAAAATCATTGCAGATGGTGATTGCAGCCATGAAATAAAAGACGCTTACTCCTTGGAAGAAAAGTTATGACCAACCTAGATAGCATATTGAAAAGCAGAGACGTTACTTTGCCAACAAAGGTCTGTCTAGTCAAGGCTACGGTTTTTCCAGTAGTCATGTATGGATGTGAGAGTTGGACTGTGAAGAAAGCTGAGCGCTGAAGAATTGATGCTTTTGAACCGTGGTGTTGGAGAAGACTCTTGAGAGTCCCTTGGACTGCAAGGAGATCCAACCCGTCCATTCTAAAGATCAGCCCTGGGATTTCTTTGGAGGGAATGATGCTGAATCTGAAACTCCAGTACTTTGGCCACCTCATGTGAAGAGTTGACTCATTGGAAAAGACACTGATGCTGGGAGGGATTGGGGGCTAGAGGAGAAGGGGACGACAGAGGATGAGATGGCTGGATGGCATCACTGACTTGATGGACGTGAATCTGAGTGAACTCTGGGAGTTAGTGATGGACAGGGAGGCCTGGCGTGCTGCGATTCATGGGGTCGCAAAGAGTCGGACACGACTGAGCAACTGAACTGAACTGAATCTTATTTAACTCTGAAAGGTAGTATTTATGTATCTAAAGAATCAATGTACTTATGACAAAATGTTTAACAAAGACATTTTTCTCTTTATTGTGCCTTCTTTTTCTGAGTGCTTTTAAATTGAAGACAGTATTCTAGGTTATGTTAACAATGATAAGCCCTGCAACACTGCTTATAGCTATATCATCTTTGGACAAACCACATTTACACATCTGTGTCTCAGGTTTATTACCTGTCAACGGTAAGCTAAGAATAGATAATCTGTAAAGTCCTTTCAGAGTTTCTCTACCTGTGTTTTGTTCATAGACTTGCCCATAGAAAATAATTGCTCCTGTGAAATCATGAAAATACATATTTCTTAAGAGAATTATAAGAATTATGAGAAATTCTTATGAGAATTATATCTTCCCTCTATAAATAAAAATCTATGCTTTCAAATGGCCATTGAACACAATAAAAATACAAATTATTTTATCTTAATAGAGCAGCTTATAGCAGTATGTTTATAAAATGTCATATTTCATTTTCATATGGCAGGGTATTTGTTCATAGAGAACAAAATATAGTCCATACATGAATATGAAGAATGTTAGGATGAAAATTATATTTAGAGACAGTTATAGAAATCCTGTCTAAATATATTACTAGACTTTAATACTTAAAGTGCAAAAAATATGATAAGTAGCACTTAGCAACCTTAACACACATTCTTCAATTCATTAATTCAGTACATGCTTAAAGAATATTTACTATGTGCTAAGAACTCTACCCAGGATATCACAGTGAAGAGGCATATCATCCATGAAGGACCCTAAGGACCACTATAAGAAGTTTGGTTGAAGAAACATGAAGTCATAGGGGGGTTGTGAGCAGAGAAGTGAAACAATCAAATTTATGTTTAACAGAATGACTATGGCTGTTGTGGACTTCCCTGGTGGCTCAGCTGGTAAAGAGTCCACCTGCAAGGCAGTTAAATCCCTGAGTTCTATCCCTGGGATCCCTGGGTTGGGAAGATCCCCTCGAGGAGGGAAGGACTACCCAGTCCAGTATTCTGGCCTGGAGAAATCCATGAACTGTATTGTCTATGGGGTCGGAAAGAGTCAGGCACAATTGAGAGACTTTCACTTCACTATGGCTGTTGTATTGAAAAAAGACTAATGGGACAAGGATTGGGAAATTCGGGAACAAAATTATATGCATACTGCAATTTTGAAGGTTAGAGTTAGTGATACAGTGGATATGGTGGCAATTCATTGGTTATGTTTCAAGTACAAAATCAAGGAAATTTGCTGAATCAAAGTTGAGAGAGAAATAGAGAAGTCAAAAGTGACTCTAGGTTTCTGATCTGAATATCTGGAAGCCTGGAAAGTGAGGTGAAAATGTTAGATGCTCAGTCATGTCTGACTCTGTACGACTCCATGGACAGTAGCCTGCTAGGCTTCTCTGTCCACTGGAATCCTGGAGTTGTCATTAACTTCAATGCACAAGACCTCAGATGAGGAAAATTAAAATAATTTGAAATAGATATTAGTCTAGTTCCATAGACAGAGTATATTAGATTAATGCACTGTGAATCCACTCCTGATTTTAATTTTCTGTATTGAATACAATAAATATTTTTGAAAAGAAAATTAGTCATTGGTTTTTGGTGGTTTGTGATATTTTGTATTATTTTTTTGTTTGTTTGTTAGATACTCCAGTAGCATGTGCTAAAACCATCTGAGGATTCTTTGAAATTTCTTCTTTGGCATTCAAGCTCAAGCAGTTTTCATATTTCCTGTATTTTTGCTAGGACCATAATGAACTTTGAGATACTTCAGACGCTTCTGAAGTATGTCAAATTCAGTTTCAGTGACATAGCTGTATTTTTGAAAACTTGTCATTGACTCTTTGATAGATAACATATGCTTTTTGATTGACAAATCCATAATAAGGGAAACAAATTGTATAAGAGTCTCCTTGAGTGTTTAAGCTTTTTAAGTTTAAGTAGGAATGCTGTGCAGGGACATTTTATCATATTTTACTCAGGGCAAGAGGAAAACAAGAGAAGTTAAAATGGAACATGTGATTGTTAAGTCAGATATCAGTTGACTTGTGAGGTCACTATCATATCAATTTAAGTCAGTGTTTAGCTAGCTCTTAGGAGTCCCAACTTCCTTAGAAGTTTGCTGTAAGCAGTCGATTCACTCACCAGAAAAAAATGCCCAACATTAAAATTTTACTTATAATTTATACTTAAATAAATTTAAAGTTTGGTAGAACCAACACAATACTGTAAAGCAATTGTTCTTCAATTAAAAATAAATGAATTTTAAAAATAAATTGAAAACTGCACAAATTTCATGGATTTTTCTTCCTTTTAGTATCTTCTTCTCATGTATTTTGAACACAAAGGGTCTTAAAGATGGGAAAAAAAATTTAGATATTTCCAGAGTCTTCCAGATAAGTGATGTCTATACTTTAAAGAGTAAACCTGAAATGCTTTTGGTAAAATTCTTAGCATTTTAGCAGTTTAAAGCCAAAAGATAAGAAATGTTGGCTAAGAAAATCATACATGATTTTACTAGCCTTTAGAAACTATACTCCTTGTCATTATAAAGCAGTGCTTGTTTGTATGTTTGTGTATGGGGTGGGGGGTGGGGGAGTGGTGGGTTGGAGGAGTCAGCCTGTAGTCTGATCAAACTGATTAATATTTTCTGTTAGAGCTTTTTAAGAAGTGATGAGAGTCAAAGATGTGACATCCTCTACTCTAGAGGTCACTTCTTCCTTTCCCCCTACAACCCCCAAATGTCTCTTAGCTGCTGAGTACATTTACAGTAAATAAAATACATATGTAGAGCAACTTTATGGGTATTTTAAATGGTGTCAAATGCTGTCACAGATTTTTCTTTTTCTTATCTTCTACTTATGTATTTTGAATACAAAGTGTTTTAAGATGGAAAAATAACATGTGAAGGTAGATTAATTATGATTGTGTTACTTGAGACATAATTTATGGCCTTTCAATTAAAAGTTTAATTGGTATATATTGAGTTCATTGTCCCAGTGATTAAAACTTTAGATATTCTGGCACAGCAAGGAAATTCTGATATTAATGCATTATTTTTTAATATAAAATAAATTGATCTTAGTAATGTAACTAAAATCCTAAATGCCTAAGAATTAAATATTAAGGCTAATATTCTACCCTTCACCTACAATTCTCTGTAGCCTGGGTGACAAGTCACAGTGTCTGAAGAGAAAAAGAACAATGCAGTTTATGAGACAGAGTGGTTAAAGATTGAGTTTCCCACATCAGTTCTGGGACCAAGCTGATTATTACACTTAGCCTGCCTTAGAAGTGATTGCAACCCAAAAGAGTATCTTTTCAAACGTTTCAGCTATTGCCTTTTAACTTCATTTTGCTCCCCTGAATGCCTAGGAGACTCTTGAGAGTCCCTTGGACTGCAAGGAGATCCAACCCGTCCATTCTGAAGGAGATCAGCCCTGGGATTTCTTTGGAGGGAATGATGCTGAAGCTGAAACTCCAGTACTTTGGCCACCTCATGTGAAGAGTTGACTCATTGGAAAAGACTCTGATGCTGGAAGGGATTGGGGGCAGGAGGAGAAGGGGACGACAGAGAATGAGATGGCTGGATGGCATCACTGGCTCAATGGACGCGAGTCTGAGTGAACTCCGGGAGTTGGTGATGGACAGGGAGGCCTGGCGTGCTGCAATTCATGGGGTCGCAAAGAGTTGGACTTGACTGAGCAACTGAACTGAACTGAATGCCTAGCTGGTTTCTTCTGATTTCATGTACTTTAAATTGAATTTTCATATTCTGTTCCTCTTTTTTGTTTAAATGTGATGTTTTAATAAGACCTTATGAGATGTCAATATCTAATTTTTTTTTTCCTGGTACAAAATTTAGAACTGATTTTTGTACAGTGAATTTTCATTGCTCAGAAATAATTCAGTGTATGTACTTGATGCTGACAGAAATTCAGCATGTTTTTGTGAAGGTACAGTAGAAACAGAGTTTATAAAATTTCGTAATGAATTTACCTTATAAGACATTTACATTGTCTCTCTCGCCACATTATGACAAGAAAAAAATAAAAGTAACCCCACCCCCGAACTAATTCTGTGACATCATGGCAATTTTTTTTTAAAGCAAACACAATTTGTTTTTCACATTGTTCTGATGTTTAATAACAGTTTGCTGTTATTTATTCTTTTTATGTGCTTTTTAATCAGATACAAATTTTAGTAGGGAAGTAAGCAAACATTCCTAAAAATGAATTATAAACAACTGTTTTAGAATACTAAAAGGATTTTAAAACTTTCAATTCAACAAAGTTAATATTTTTCCCTAATTGAAATAATGGAAAAACTTAAGTGTAGACACTTTCATGGCTTAGGGGAAATGGTCTTCAGGCCCCCAGAGTCATGTTCCTTAGCAGCCATTGTTGAGATCTGGTTCCACTACAGTCCTGCATGGTAGGCACCATTTTGTCTTCTTCAGAAGGTTCATCTAGACATTGATTACTGTTA
Organism: Oryx dammah; assembly: GCF_014754425.2. NCBI lineage: Eukaryota > Metazoa > Chordata > Mammalia > Artiodactyla > Bovidae > Oryx > Oryx dammah. The sequence goes on along the minus strand of NW_024070211.1, from coordinate 94,189,384 downwards.
ACATGTCTCAAGGTGAGTCTCTGTAAAAGATAACCAATAATCAGTGCAACATGTTTTATGTTAAACTGTACTAGCTCATCAGATTAAATCTACTCTTTAAAATATCCTTTATGATTTTTTGGTATAAACATTGTGATGATGTTTGTAAAAGGAACTGTGCACAGCTGGCTCTGAGTTAATTATTATACAACTTTCATTGTTATGATTTCATCATTGTCTAATACACCTTTATTTGCAGATGGTTAAAGAAATCGGCTGATATTTATCATGCAATGCCAAGAATTCAGACTCCTTTGCAAAGAACCTATTTGTGAGTTCAGAGTTCAGTTGAAGAGTGCAAATATTATCAGTCTTTTACAGAATCTTAGTTTTCTTAGGCATGTGTTATTTAGTAACCATTTGGCAAACATGCAAAGAGATGTCACTGCTGGGACTCAAAGAAAACTTCAGATGTTCCCATTTCAAAATATTGTATAAGCCATAGTATCTGTGATTGTGAGACATCCATTATAGGAGAGTAATTATCATGGCAACAAAGATCTGTCTTACCTGATAGTGTGATCATCATATTTAGTTTGCCTTTTTAGGGATCTTATATACCAACATCAAATAAAAATGTGATGGACATATATTTTAAAATATATCTATATATTTTCATAATAATATTCATTAATAAGTATCTTCTCAGTCCCCGAATGCTAAAATGTAATTCCAATAATTTCATCATGTTAACCAGTCATTGTATCTCTTTTGAGTTCATATTTACATTTTGACATCATATTTTTGAACTTTTCAGATAAACATTTTAAGTACACATGGCTTTACATACATAATAATTTATGCACTAATTATATACAATATCATATACTGTTCTGCTCAGTTGGTCTAGAACCATACTATATGAAAAACTCCCCAGCCAGAAGAGGTATGTTTGAATATGGAAGGTGATATGGAAATATATCTTGAAAAAAACATGCTGTATACTTTTGTTGCAAATTACCAAAATTAAAGGGAGACAAACACTTTTTTTGGCGGGGGGAGGAGTGGACTCTTGATAGGCTTCCCAGTGGTGCTAGTGGTAAACTGGTAAAGTGTCAATGCAGGAGACATAAGAGACGTGGGTTCAATCCCTGGGTCAGGAAGATCCCCTTGAAGAGGGCACGGCAGCCCACTCCAGTATTCTTGCCCCGAGAATCCCATGGACAGAGGGGCCTGGTAGGCTATAGTCCATAGGGTCACACAGTCAGACACGACTGAAGCAACTTAGTATGGGCTCTTGATATTATATTGAAAGTTGGAAGATAAAAAATGCAGGGGGCATGCGCGCGCACATACAGACATGAAAGTGGGAGAGAAACACTGCCTAGACAATTACAAATTGTTTTGGATTAGGACTACAAACACCCTGGACTGCACTGTCCTGAGAAAATATCAAATGGAAAATAAGCTTGTGGTAAAGGATGCTTAATAGACAACAAGCAGGAAATTAAAAGAGCAAGGCTATTAGATGTGAAGAAGATTTGAAAACTTTGGCCTTTGTTGTTGCTCTTTTCAATACATGAAGGCCATTTATACTGAAAAACAGAAGAAATGGCCAAAGATAGGCAAGAAGATAGCTGATTTATGCTTATAATGCCAGAAATTATGTTGTTGGTTTATGAATCAACAGCCAGATTGAAAAAAGATATAAAACAAAAGCATTGTTTTTAGAAAATTCTAGTTAAAAGTCAACAAAATATATTTCATTTTTGTTACATACCTGAGGTCCTTTGTGTATATATGTCCTTTTCCAAAAAAGCCACTTACCCTTGTATGCTTCTATTAGATCTTTTAAAAAACATGTATATGACTTTAGGATTAGATTGAGTATGTATTGTCAACTACACATATAATGATAATTTTTAAAACATTAGTATTTAAAAAAATTTTTGGAAGGAATTCATTAGTAGTCAAAAGCCACTGCTGTTAAGATAACAACCAACCAAGGAAAGTATTCTCCTTTTCAGTGTAGTGGGGTAGAAAGACCAGTCATTTTAGGGTTAGATAGCCATAAATGTGAATTTCCGCTCCCCAAGTTACTAGCTATGAAATTTGGGCAAGCTACTAAATCATTCTGAAGACTTAGATTCCTTCAGATGCTTAGTTATACTTACTATCTATATAATTATTATATATATATACATTATATATAATATATATATGATATATATACATTATATATCATATATATATGATATA